>NW_011627861.1:1972184-2380428 GCF_000149845.2 Schizosaccharomyces japonicus yFS275 | reverse complement strand
ATTCCCGCGTTGTCTCCAACCGCAGTACTAACGAGCCCTCAGACGCTTAACTGCAGTGATCGGACGGGAACTGGTGTTTTCGCCTAGGTGTGGCCGTAGATGGTTTTTAAAAAATTTTTTATATACTGTTAAAAAACCCTTATACCAAGTTTCGACTACACTTAATATCTCGGTGTTGTTGCGTTTGGGCACTAGTGTACGACTAACAGAGCAAAGGCTCATATTTCTTCAAAATTGAAAAAGAAACGAGGTTCACTTTCATTCTGTTCAATATTTTATGTGGGTTATATCTCTATACACCTAGCCATAGTGGTTGTATGGTGTAATGGTTAGCACGTAGGATTTGATGCTCGCGCTGAGCAGGAAAATTTCCTGAGACCTGGGTTCGATTCCCAGTACGACCTGAACATATCACCGCTTACTTATTTCGTCTTGTACGCTTCTTTTTTCTTTTTTTTTTGTGTGCTAAGCATTTGCTTTACTGCAATGCAATTCAAAAATTCCAAAAGTTTAGTCTGTGCTAAGAATTCTAAAACTAGAGTGACAATCACATTGTAGGTAGTAGCATGGAACATGCTAATGTTAATGCGACTTTCATTAGTCAACTTTCAAATTAGTCAACTTTTCAAATTATGACCAAAATGGTCACAGCCGGGCTCGAACCGGCGACATTCGACTCACAGCTAAAGCTATTAGATCGACATGATACCGACTACATCATGCGACCGCAAGTTAACCAAGAGACCGAAATGAACTATATTAGGTATATTTGACGTATAAACATAATAAGTTATGGAAAGTATTGAAATTGGAAGTGTCATATGTTGACAATTAAAAAACGATAGATATAATAGTACGTTCTTAAGTAAATATACTTATCAATGATCTCTATATAGTACATAACAGAAGAGTGTTAGAATCTTTGTCTTATCGTTTATCCTGCCATGAACGTACTGAACAAGTACTTGCAGGCTGTAACTGACATAGGACACACACCATCGTAATAGGCTTTGTGGTTTAGTGGTATAATGATTCGTTGCCATCGAATCACCCGGGTTCGATTCCCGGCCAAAGCATAAGCTTACATTTTGTAGTTCAGTGACAGGTTATTCATCTTTACTCCCATGTCCTATTGAGCAGTGGAAAAAGAAAAGGCCCTCCATGGCGAGACTCGAACTCGCAACCTTCTGATTGATCTGCGTAAGAGTCAGACGCTCTAAACCGATTGAGCACACGGGACTTGCTTGGCTGGAGATTTTATATTAAGTCACTACATTCTTTTTTTTCTTCTTTTACTCTTCAGTACATAGAAATTGTACTTAGTTCACTTGTTATAAGACCTTACATTACCTTGTCACCAACAGAGATACCTATTTTATCAAAATGTTGCTACAAGCTTTAGATTAGCTATTAATAACTGTTGTTTCAAATAATCCTCTTGAGCGTTCATTCAATGCACGTTTGCATGATTTATGAACGGGATTCCAAATACTCGAGCGATATTTTAAGTAGTATTATTAAATGCTCTCTGAAAGACGAAACATGCCAAAATTTTGCGAGCATTCTATGAAAGAAACTCTCTTATTACTCAACTTCATGTACTCGAATGTTAAGGTCTCGTGCCCAATGGTTAAGGCGCTTGACTACGGTGCAGTTGTATTTTAGCCTGATTCATGCCCTGGCGGGATCGATTTTTTGTGCTGTTGTTTTACGTGTTTTATTGGAAGCTTAAATTTAGTTTTGGAGATAACATTATTAATAAATTATCATGAAAACGTCTTTGTTTTCCGCTAAAATATTTCAGATTGTCTTTGAGGGGGTGATTACACTTTTGTATATGTATCGTTTTTTTTTTGTTGTTTTCCTTTGATATGAAAGTGTTAATTAGTATCTGGTGGAATTGGCAAATTAATTGTATAGACTACAAATGTAGTGTTTTCTGTTGGTATGTTTGTTTAGTAACGTTTTAATATACGTATATATAAAACCCAATAGGCATTTCCTTGACCCATTTTGAAATCGTAAGCCATTTATTGATACAACGAGCCTTACGTAAAAGACTTAATGAGTTCTAATTTTATAAACAGAATTTTTTTTTTTGGACAATCCTTGGACATAAATAAAAACATTATTAGGCACTACTAATGCATAAATATCTTAACTATTGATAATTGATCACTTTCAGTGCTAACAGATTGCAGAAACACATAAATTCAATTCGATGCGCATTGATATTCAGTTTAGGTTTATTTGTGGTTTCCTTACTAATTGCTGGTTAAAAATTTGAAGTTGTTAATTGGGATTAATGAATGACATGTGTTTGTAGACACTAGGGAGTTATGAGACTAATTCCTTCTCACCACCACTGATATCGGCATTCAACTTTTGGAACAGCTTTCCTTGATGACCATTTACGGTTTTTATATATTTGATAGGCACTGTATGGTTTAAATAACCGTGGGAATCATCTAACGTGGCAGGTGAATGTATTTATCGACAAAAATGGAATCAAATTGATGTTTTTTCTGATTCGTCATCAGCCGTTTCAAATGATTCCAGCAAAGAAAAATCGAGGAGCACTAACAATGACGAAGAGAAATTAGTCTTCGGTGTCGTTTTCAGTCTTCGAAACATGGTAAAGAAGGTTGCTGGAAACTCCGAGGAATTTCTTTCATATTCAACATCAAAGTACAAACTTCATTTTTACGAAACACCTTCCAATATTCGCATGGCTTTATTAACAAGCCCAAACGTTGAAAATTTGGTTTACGTGTTGCACCAGGTGTATGCTACGCTTTACGTTGAATTTGTTGCAAAGTATCCACTTTACTCTGGCAAAAGCAAAGATTTCAGTGTCCGTATACAAAATCGATTGTTTGATGCAACTCTAGATCGATTTGTTCGCACACTAAGGTAAGAAAGGGATATATTAGGTTTTGTAAGTGCTAACAGATCAGTTGTTTTAAATAAGACGTTATGCATGCGAAAGCAAGTGGAAATGAATAAAGCTTTCGGTTGCTCATATTCTTTATAAAACACAAGTTATGTATCAATTACCAAACATTCAGGTGCTACCTTTATGAGTATTGCCATTAAGGTTATCAACCTTAATGGCACGTGACCGCTTTTCGGTAAATCCGCGGCTTACTCAAAAGCCACCGAGTTCTGAAGTTCACCACGTAAAACGTCCTGATCTCGATTGTGTTTGGGAATGGAGGGACTTGCCGTGATTCCTCAGTTGTTGAGAGAATACAAACTAAATGCTCAAACCGCGGATGAGAATGATGTGATTAATCCTTCCAATAATGCTGTTGCAACGTAAGTTTGAATTTTTTTTTTTTTTTTTCTATCTAAAGTTTACTATGCTGACTCTTATCGGAATAGTCTTCCAAAAATAATTCCGAGTACTGTACAGCTTCCTTCGTACTTTCAGTATAAGGAAACTCCAGAGTTAAAACAAGATGCAATTGCCGTTGAAATTCAAAGCGAGACAGAACTTCAAACGTCTTTCAACAAAAACATTGCTGATGGCCAGAAGAAGAAAGGTATAAGAGATACCGCTGGCTCTGATTGGTTCGAAATGCCCGCTGGAGAACTTACAGAATCAGTCAAAAGAGACATCCAATTGTTGAAAATGCGTAATGTTTTGGACCCCAAAAGACATTATCGTCGTGACACATCGACTTCATTGCCTAAGTATTTCCAAATGGGCCGTATTGTGGATGGACCTTTTGACTTTGTAAGCAACAGATACACACGGGCTGAGCGCAAGGAGACTATACTGGATGAAGTGCTCAATGATACTGAAAGACGTAAATATTATAAGAAGAAGTATCTTGATATTCAAAAAGAAAAAATGAGTGGCAGGAGAAAACAAAAGAAAAACAAAAAAATGAAGTAAAAAATGTCATCTCTCTTCAAGCTTTTGTTTTCCATGTAAATGATTTCCAATTAGATGTTTGCGGGGTCATTAACTATGTGTTTGCTATTGCGTTTTTGTACTATTTTTGCATTTCTAGTAAATGTCGTTTTAACGTCTTTTTTGGTTACCTTTCTGTTTCATATTTGCTAATTGACTACATCAATACACACTCGTACGCAAATTAAAAATTGTTCGTAGTTAAGAAGTTTATCCTCTGCATGACTATGAACAAGTATGGATGAAAACGGAAGTAATGAGAAATATAAATTCGTACTTTATACATTCTATATGCACACGGGAAGCAAAGCTATCCCTTAAGGTCCGTCGAACACAATACTCATGTATTCTTCATCTTTCTTCGACCGATATTGATCTATTAAAGCTTCCTTTCCAGGGTGTAACTCTGGATGTAGAGTCATGTGGGGAAACGTTTGAGAGTTTGAACGCTCCGCAGACTGGACGTTGTTCATAACCATGCTAGCCATAAGATTTGCCGGAACATTTTGAGTACCAGCCTGGACATTTCCATTTAATGAAGAGCCCGAGTCTAAAGCAATGTTTAGTGCGGACTCCATAATGTTTCCATGAACATTAGTATTCTGGATATTGACATGATCACGGTCGTCCTCTAGATAACCTCCAATCTCAGCAACCCATGTGACGTACTCATCAATCCAACAGCGTATAACCCATAAGGCACCAAACGCCTCGCCCCCAGATACCGTAATTTCACGCAATATTCCTGTAAGCAGGGCGCTTAAATTCAACAGGAACAGTTTGGGACTGCATGAAGGGAATCGAGAAGGCAGTTCAAGGAAGAAGTCAGCCATTCGATCCAACACACCATCAATTTGCCGTAGCTCCACACGATTTACGGAATAGTTGCCATTCCCTACTTCGCCTTCCTTTGTCTTAGGTATACCGTCTTCGCAAGTGTTGTAGCTGGATAAAATTCTGTACCACTCATCGATTGCTGAAATTGCGTCCTTATGACCTCCTGAAAGTTCTCGATACACTATGTATTGCACGTCAATAAAGCGATTCCAATCGCCGCAGATCAATTGACGATCAGCAGGGTTGGCCAAAAAGCGAGCCGCTGCATGTGCGGTATCATTTACACGAAGCAAGCGAGAGAGGAGCGTTCCAAAAACAGTAGCCGTCATAACTTTAGCTTGTCTCAAAGAATTAGAATGCGATGCATAAATGGAAGAAACATGACTTTCCAAATTAGCCGCTAGATGGCGAAGTAATACAAGCACTGGAGGTGGAACAACTTGTAAAGTCATAGGGAAGAGGAGACGTATAATTTCCTATGTGTGTTAGTACATCCAACCAAAAGTTCAATTAGCTATTGCGACAAGTTCATTACCCGATACATCACTATATCAGCTTGTTCAATCCACGGACCAAGTTCCGGGGCACTAAGTAGTGTGAGCAACGGAGAAGAAAGTGTTGATGGAAAGCTAGCAATTTGGGAGAGAAACTGTTTTAAATGCATAAACCGGACTGACTCGATTAATGTAGTGCAATGGGCTGCATACACCGTGGACAAAGCACGTTTAGCATCTTCATTGTTATAGGGCTCTGGGAGCTGTACATTCAACGGAGGGAGGGTGAAGGCCTTGATGTTCAAATTAGGAATCCAGGGGAGCCGGTGAGGAGGGATAAATGCAAGATGAAGACAGGGGACGTAACGGATTGAATCAAAGGCAACAGGGGAAATGAGAGAGGGATCAGTGGAAATAGATGGGAGAGTAGAGCGAGGACTGTGGGATTGTGGATGAGATGATTGTGAATGCGTAGTACCACCGTGCGAATCAGTCAACGAAGAATGAGAAGCATTATGATTACCAGTTTCTGTGACGAAACGCTCTTGTGTTGAGACGTCTAATGCGGCTGTATCAACAGATGGATTTATGGACAGGGATAAGTTTGAAGCTGAGTTAATTATTGGCGGGGAAGGCACATTTTTCGACTGCATCAGTGTAGAATCAATTCCAGACTGATGGACTATACCGCTTTGAGGGCTTCCACTTCCGTTTTTTTTAACTCGCCGAAAGCATTCTCCTCGAAGCCGGATGCCACAATAGTGATACTTACTATGCCCACGTGTTCCAAGACGTCTTGTCTTTATAGCTGGAAACAACAAGCGTACGAGTTTGCCAAAAGACGCCGGATTTAGGGGTTTCGTCCGCAGGGCATTGCAAGAATCAACGTATTGAGCGTAAATATGATTCCGCTGTACTGCAGCGTCTGCTTGTGCCTCACAGTTTCGCTTCAACCAACAAAATCCGAAAATCTGACGTTGCTTTTCAGCATTAGCAACGGAGTGATGCAGCCGCAATTTTTTCGCAAGTTCATCAAGACTAAAATCATCATATTCCACAGCTAGTCTACGAAGTTCGCTTTCCTGTTCAGAGTCGCCACTAAACCTGAGAGCTTCACTGAAGTCCTCCTCTCGAGCAATGGCAAACCGGGCTTCCAAAGGCTCCATGGTAAGGATCATCCCTGCACTGAGTGCGCTGTGCAGGTGGATTGGTGGTGGGGCATGTTAACGTAGTGTAGTGATGTTTTTTTAAGCGATCAAACGTAAATAAGAACAGCTTTATATGATATATTAAAGGTAATGAAGTAAAGAAGTTGTTATTTATGAAATTAAAATATAATGTTTGCTTAAATACCTGAAGCTGTATATTCTTTCCACTAAATTGGGGGCTGGTTTTGAAGTTGTTTGCCTTTCTTTGACCAGATCTTGTCGAATATGTAAGGCCCATGGTTCCTTACAAACCTGCTAGTAATTTTTCGGATAAATTTACATATTATTCTGTACAGTTGAACATTTGTGTTTTAACATTCGGTTCTATTGAGTAACTTGTTATTAATGATGCCTACTCGTCATCTTCCGGCAGCTGTTTTACCTCGTATTGTATCTGGAATTCAACCAACGGGAATTCCTCACATTGGTAACTATTTTGGTTCTCTTAAACAGTGGCTCGATATACAGAATGAGTCTACGTTACGAAAGCAACGAACGAATGAACGTTGTGCATTTAAAGGGCAAAATCAGAAATTGTTCTTCGTGGCAGATTTGCATGCATTGACGGTACCAGTTAGTGCAAAACTTTTGAGACGACGGCGTCTTGAAATGCTCGCAATGCTATTAGCTATAGGCATAGACCCAAAGAAAAGCATTTTGTTTATCCAAAGCGATGTATGATAGCATTGACATGGTCTGAAGGTTTTTTCTAAACTAACGGAATACAAAGGTTCCACAACACTGTGAGTTTATGTGGCTTCTCGCATGCAACACTTCTATGGGATCTTTAAACAGAATGACTCAGTGGAAGGTAAGAATATTGGAATAGAATTACAATGGATTTCTGGCTGACATATGAGTCTAAAACCCAATTCCGTGAGACGGATTTTGCATCTTTTTTAAACTTGGATGAAGCAACTAGTGGAAGATTAAAGTTAGGGCTGTTTGCCTATCCGGTTTTACAGGCAGCAGATATTATTCTGTATCGGTGAGTTTTTTTTTACTGCATAGCTAATACAGCAAGTGGCACCCATGTTCCTATTGGAAAAGATCAGGTTCAGCATCTCGAATTAACGCGAACAATTGCTAACTCCATCAACAACATACTAAAAAAACCTGTACTGAACCCACCCCAACCCATATTAAGTAAGTTCTTTTCTTAACTTTGTGTGCTAACAATAATGAAAAGATTATTACTCCTCTATAATGGCATTAAGAAGACCCACGAAAAAAATGTCAAAGTCCGATGACAATACAGAGAATTATATATTACTGACGGATACGGCATCAATAATAGCACGTAAAATCAGTCGAGCACTGACTGATTCTATAAGTGGTATTACTTACGACAGAATAAATCGTCCTGGTATCAGCAATCTTTTGGCCATTCTCTCCGCGACGACTGGCAAAGACATTACAAGCCTGAGCTCTTCCTTTGCTGATGCATCACACGTTGAACTTAAAGCCACTGTTGCAGAAGCTGTGACGCAATGTTTGGGTCCGATATCAGAGCGCTTTCAACGATATCTTGGTGATATAGATTACTTAAACACAGTTGCCAAAGAGGGAGCAGAGCAGGCCACGTTTATTGCCAACTCTGAGCTTTTGAAGTTGAAGAAAATGTTAGGCTTGTGTTTTTGAGGCTTCTTTACTGTCAACTAATCATGACCAATTAATAAAAATAAGAAGTGACATTAAACGGATAAAACAACGAAGATAAAACAAGATGGACTCTGTACTAAACGATACTAGAAAAATGAATTATAAGGTTACGCTGCCCCTCGGTAAGCGTGTTCAAAACTTCAAATGTTTTATCGAACGACTTTGTAACAGTATTCATGGCAATGCAGATTTGGAAAACGTTTTTACGAACAGCAGGATTAGGGTGCTCAATAAATGCGGAAACGATGGACTGTAGCGCAGTATTGCATTCGGGATATAAGAAGAAATCAAAACGCTTAACACCTTCTGCAAGTAATTGCAACAAAAGAACGAGATGCCTTTCAGAAGGACTGGGTTTTACGAGAATCCTTTCCCTGACAAAGAAGATAATTTTAAACGGGTTAGCGATGCGACCAACAATGACGACATTATCTTCAATTCCAATAGAAACAGCATCTTCATCTTCAGATATTGTTGCACGTTTCAGTAACGAAGATATAACAATAGAGCAAGCGTCAAAGTGCAGTTGTTTTGAAGCTACGAGTAGATACTCGCGTAATAATAACAAGATGTCCGCAATGTTGGCGGTTACGCTTTCATCACTTAGATAGTTCATCAAACTTGAGGCAAAGTTTATGTTGTTCAGTGTCAGTTCTGGTTGTTTCTGGACTAATTTTAGAACCTGTCTTAATAACGGAGATGGCGCTTGCTTTCGTTCAAATGCGACAGTAAGCTGATACAATAGATCCTCAGAACAAGACTTGGAGAGAGGCGTGCTGGTTGTCATTTTGTCTAAGCGAAACTTTAACCACTTGTTGGGAGCAATATCAACATCTAATGGTATTGGCGTTGATGGGATTGGGCTTATTCTGTCTTCACTGTCTAGGGCAGGTGATCCCTGCTTAGACAGAGTAACTTTGTGCTCGCTTTTCTTTTCTCCGTTCGACAAGTCAGTATGAGCAACATCAACATCGACAGGCAATAATAGATTATCGAGAGATGGTAATATATCTTTGCCCTCGTCAGAACTTTTAATTTCGTCAAGATCAGAATCATCGAAATTAACGCTCTCAGTTTTGGGTGAGTGCAAAATGTTTACTTTTTGTATATCTTCAACCCTAAAGTTAGGAGCAATCATTGTTAATTCGGCATCTTGATTATATACTTCTTGCAGTTCAGAAGCACTAAATTCATTGAATGTCAAATCAAGTTTTTCTTGAATGGAGAGAACCGGAGTGTTTTCGTTAGCATTCCCATTTGATTTTAGCCCAGCATCTTTAATAGATTTACTAAGCATGGCCTCGCTATTAGTTGCAACGTCAAGATCAGGCTTCAATCCTTCTTTCTTGGTAAATTCCTGTTTCTCGGTTGACGCAACATCCGTTGTCGCATTTTGACCTTCTTCAGACAAAATGGACGCACCTGTATTCGAAATGGGTTTTAAAGAAGAAGATGGAGATCTTGGTTCGTCAGTGCATTCTGCTCCCCCATTAGTGTTCCAAGAGTCAAGTAATTTTGTGCTAGAGGTTACATCGAGTTGGGAACGTACTGCCTCATATATAGTTGAATCATAATCACTGAAAGCTTTGAGTAAACTGCTGAGAGGCAACCAGTTTCTGGACGTCGTTTTGGTTTTTGCTACCATAGGTAGAATGCTTACTGCACAATTTTTTACGGAGACATTTGTGAATACTTCTTTAAGAAACTCTGGGTTTTTGGTTAAGAGTACTTCCTCATTGAAAATCTCGCGTAACCATGTTAAACAGCCAAAAATTATAATTCGTTTTTGGTCTGTTTTATAAGGGAATAATTTTGGAACAGCACTCATATTGGATATGTCCATTAACAATTGGTATAGATCTTGAAAAGCATGTATTTTTGAAAGTTTCTCTTTAAGCATCGGTAAGCAGGGTGCTGAGAATGCATGGGCTAAGTCTGTGTTGTCATGAACTGCGAGTAGTAGACGAGCCATTACAGTTTGCGCCGGTAACAATAGCAAAAGACATTCTAAAGATTCCGGAGTGAACAGCAGTGAATATGCCAATGTAGTACCATTATGCAGAAGCTTCCCAAGGTAAGGACTAATATATTCTTTTCGAGGCACCTCCACAGAGAATGAACGCTGTGATCTGTTAAATTTCGAAAGCAGGAGCTTCACACCTTCATATTGCTTCTTATCCATGTCCGAACCCAATAGATCCAATAGTTTCTGCCTAGTGCCGTTCGGATTACCGCTTACAGCACCGGAGGACAGGACTCTTTGTGCACCGTTAGAAGGAAAAGTTACAGTCCGCTCTGAAGAGTTATGATTAAAGTTAGACGAGAGTTGTGTGATTGCTGGAACCTTCGAGGTGGACCTTTTCTTTTCGGGATTAGAAGCTGAACGTTGAGGCAACCCCAATTTTCGAATTCCGTTTTGGTTGGCAGTAGCATAAGAAGGGTGTTCCTCTTTCTTAGATTTTAGAAGAGGCTCCCTTACTGCGGAACTCTTAAGAAGGGATATGGGACGTAAGTTTCCACGCTTGTATGTATTTGGGTAGGAAGAAGAAAGCGGCAATTTGCGAGAATTTAGTGCCTCCAATTGCTTTAGTATTGTCGGCGATAAATTATCCTCCATTGTTGACTGCGTGGATGGAAACGCATCTACTACTTTCCAAAAAAGTTTGCGATATAGCTCACGAACTTGAGAGTTTGAATCGGAAAGCCCCTTGATCACAATTTTTTCGTAGTTCTTGGAAGCAAGCTGAGGGTCCAGATTTAGGCCTACATCTTTTTTTAGATTGAGCATTAAGTCCGCCCAATTTGCAGAGAAAATTCGTAATTGCGCATTTTTATCCTGTGAAGCCTGCATTATAAATATAAAATTCCTCTGGGGCGATCCACAATGTGCTATCATAGTAGCAAATGTGACATTGGCAGCATGAGATATAACTTTTTTGGTGAGAGCACATGCCTTCAGAAGATTTGGCAAAAAAATATCGACCATAGAGTCAATCTCGGTTTTCAAAAGGATCGCTAATTCTTTTAAAAGCTGTGCGGACGTGTAGCTTAGTGTTGTTCTTAAAGATGATAGTCCAACCACAATACCGTTGCGAAGGTTTCTGACGACGCTTAGTAATTCACTATGAAAATCGTCAAGTGCGTTGCCACGTAAATAACGTCGTAGCTTTGTAATCATCTCTTGGCGGATAGACCAGTTTTGTTCGGTCTCCTTGCCTTCAAAAACAGAGTAATAGGGGGAAAAATCCTGGTCCAATTGTCTTGAAAAATTTGTACCAAGCGGTTCCAGTTTTTCAAGCTCAGCTGTAGGATATGTATGGAGTAGCACTTTCATTGTGGGTGTGTCATTAATGCCATTCTGGTTATTTGAGCCTGACGCCAAGTCCAACCCAAGTTCGGTCGCAATACTTGACACAAGATCCTTTTGCACATTGTGGTCCAAAAGATCCCTTTGCAGTAATGCTCTAGTCTGTTTTGTAGTACCCTTGTAGTATGAAATAAGTACGTTCTTTGACTCCTCACGTAAATGTGGATCAGCATGACTAAGATTACGAATAAGTGCAGGGCGCAATGTCTTGAGATCAACATTTAATCCGCTTTTTTGTGCAAGCGTAAACCAATGCAAACAGTGTAGACGAGAATCCGGGTTCTTGTTTGTTGTAAGTATTTGGTGCATCGATTGTTCGACATCTGTATGGTTCATGTGCCATAACTCAAGCAGTACATTTAAAACCCGTCGTCGGAGGTCTTTCGATGCTATGTGATCTAACGCTAGAGTTTTTAACTGTGACACATGGTGTTTAACCCAATTGGGAAACTGAGCACGCAGTCGTTTTAAGAAAGTTTCATAGCAAGCGAAGGCTGAACGAAGAAGAAGAGGATTGACCGTTTCCAGAGCAAGCTGAAAACAGTTTATATATACTCCAATTTGATCACTCTATCATAATTTGTTAGTAAACAAAGGTTCTTGCTGGGGAAATTACGAAAGTTACCGATATGTTGTTTTTGTTTAAATAGGAACGCAATGCATCCAAACCCTGAATTCTAGCTTCCGCGGCGGCTGGTTTATCGTTAGAACATGAGAGACCGAATTTGCGACGTACCATTATTCTTAAAAAGTTGAATTAAATGCAAAACCGCATTCTCCGCCATGAACTGTACGTTTCGTTCATGGTTTGCGCTCAACCGTTGAAAAAGGCATCACGAGTAAGAGGTTGTACTTATTATTTATTCCCTAGAATTTTATTTGGGGTCCGGTGGCGTAGCGGTAAATTGGTGTACGGGAGTCGAGTTCGAGTCCGGTTTCGCTCGATGATTTGAATGAATGTTGAGGAGTTTTTTGAGGCTTAGTCGGGTTTATCGTTTTGTTTTCAAAAGTTATAGAAATCATTAACTGTGGGGTGTGTACAGTGAAATCATTATCTGCGTTATAATTTAATTGAGTGTGGAGAAGATTTACGGAATTGCAAAAAATGTTGTGCTAACTATTATACGGTTTCGTTTTCCGTCATTATGTAATTGTATATGATAATGATAGTATTTATCTTACACTTATATTATTAAGAATTTTTGTAATTTAATTTTTAAATGTAATATACGTTCGCAAATAAATAAAAAAAAGTACACTTCCAAATAAGCATGAAATAATTCATTTATATGTTTATAACTTTGTTTATTGGTTTACATACTCATCGCTTCTGTGCAAAAAACATAATGGCAGACATTGAGCGCAATAATTACAAATGACTCTTTGGTGAATAAGTGGGATACAGTTTTTTGAAGTCGCACACGTAATGAAGGTCGCTAGAATTACACGTTTAAATCAGATGCAGTTATTTCATTCCATTACCCACCGTATAACAAGGATATCTGATTCCGGCAGAACCGACTTCCTGTTTGAGAATTCTTTTCGGCTGCGTGCTAACTGCATATAAACCCCAGCAGGGACCAGACTCACACACACTGAAATAGTACAACTGCGTTAAAGTGTGTTAAGATACATAACGCAACGATGAATTGATGCTACAGTGCGCAAGCGCCCTTTACCATACCAGGTATTGCTTCAGTGCACTACATCTTCTTCCATTGACTTCTGTGTGAGTCCTTGCTCGGCAGTTGAATAGTGACATGTCCTTCCGTCGAAACCGCGGCAGTGATTGGATGGACCCCCAGCATCGCGCACAAGGAAGAGTACAGAAGCCATATCCAATCAAACAAAGGAAACGCCAACCACGTGCTGGGTTTGCCACTCGATTCTCGGATCCGTTCTCGCTCGTCTAGTATTTTCGCGGTAACTTTAAATTTTTGGCGAGACAATCGTGTCCGCTTTTGCACTTGACAAAACTGTCATATGGTGTGAGCCGAGCGTTTCCTTCTTCATGCCAAACGACGGAAGATTAGTATACAGAAAACGGCCAGAACAGTTCAGTCACTGACAAAACACGCCTACCGGAAACGAAAAACAGCGGTCCGTGCTGTCAGCACACCTCCAACCGTGATGCTTACCGGCGTGTTCTGCGCGTCCCCTGAGCGCGTCTCTTGCCACCCCACATTTGTCTCCTGATATTCCCGATTTAGTCTTTGTATGTACGTATTAATACTGTCATTTTGAAGACCGGTACCAACCGCGCACGTATGATTGGCTGAAACCGTCGAAAGCCGCCGATTAGGCTCGCAAAGAGGAACCTAGTTCCGGAGCCACCTGCAACTTTCCGACCAATCAGAGAGAAAGACTGGCGCCTGCCTTGGGAAAGGTGTTCATCGAGCCGACAGTCGGCGCCGGTATGGTGCGGTCGCAGCCGGACTCAGATAGTATATATAGAGGAAGCTCACTCCCGTCAAACCATCAACTTATCTTCGGACAAGTCTTCCTCTACACACACAATCATCATGTCTTCTGAAAAGATCCTCGTTGGTGAGTACCTCTTCCAACGTTTGCTCCAATTGGGCATCAAGTCTATTCTTGGTGTTCCTGGTGACTTCAACTTGGCTCTTCTTGACCTCATCGACAAGGTCGGTGATGAGACCTTCCGCTGGGTTGGTAACGCCAACGAGTTGAACGGTGCTTACGCCGCTGATGGTTATGCCCGTGTTAAGGGTATCTCTGCCATTATCACCACCTTCGGTGTTGGTGAGCTTTCCGCTCTTAACGGTATTGCTGGTTGCATGTCTGAGCGCATCCCCGTTGTTCACATCGTTGGTGTTCCTTCCACCAAGAACCAGGCCGTCAAGCCCCTTCTTCACCACACCTTGGGTGACGGTGACTTCAAGGTCTTCGAGCGCATGTCCGCTGAGATCTCTGCTGAGGTCCAATTCCTCGACTCTGCTGAGACCGCTCCCCAAAAGATTGACCACATCTTGGAGACTTGCTGGCGCGAGAAGAAGCCCGTCTACCTTGCCATTCCCTCCGACTCCGGCTACTTCAGCTGTGATGCCTCTGGCTTGAAGACCCCTCTCAACTTGAGCTACCCCGAGAACTGCCCCGTTGCTGAGGCCGAGGCTCTTAAGGAGATCGTCAGCCGCATCAACAGCGCCAAGAAGACTGCCATCCTTGTCGATGCCTGCGTTTCCCGCTTCGACGCCAAGGAGGAGACCCAAGCTTTGGTCGATGCCACCCACTTCCCTACCTATGTCACCCCCATGGGTAAGACCGCCATCAACGAGTCTTCCCCCTACTTCGATGGTGTCTACGTCGGTTCTCTTACTGAGACCGATGTCAAGGAGCGTCTCGAGTCTGCTGACCTCTTGTTGAACGTTGGTGCCCTTCGCTCTGACTTCAACACTGGTACCTTCACTTACGGTACTCCCGTCACCAACACCATTGAGCTCCACTCCACCTGGACTCAAATTGGTACTGCCAAGTACGAGAACGTTGGCATGAAGGCCCTTCTCCCCAAGATCATTGCTGCTCTTGACCTCAAGGCCGTTCAAGCCAAGGCTGCCCCCGTCAACTTCAAGGTCCCCACCCCTACTGCTGCCGAGGGTTACCCTGCCGGCACCATCACCCAAAAGTGGTTCTGGCCCACTCTCTCTACCTTCCTCAAGGACTCCGATGTCGTTGTCACTGAGACTGGTACCTCCAACTTCGGTTCCCTCGACTGCCGTATGCCCAAGAACGCTACTCACCTCTCTCAAGTTCTCTGGGGTGCCATCGGTTGGTCCGTCGGTGCCTTGTTCGGTGCTTGCTTGGCCGTTAAGGACTCTGACAAGCCCGACCGCCGTACTGTCTTGATCGTCGGTGACGGTTCCCTTGCCTTGACTGTCCAAGAGATCTCCACTTGCATCCGTCAAGGTCTCAAGCCCATCATCTTCGTTATCAACAACAACGGTTACACCATTGAGCGTCTTATCCACGGTCTTCACGCCGTCTACAACGACATCAACACTGAGTGGAACTACCAAAACCTCCTCAAGGACTACGGTGCCAAGGACTCCCGCTCCTACAACATCCACACCGAGAAGGAGTTGGTCGAGCTCTTCCAAAACAAGGAGTTCGCTGCTGCTGATGTCATCCAATTGGTTGAGGTTCACATGCCCCTTCTTGACGCCCCTCGCGTCTTGGTCGAGCAAGCTAAGCTCACTGCTGCCATCAACAAGCGTGTTTAAATTTTTGGCATGAATATTATAGACTAGTCTAAATGAGAAGTTCACTTGATGAATTAATTTTTGTGTTGACAGCTAGGGTGTTTACGAGTGGTTGTTGTATTCTCATTACAAGGGACTCGTATTGGGCCATTTGATTTTCTCCGGGCTCAGGTTTTTCTTAGGGTCATCATCGGTACGGGATTCTGGTGAAATTCGAAACCGGCATTCTTGGCCCTCGGGCATGGGGGCGAGGGAGAAGATACTGATTGCTGTTTTCCCTAGTGATAACGACGGCTACCTGATTGATACCATAAAACCGGTTAGCTTTTTTTTGAGTTGCGGTCACACTCGGCGTTAACGGTTGCATCATGCAGAACACCCCACACGGCGACGTCGCAGATGGGTCTGGAAGCTGATATAGTTATATAACCACCATCGCATCTTAAACCATTTGCCCACAACCAACAACATCTCGTGTTGAGATTCAGACTTAAATGCGCATTCCCTCCACGCTGCTGACCAAGCGTTCACATTTTTTTAAGGTATGTTTTGTGAGCAAAAGATAAGAACGAAGAATTGATGCAGAGTTTGAGTGACTCTTGAAGCTTCTCCGGATATATCAAGAATTAAGTAAAACAGCATCTTTCGTGGAGTAGCTTGCCAGTTGTTTCATTTGTTTAGCCTTCTGGTGATGCTCTTTACCGGGATGTCGTCTTAAATTTTTTTCTTAGTAGTCGTTTTGTTAGTCTGTACCGCACCGTCGCAATCGCCGCTTGACCATTGCCTTTGGCCCAGTAGTAACTTCTCCGTGTGTATTGTAACGTAATTATCGCAACGAATGCGCCTGTTTCGTGCTGGGCGCGTTCGTTGCGTATTTTGCGTTTGGACTCGCGACGTGCGTCGCAGTACAGACCATCGATTTCGATTTATCCGGAGAGCTCGTTCTGTTTATGCCAGAAATTGGCTTCAATGATCTTCGCTTCATCGGTCAGGTTGTCTACCCGTTAATTTTCGGAGGTTCTCGTTCTTATTGTTATCCTCTTCTTGTGCGGATGATTAACACGTTTACAGTTCGTCCCAATGAGTGCGATCACCACAATTAAGTCATTTTCTATGTCTGCTCCATCAACACCCAAACCGAATGAGTTCCGGGTAGAGACAGATACCTTTGGTCCCAAAAACGTACCCGCAGACAGGTATTGGGGCGCGCAAACGCAACGGTCATTGGAGAATTTTCGCATCGGTGGCCCTCGCGAGCGTCTTCCACTTCCTCTTGTTCATGCGTTTGGCGTGTTGAAGCGTGCCGCAGCGTTGGTCAATTTAGAATACGGATTGGATCCGAAAATTGCCAATGCTATTGCTGAGGCTGCTACCGAGGTTCAGCAAGGAAAGCTGGATGATCATTTTCCTCTTGTAGTGTTCCAGACAGGATCCGGTACCCAGTCAAACATGAATGCCAATGAAGTCATCAGCAATCGTGCCATTCAATTGCTTGGGGGCCAGATGGGTACTAAAAAGCCGGTGCATCCTAATGATCACGTTAACATGTCACAATCCTCGAATGATACATTCCCCACCGTTATCCATATTGCTAGCGTGTGTGAAATTAACGACCATTTATTGCCAGCTCTTCAGCGGCTACTTGACGGAATTCGTCGCAAGCAAGAACAGTTTAGCGACATCATTAAAATTGGCCGTACTCACTTGCAGGACGCTACTCCGCTTTCTCTTGGTCAAGAGTTTTCGGGCTACGCTGCACAAGTGCAAAATGCTATCGAACGTATTCACGACGCTCTCCCCCGTTTGTCGCAGCTTGCGCAAGGCGGTACCGCTGTCGGCACAGGTCTTAATACGCATAAGGGCTTTGACGTGAAAATTGCACAAAAGGTTTCTGAGTTGACTGGCCATCCGTTTACCCCTGCTCCCAACAAGTTCGAGGCCTTGGCTGCTCATGATGCCGTTGTCGAGATGAGCGGCGTCTTGAACGTGATTGCCTGTTCTCTTATGAAAATTGCTAATGATATTCGCTACCTTGGTTCTGGTCCCCGTTGTGGCTATGGTGAACTTTCACTGCCATCAAACGAACCAGGAAGTTCAATTATGCCTGGCAAGGTGAATCCTACACAGTGTGAGGCTATGACGATGGTCTGCGCTCAGGTAATGGGCAACCATTCGACTATCACCGTATGCGGAATGTCTGGACAATTTGAATTGAATGTCTACAAGCCTTTACTGGGTCGCACGCTGTTACATAGTATTCGTCTTTTGGGTGATGCTTGTGAATCGTTTTCGGAACACTGTATTGCTGGTTTGGAAGCCAACCGCGAACGGATATCGAAGCTGATGCACGAGTCCCTCATGCTCGTGACAGCTTTGAACCCACGTATTGGTTATGACAATTCTGCCAAGATTGCTAAGAGCGCTTTGAAAAACAATACCACATTGAAGGATGAGTTTATTCGTCTAGGATTTGGCGACGCTCAGCAATTTGACCAATGGGTGCGCCCAGAAAACATGATTTCTTCTAATTAGACGGGCAGCATCAGATACTTTTAGCAACGAACTATGTTTCTGCCGTGCAAACCCGTTTGCCTCTTTTTCTTGTTTAATTCGTTCTCCCCAAACAGGTTCAAATTGTGCCCCTATTCACATGACAATTGTGCGTAGACAATTCTGTTTTTCTTTTCGATTATCCCTCTGCTCCCCCAATTAACAGCTAATGGCATACTATGCTAATAATAGACAACACTCCAGTGCCACGGCGCAACAGGCACGTCGCACTTTGTTATCGTCCTTGGTTTTGTTTAATAAATTGATACACTAAAGACGCATATCCGAGTAAGCCGAAAAAGTGTATTGTGTGCGCTGAAGTTAAACGTAAAATCTATGAGAATCGCCTTTTATTATGCCGCTCAATACCGGTGACTCGTGTGTGTTCAGTTTTTTGTTTGTAAAAATAGCATTAACGCAGGGGTCTACCGGGGGGGGGGGGGGTTGGGACTATGTATGCAAATTAGGGGTAGCACGTTAACATAATCAACTCATTCTGTGCGTTTTTCGGAGGTACTTTGTACGTGTTGAACACACTTAGTGGATAAAGCTAATGTCCACATGCTGGAAAAGGAACACTTAAAATTATACACTAATACTTACCAGCAAAAATGGACTCCCTGTTTTAGAAAGAATGCAAACTCAGAATAACGTCTAGAATGCGATTCCGTTTTTTTCACAGGCTTCAGGAATTCCTAATTTCTCCGGCGGCTTGCTTCTACGTAAAAACTCGCTTATCAAAAAAGGTTATTGCAAAGAGGCGGGGAAATTGAAACCCTGCTTAGTAGTGCAATAATGGATTCCGAAATACCTGCCAACAACCATATCCGAAACACTGCTTGTTGCTTAAAGTTAACGAGCCTATTTTCTTACATTTGAGTTTTTTTCCTGCTTGTAACTCGGCTGGAAAACGCGCGAGAAAAGAACGTCTGCGTTTTTCTCAGTTCTCGCTGGTGAACCATGTCTGACTCAATTCCACTTATTCCCGGCCTGCCCGATGAAGGTCGGCGTTTGCTACAACTTTTGCGAGATCTTCCGTCGAACCCCTATGAGCTTCTCGGAAAAATTCCTAACGCAATGCTGGATTTTCAAGACAGCATCAATTCTCATAACCGTGGTGCCTGTCTTGGCATGCTGGAAACCATTCTCAGCTGTTTGGAGTTACCATTGCCTTTGGGACCGATTGTGAAAGTGATTGACAAATTAGTCGAACCAATGTCATGGAAGGACTTGAAAGCTTTCGGCATTGATTCCTACCTGGCTACAGGTCTTCAGAATCCGGCTCCAGAATTGCAATTATACTGTTTAAAAATGTGCAGACGAGCGAGTTTTGAAAAATTGGAGCTTACTGATTCACTCTTCACCACAGTGTTAACGAGCGTTAATAGCGAACAAACGAAAGTGGCCGAAACAGCTATAAAGTTGGTTGAAGATGCGTGCAAATATGAACACTACTTCGATGTACTGTTTCGCACGTTCGTTCCTCTTGACATGGAAATCATGAACTCGGAGCTTCGTGTCCGTTGGCTCGATTTGTTTACCAGACTTTCCGTTAACTCAGAAAAACATTTTGAAATGTTGAAAACAAAACATGTTTTTGACCTTTCACGCACTCATAATGATGCATTACTGGAATTGTGCTATATTGACACATTAGGAAGAATGGTTGAGGCACCACACACATTTCACTTCCTGTCAGACGAGTCGGGTTTCCTCGACAGCACTATTCAGCGTTACGTGTCCGAGTCAAACACTGTATATGTCAATCACGTTGCTTTGCATTTTTTACCTCAACTGACCACACATCAGCCTGCTTGCTTAAAGCACCTTGACTCCAAGTTTCATCTTTTCGATGTTATACGACAAAAAATGAAGGGGTCTGACGACACTGCTTTTATCGCATATGGTGTTTTGCTCGGCAATAAAGAGGCATGCTCCTTGTTGCGTGACAAGTATGGCGTTCAGGATGAACGTGAACGCTATGCGCCGCTTTGGCTCTGCCGAAAGTTCTTGGTAGACGAGACGGGGTTGGGTGCGTTTGCGCATGCGCTCCAACAGTCCGACCCTGATCAGTGGATGCAATTATGGCGGTGGATGCCTCATGATACTATGATTACTCTTATGCGACAAAGTAATTCACCACTTGCGCGGATGCGGCAGCTCGCATTCCAATGCATCCTTCACATAGCTAAACGCTCGCCTATCCAAGTTGCCTCACATGCCCGCGTACTCACTGAACTTTTAGACACGCGCGGAGAGCACGAGGCTATTGTCTTGAAATATCAAGTATTAATGACTATGCTGGAACATTCAAACAATGGTGAGAGTTTGCCTCTTGGAAAATTCCGTGAGCCTATTCTGAAGCGCGCGAAAGAAGGAGCATACGGTTCAGGAACACCCTCACCCCGTGTTGCTGCAAAAACCGCTTAATTTCAACGCGATCTTACGTATCCAATTTTCGTTTTATCATTCTGGTCACTCTTTACGCTCTTTACGAATTTTCTATTATTCCTACGTTGACATGAAATGTTTGTTTTCTAAAACTTTCCAACTAAATTCTGTTCATGAAAAAGCACAAGTCAATAAAGATGATACAAAACAAGAAACGACTTTATCTTCTTTTTCGGCCTTTCTGTGAATTATTTGTCAATAAATTCGTTTCCTTATTAATAGTTATTGGTTCGGTATCATCTTGTAGAAGCTATATTATTATTTAGTCTAACACTGTTTCAATGATTACAAAGGCAGCTGCTTAACATACTTACCACCAAAAGCCAACACGTACAGTCTCCTCCAACCATATTTCACTACCACTTTAATGAGCAATAATCAGGTTCCCAATCCACGACCCGAAATCGTCGGCCCTCAAGAAGTGCAACCTCCGTATCCGATTTTCTTCCAAGGTGAAGTTGTTCATGGATTCGGGCGCGGTTCTCGAGAAATGGGGATTCCGACTGCCAATATCTTAGAATCCGCAGTACAGGAGTTGTTAAAAGAGCGCGAGTCTGGTGTATACTATGGGTTTGCACAGGTCGCAGATGGTGAGGTTTATCCGATGGTAATGAGTGTCGGATGGAATCCTTATTACAACAATGAAAAGCGTACGGCAGAGATACATATTATGCATTCTTTTCCTCAAGATTTTTATGGCCAGCAAGTTCGAGCGGCCGTAATGGGTTACATTCGCCCAGAGCTTGATTATGAGGGTATTGACAAGCTAATTGCAGACATTCACTTTGATATAAAAGTGGCACACAACAGTTTGAGCCGTCCAGATTACGAGCGATACAAGCATTCAAGCTTCTTTCAGAGCCCTTCAAAGTCACCCGCTAGGGCTGAAGAGCAGAAATAATCCCGTGCTCGGGTAGAATGGCTCTTTTTTGATTTTAATGGAGGTATTGAAAAAGACACAAAGCTTCGTACTTGCCATCGAAACCCTCAAGTGCACTCTTGCTTTTTGGTCAAAGCCTCATCTGTTCTGTAGCGTTTCATTTTCTTTTTTTTTTGTATTCCCTCATTCGATAGCAGTGCTCGACTCGTTCATTGGACTTGCCTTCCAGAGACACACTCGTTTATCGTAAAAGGAACAAGTCGCAAAAGTATTATCCTGCGACCGCCAGTCTCCTCCGTAGCACATACTTTCGTGCTCATCAAAAACTTGCGAGTGCAACTCGATATCTTCAAAGCCTGCTGGCACACGCAAGACTTGGGCTCCGCGATGCATAAGAATACCCAAAATGTCATGACTTCGTGTAACACTGTCTGTATACATGTGCTCAAGTCGCCAAACACCGCCGCCCAAGTTTTTATCAGCAAGAGGTAGGCACGCAGAGCGGACATCTAGCGTATGAATAATGTCACCATACTCGCCAGTCAACATGTATGGACCAAAAGATTGTCTCGAAAGAATAGACACAACTCCGGTGGTATGTACACGCCGGTTTTTCCACACGCTCATACCTGGCATTCGACGATCGTAGCAGATGAGAGCTGCGTCATCTCCGCCGGAGTACAAAACGTTTGGTGACTTGTCGACGTCTCGGCTCCAATGCACGGTCCATGCCTCAAATCCATGTTCTGACCATGGTTCACCACAGAGCTCGCCCGTCTCAGCATCAACGAGCAGAACCTGTCCAGCAGATGTTGACACTGCCAGTGTGTCGCCTTCCGGACTGAAGTCTAACGCGAGTAGCAGCACCGTTTCGTCAACAAGCTGATCTACTCGAAGTGGCCGAAGACGTGACTCTTCGTGATGCTCATACACAGAAATCTTTCCAGTGGAATGGGCAACGAATAACAGCGCTGGTTTTATCGGTGACCTGAATGCACGTTAGCTGATAAGCGTTACGATTGTTAAGAAAAGTGAGAGTATGAATACCATTGTACAGTTTGATATTTGAAGTCCCTACACCCACCATTCCCACATACCATTTAAAATCTAAAATTGCATCACATTCAGTTTCAAATATGCGATTTCTTTGAAATTCGTTAGTAAACGATGGTTTCAATTGTGCGTTTCCATACAATTTGTTATTTCGCGTGTCGTACAAAATAAGCTTTCCCGTACGAACACGCGTCTCTTCATTCAGTAAGTATGTTCCTACGATGCAGATTTCCGGAAATGCTTTTGAGAACTTGCACACATCCGCCGGCCATTCGGTAAACACTGTATCTAAAAACGGTGCCATGACTGACGAATGAAAATATGTTGCTAACAGTAACGTAGCTTTCCCTTAAGCACTACAGCAAGGGAAATGCGTTTAGTGAAGATTAACGCATCATTATTTTATATAACGCGATCTGTTTCAAATATCGCTAGCGGTCACTAAATCCATCCGTAACTTTGGTCGCTTCTCACTACCGCTTAATCGGCTATTTCCATGAATCCTCGCGTATCGTTATAACCCAAAAGCAGTCACACGTTGATATAAACCACATACAAATTCGTTCCTAGTTCCACAAACCAACACCAAAAACAAATAACCGGGATGGCCGTCACTAAAGAGAGCAAGACCCTGTACTTCAAGAAGCTCCGTGAGCTTATCAGCAAGTACCAATCCGTCTTCGTTGTCGGTATCGACAATGTTTCTTCCCAACAAATGCACACTGTGCGTAAGGAGCTTCGCGGTACCGCCGAGATCCTTATGGGTAAGAACACTATGATCCGTCGTGCTATCCGCGATGTCTTGTCTGAGGTTCCTGAGCTCGAACGTCTTTTGCCCACCGTTCGTGGCAATGTTGGTTTCGTGTTTACCAACGCTGACTTGAAGGAGGTCCGTGAGAGCATCGTTAACAACGTCGTTGCTGCTCCCGCCAGACCCGGTGCCATCGCTCCTCTTGACGTCTTCGTTCCCGCTGGTAACACCGGTATGGAGCCTGGTAAGACTTCTTTCTTCCAAGCTTTGGGCATTCCCACCAAGATTACCCGTGGTACTATTGAAATTACTTCTGAGGTTCACTTGGTCGAGAAGAACACCAAGGTCGGTCCCTCTGAGGCTACTTTGTTGAACATGCTCAACATTTCTCCCTTCACCTACGGTATGAAGGTCATGACCATCTTCGACCAAGGTAATGTCTTCGATGCCTCTATCCTTGACATTTCGGACGATGATCTTATTGCCCACCTTCTCCAAGCCGCCAAGAACGTCACCTGCATTTCTTTGGCTGCCAGCTACCCCACTATCCTCTCCGCCATGCACTCTGTCATCAACGCTTACAAGAACCTTGTTGGCGTTTCTTTGGCTACCGAGTACACTTTCGAGGGTACTGAGAAGGTATGTATTCCCTGCAGCGGTATTGGTTGACCGTTTGCATACACGCGTACCTTTAGATTTTGTTGCGAGTACCTGTTTTGATGAGTCTCTTAACTTGTGATGCCTATGAGCAAAAAGTTAAAACACTCTAATTTTTTCCTGAGCTGGTACTTGCAACAAAGCATTCGCGTTGTCTGGTATTTAGAGCTGATTACTAACCCCTTTCTAGGCTAAGGCTTACCTTGCTGACCCCTCTGCTTTCGTTGTTGCTGCTGCTCCCGCTGCCGCTGCTGCTTCCGCCGACGCTCCTGCCGCTGAGGAGAAGCAAGAGGAGGAGGAAGAATCCGATGAGGACATGGGCTTCGGTCTCTTCGACTAAAAAGCTTATTAGATTTTGGCGAATGAACACTTAGTGGTGGTTTGTCATAACTTAACAAGTTACTTTTCTTGTTCTCAATCGTCGGTGAAGTTGTCGTAGATGGTGTCAATGGTGTTTTGGGTATTGCAATGGGTTGTTTATGCTGTGGGTATCTAAACCGTTTTACTGCTTGGTCTTCCTTCACCTGTGGGGTTGTTCTTTGTTTAATGGCGGTTTCTCTGATTAGACGCGTTTGTAGTGTTTGGCAAGATGTCTTTGTACCTGGTGGGGTGGATGGAATAGATTGACGTGAAGCTTTTGTTGATGGACAGTTCGTCGGGGAGTGCTATTCTGTTTTTTTCTGGCTTACTACTTTGACTTCTTATTAACAGCGAGTGGAGCTTTGAGCTTTCGAAGTCTGGAAAGCACGAGGACGAGTTAATGGGGCCGGGTACCTCAATGTCAAACTCGTTGAAGAGAAGAAAACGGCTATTCTAATGAAACGCCCACGATATGCGGAACGTTAAACATTTACGTTTTAAAATACATCTTTCAATTCTCTCAACAAGCAGGCGATGTTGGACTAAAGTTTTTGCAATGATCTCTCTTTGATTAGTCATCGTATTTCACTCATGCACGTCAATGATTACTTTTAATCTAGAGTTTTGCTGGGCCCAGCATGAAAAACAAAATTAGTAACAAGCCCAAAGGAGAAACGGAAATTTTGGATTGCTCAAATTGTGAAATTGAAATACCACTCGACAGAAGGCTATATTGAACTAAATTTGCGATGATTGGTTGTAAGACTCTATGCGATCGTATTTCAATTACAATTTTAAACACTGAATGCTCCTATCATTGACTAGAAAATACAGAGAAATGGTGAGCAGCCTCACATAACATAGAAAAAAATAAGCAAATGGTGCCTGGGTTTGGGATTAAATACATATGATAGTAATATATTCGTACATGTTTTGTTGGTATCTGTACAATTACAGCTTTAAATTGCCCAAGCACATTCAATGATCGCATACATTGAGCTCTTCAGTGATGATGCTTTTGGGAATGGAACCTAAAACAACAAAGTTTTGGATAAACTACGACTATTTTTGCCTTAAGTATCAAACTTTCAATTGTACGAAATTAACTATATATTCCATATGATCTATGATTTGTGCCCACAAATATCACCAGATTTTCCAAGAGCCTTCTAAGGAGTGTCTGCTCCAACTGTTGCACGCGTTTCTCCGGGAGCAAAGAATTTTGAATGTGCCTTACGGAGTGGCCGAACTTGTGATAAGGGACAAAGTACTTGTTCTACCTCGGGCAATTCATTTACTGCGGCTTGTAAAAACGGAGGTTCGGACAAAGTGAAGGGCGCTGCGAAATTGCGCAGGTCAATATACTGCAGGCACGATAAATTTTTTTGCTCAGAGCTCTTTGTGTTGTCCAAGGCGAGGATGATTCCTAAACCGTTTGAACTTTCACGAAGTGTAGCTGAAATGACCGGGTACGGGGTTGCGAGTACCGAATGATATTCAAGGCGCCGACCATCAACGATACGAATGAAAACAACACCCGAGTTACCTTCACTGGCCACCATCAACATGTGAAGCGGAGGTACGTACAGAAGTACATTAAGCGCCATGGAGGTTTCCATGTTGAGATAGTTAGAGAAAGCAGCTTTGATATTAAAGGCATCCAAACACTTGTATGTTGACAAGTCCCACAAAAAGACGTGGTTATCACCACCTCCGGACGCCAACATGTCATTGTCGACCAAACAGATACGAGACACAAAGCTGCACAATTGTTAGTTTTGTAAAGAACACAGATAAAAAGAAGTAACAATGCCGGATCAATAATAAAACTCGGGCATAAGTTGTTATCTCCCTTTGGGGAAATATCTAACCTTGCCCAAACATTACTTTCCTAAAGCATGAAAGGCTACTTACTCCTCATGACCTAAGCAGAATCCTTCAATGACATATGATTGAGGAAAACGAGAGACACGAATGTGTTCATCTTTATCTGAAGTGATGATGAGTTCGCGAGATGGGTTTTTTGGATCCTTGCAAATGAGTAATTGGGTCAAGATGGAAACATGACCTAACAAAGGATGAAAGTTATTGACCTTTTCAACACTAGAATGCTCAGCCGTCCCAATCGCCTTTTGCTTTCCACTTTTTGCTGCCTCAGCGGCCTGTTGCTCGGCTGCTGCTTGTTCCTCAGGATGAATACCGTTCTCAAGCAACCAGTTCTTTTCAATGCGGAAGACGTCTCCAAATTTGTCTGCATAAACAATATCACCGTTTTCAGAGCATTCTAGAGCGGAACAACGCTTTGCAACTTTGATAAGTTTAACGAGCTGTATTTTAGAATTAATGACGTTCCATAAACAAAGCGTTTTATCCTCGTTTACAGTCACCATAAAACTTCCATCCTTGCTATAAGCAACGAAGCGCACGGCTTGTCCATAGGCTGCTGCTTCTCTATGTTTTTGGTCTAGTTTATCTTCGTAAGAATACTCGTTTAACTTTTCGCCCGTTGAACATGCAAATTCTTTCAAAAAGGGCCCACTGCAACAAACAATAGAGTCGCTAAACTTATTCCACAGTACAGTTTGGCATGGGTGACGGAAAGTAGCAGACGACATTGAGGGTAATGTTAAGTTGTGTTTTTTCTCTCTGTTAGAGATCTACTGTTCTAAGATGATCTGCGGATGGGATCTGCGGCATATAATGTCGATCTCAACGATCTACTTACAACAGAATAGCTGGAACTTCAATATACGCTCTTAGGGTCTGGTTACGTTAGTGGAGTAAGAACAAAAACGGTGAGTTTACTATATGAAGTCGTATTTAGCAGTTTGTAAGAAACAGAATTAATAAAACCCTAGTATTATTGAAAAAGCGCTTACTATTTGAACGACGTTCTTAAAGAATCGGTTGTTTAAATTGTTTAGAGTGTGGTGTTAACGGCCTTTTTTTTCAAGGAACGTGAAGCAAGCGAGAACCAACTCCAGGTGAATTTTGTCTCTTGCAGTAAGTTGACTTCGGTGTGTCTGTTAATAAAGCCCATCGTATTTTAAACTATCTCAGTGGTATCCATGATTTCTAACCTTCAAAATAGTTATTTCTTTCAGAACCAACTCAAGAAATAACACTATGGCTTCTCTTAGACGTCCTATTATTCTTTTCGGTCCTTCTGGTGTCGGAAAATCGACATTGGTAAAACGTTTGATGCAAAATTACAAGGATCGTTTTGGTTTCTCAGTGTCTCATACAACAAGACAACCCCGTCCCGGAGAGAGAAACGGTGTTGAATATTACTTTGTTACAAAGGAGGAGTTCCAAAAGCTCGTCTCTGAGAACAAGTTCGTTGAATGGGCTGTTTTCTCTGGCAACATGTATGGTACTTCCGTCATGGCTATTGATGATGTGATTCAACATCAGAAAACACCGCTTCTGGACATCGATATGCAGGGTGTTATGCAAGTGAAGAAGAGCGAGTTGAATGCTCGCTACCTCTTTATTGCTCCTCCTTCCGTTGAATGCCTTGAACAACGCCTTCGTGGTCGTGGTACCGAGTCCGAGGAGTCCATCAGCAAACGTCTTGCTCAAGCTATTGCCGAGATCGAGTACAGCAAGCAACCTGGTAACTTCGACGGCATTGTCGTGAATGATAACCTTGATACTGCTTACAAACAACTCGAGCAATTTTGCTTGAAGGATGAGTAGGGATTACACGCCCTTTTATTCATTCATGATACAATTCAGCAAGACTTTAGAGTACTTAATCCCATTAGATACATTAAAAAGTTTCAATGGTATTGCAAAAAAAAAAATTAAAAAAAAAAATATCACTGCAAAAGCATATGCATCAGTTTCCTAATTCCATAAAGCGCGGGACTTGTCAATCATACCCATGAACAACGGAAACGTCAAATTCGCATTCATGTCTGTTATATAATCATATTGGTACTCACAGAAACATGTATTTACAGCTCGTCTATTCGTCAACTCTCACACTGGATATGTTTTTTTGACAGCTCGAAACATAAGTACGATTTTTTGCATTAACAGTAAGAACATAAATTTTGTTAAGCCGAAAGAGAAACAGAATCCATTAAAAAGATGAAATAAAAACTGCTGTTTAGTGTTTTTCCTATTAAGCTTAAAAGGAAGATTGGAGTTTCAACGGACGGTAAAAGTATGGATGGAACTAAAGGAAAGAAGAGAGACGAGATGATGGCATAAGGAATAAGGAGAACAATCATTTGCGATTCACAGCGTTCAGGAGTATTAATGTCTGCAAGCAATGTCATACATCAACATGCCTACAGCATTTGAAAGCGAAAACTGCTTAAAGCTGTCAACAAAGTGACAGCTTAATAAAACTCGGGTATAATCTGAAAAGTTGATCATTGAGTGGAAAACACAACATCTTCTCACAGAACTCGATCAGCATTTCCGTGATTTGGTGCATCACTGAGCTTCTGCGAATCGTCTGAAAGGTTTGAGAATGATGTATTGGAGTTACTTTCGATTGGATGAGTAGGATTTTGAAGGGTAGAAAGCGAAGCATCACTTCGTTTTGCCACGGGTGAAGACGGGGAAATGATCGCCGTGTCACTTTGTTTAGCTTCTTCAACACCGGTGGCATCAGCCTTTTCCCTAGAACTATTACCAGTGTCTGAACTGTCAACACTCTTATACTTCTCATCCTCATCGGATGAAGGTCGAAGAATAGAAATGAAAGTAACATAGGGCTCGTTCCGAGCAGGCAACTTTCCAGAGCCGCCAAAATCGAACACAGCCCAGATACTACCAAGAAGAAAAATCGCTATCGTCAACGCAGTGAGGAAACCAGCCCCACCGCGATCCGATTCTGTAGCAGGTGTAATGGTAACATTGACAGTGGTTCCATGAGTATGAACACCAGCGCTGGGATCTGAGCGTTGATCTGAAACTGATGAAAGCTTTTTGGGAGTAGGAGCATAATCAATCAACAAGGTGTTTATCGCATCCAAAGCTGCTCCTTGTTGTCCGACGCCATACGTGCTATCCCACGTCCCATTGTTCCAACTCCAGTGAGTACCACAAGTAACGCCATCATATCCGCCGCTACAAGCCAATGCGGCGGCGACCGCGCTGCCTTGGACCAAAGGCATAAGGGTATCATGTGTGTATGGAGCAAGCTGCATTGCGTAACCAAAAAATCGAATAAGAATACCCTTGAATGAAGTCTGGTCTAGATTGCAGTTATTAAAGTACTCACACTGAGGGTCCTGCGCAATATTCTCTACAAAGAAATAATTCGACTTCGTAATTAAGCCATCCAACCGTCCCTTCCACGTATCACTGCCATTCGTATAGTTATACATATAGGCCGAACCAGCAAGGTACACACCCAAATTATAGGTCCATTGCCGTAAGTTGAGTACGGAACAGTTATTTGTGATATAGGAACCATCGTAGACTGAGTAGTCCGTAGTGTTCACAAACCCAACATATTCTGACCAATCCCAAATTTTCTCGGCCCACTCTGCATATGTTTCGTTTTCGGAAAAGCGAGCCAATCTTGCAGAGAGCTGAAATAGTAAACCATTTGAGATTGAGTTCTTATAAGTATAACCACTAAGCCAGGGGAAAGCCTGCCAACGAAGACCGCCCTCGCAAGAGTTTATATCCCAACGTGCGACTTGCAAGTTGAACACAGTTTGTGTAAGCTCCAACCACGAGCGCGATGAATCGGGAGAAGTGAAATCATTCTCCGCAGCCGACATGGCTGCGAGGGCCCAAAAACCCTGGTCATCGTTACCCAGGTTGAAATACTCCGATGATGGCTGATAATTGTAATCTTCACCAGCGTTGTACACGAGAGCATCGTGAATTAGACTTTTATACGTCTCATTGTTGGTAACGAGCATGGTGTTTAACATAGTCGTCAAAGACGAACCAGTCTGCCACCAATATGAACGTGTAAATGAATCTGTAGACGCATTCCAGTAGTCAATTAAACCCTTCTGAACAGTTTCTATGCCAGAATAAATGGAATCTATATGCGCGAACACAATCAGTTAGCAAAACGTGAACCAAAAGCACCCGAGCAATTCAACGGCACCACAAATACAATTCGTCCATTCGAGTGCGGAGTAAGTTGGAGAACCACATACCAAGGCTGCTAATGTTTAATTCAAACGCGACAACAGTTTGCCACGCAAAAGATGTACAGAGAAGCCAATTCAGCCATTGACGAAACTTCATTATCGTGAAATGTCTCTGTCTACGGTCTGTTTGCGCAGTAGGAACACAAGAGACGCCGTCTTGATGAAGTCGACTATTTCTCCTTTTTCTGACAAAAGAAGTCCAGACAAGGACAACAGAGAAAGAAAACCTTGTAAAAGGTCGTACTTGAAATAGTTAACGCTGCGTATTTGCGGCGATTTCTCGTTGTTTATGCAAGAATTGGAGGTTGGCTGTGGGTGAGTTCATTCTAGTGAACCTTTCCGTACCTCTCCCGAAATTCATAGTGTAACACGTCATTGCCTCGGAATGCCAGAAAAGACCCACCAAAATGGCCACGGGATCGGATGCTGAATCTGCATATACCGGTCACAGAGCCGACAGCGTCCAATAAAGGTCGGGATCGCCGAGGATCATCGAATGGATCAAGGACAAACCGGGGAATATGAGCAGAGATTGCATTTAAGGTTTGCAAAGTAATTCAGTCAGCGCAAACATGTACTAAAGAAGTCAACTAACAATAAATTAGTCGTAGGGCTCAATTGGCCATGTTTTAAACCTCAGAAAGCGTTTTTGGTAAATACATAGTTTTAACGCGTAAATGTGCATATATTGGCCAAAAACCCAACGTCCTAGTGGTTTCCAGTATTGCTAGGAGCAGTGAACATAGCTTTAAAAGTAGTGCGCCGAATATGTTCACATAGATCATTTAAATAATTGATAAATCACGCCAATTGATAAGAACGAAATTGTCAAAACCTGTTCCTTGAGCGTTTTATAGGCAAACGTGAAACAGCGCCAAAATCAGAACAAATTAACACCAAAAGAATATGCAAACACAGTATGTAGCTCCAGGTGATAAAAGAATGGTCGATAAAAACACAGAATGCCACAAAGAAATAGACAAATAGACAAAGAGAGAGAGAGAAAAAAACGAGTTTTGGAAACGTAACAGACACTGTTAACACATGTATGAGCAGACAATCAGAAAAAAATGCCTTACATAGATAATGTCAACAATTTTGAATCAATAATTTAAAGGAACAGCCAAATAGAGCAACTTAGTAGCAGAAAAACAAGCAAAGCAGTGAAGAAACGACTCCAATGTTTGTCTTTCGTCGTAGCAGGTGAAATGACCACGGTCGAAGAGGCAGAAGCAGAGCCTGCATTCGGATTGGAAGCAGATGTGCCACCCGTACTTTGGGTAAGTGGAACTTGCATTTTGTCAACCAACAGTGATTGAATAACTTCCAACGCGGACAGCTGCTGACCAACACCATAGTTGCTATCCCATGTACCATTGTTCCAGTACCAACGAGTACCACATGTAACAGCATCTGAGCCGCCTGAGCAGGCGAGAGCAGCAGCTGTTGCAGAGGTTTTCATTAATGGCATGATGGTGTCATAAGTGTATGGTGCAAGCTGCATTGCGTACATCATAAATCGAGCAAGATAACCTTTGAAAGAGGGTTGATCTGTGTTACAGCTGTTCGAAGTTTCACACTGAGGATCGTAGATAACACCACCGGAAAAAAAGTGGTTAGAAGCCTTGGTAATAAGCCCATCCAATCGTTGTTGCCAAACTGTACTGCCATTCGTATAATTGTACAAATAAGCTGCACCACCCAAGAAGACACCAACATTGTATGTCCATTGCGTTTCCGTGAGCGTAGAGCAGTTGTCTGCAGTGGTAGCACCATCGTACACCGTGAAAGTACTTTCATTGAGAAAACCCACCGTTGTTGTCCAATCCCAAACCTTCTCCGCAAATTCAGCACACGTATCATTAGCAGTGAATCGTGCAATACGGGCAGCAAGCTGGAACAGAAGGCCATTGGTGATGGAGTTCTTGTATGTATAACCATTGTTAAACGGGTAAATCTGCCAGCGGAGACCGCCATCACACAGCGTGGTGTCCCAGCGCGCAACTTGTTCATTGAAAACAGCTTGGGCCATCTCTAACCATGATGAAGATTGAGATGAACTCTCGGTGAAGTTTAGCTCTGCAGCAGACATCGCAGTAAGAGCCCAAAAAGCTTGATCATCGTTACCAAGATCTAAGGTTTGACTGGAAGGAGCAAAATCGTTTTCATCTCCAGTATTACTCAATAAGACCTTCGTCACAAGATCATTGTACGTTGAGTTTCCCGTAAGATAATAGTTGTTCAGCAATGCATTCATTCCTGCACCCGTCATCCACCAGTACACTGTGAGAAATACGGTTGTTGATGAATCATAGTAATTCATTAAACCAGATTTAACGATATTAAGCCCATCTAAAATAGAGTTCTCATCGGTTACGTCTAAAGAGAATGCAAAACTTAACCTAATGCAGGTGAGAAAACCAAGAAGCACAGTTGTTATTTTCATGATTTAATCAAATGAGGAAAACAACGGCTAAAATGATAGAAATGCAAGATAATAAAATGAATGAAAATAATATGCACAATTATATGAATAACGGCTCGAAATGGCAATTTTTTATGGGTAATGGCAAAGGGGACACGAGTATGCGTCTACAATTGCATTTGGGAGGCTTGGTAAACAAAGCGGTGGCGGTCATAAAGAAAACATTGAAAACCCATGTTGTATTCAAATACGCAGTTATTATGTATCGCTTTTATCATGTTTTTGTTCTTACTGTTGTTTAAGAAATCTTTTATAAATTTAAGACTAAAAAAGGACCCACACACACAAATGCACACAAGACAATTTTACATTTAATGTACTTAACATACCGTTCCAGTACTGCTTCAATTTGAAGAACTGTTTTTTTAGCGGACAGACATTCTTATATATGCCTTTGTCTAATGTTGGTTTCATAAGTTTTAACAGGGAGAGATACGGCATGTTGTTTTAAAATGATACTGTTCTGCAGACATAATAAGCATTTTCAAACAGCTGTTTTATATTATGAGGTTAATACATACTTCATCTAGTGCATTGAGCTGTTGACAATGGGAAAATTGCTTAAAGAATGAAGTTCACGGTGTAGCTGTTGTGCTGTAGTGGATGCGTCCCCTTGGACGTCATTCACCACCAAAAATGTAATTTTATGCACTCGACCTGTCGAACATGTCAGACCCTCCGAGTACGATACAACCATTGCTCTAAATTATTCACTATACTTGGTTGAAAGGGGTTCTTATACACATAGAAGCTATTAGAAAATTTGACTCAGCTTAGCATCAAACTATCAGATTGAAGAACGATCTTTATAAGACGTTAATTTCATCGAGTGAATTTTGAGAAAAGGGTTTGATAGTAACGAAGTTCCAACTTTTATCCTTTAACAATTCACACTGAACCGTCTCAATTGTTTACGAGAGAACAAAGAGCCTACGTTTCAAATTATAACATAATGCAACCAATGGTTAAAGCTGAGGAAGAAGACAAGTACGAGGATGAAACAGGAGATCTTGATACTTCTGGAATTGCTTCTAGAGTTTGGCTGGTAAAACTCCCTAAGTTTCTTCTTGATAAATGGAATTCTATTCCGCCAGATCATGCAGCGGACCTGGGTTGTGTTCGTGTTATGAATGACGAAATTCAGCTTCTTTTACGTGATAGCGCAGAGAATATGGACGTTCCCAAAGAATACAACCTGAAGGTTATGAATAAGTATGTACGGAACTCATACGTTTTTCGGGAGTTTGAGCAACCTTCTGGTTCAAAGCAAACTGCTCTCGTTGGAACTGTTGCCCATGAATGCAATGTGTCACCTGTTATTAACGACGATTATCGCCGTGTTATGCACAAGCGTGCGCTGGCGGCGAGTGCTCCCAGACGTCGTGTCCAAATGATTGACGACAGGGGCGGAAGCCTTCTGGCACCTGGTACTCTAGGCGCGCGCTCAAGAAGTACTACTTCATTTATTGTACGTGTAGTAAATACTGTCCTTGTTTGGTTCATACTAACAGTGTTTAGCGAAATGTTAAGCCTCGCACCGGTGAGGTATTGAAGAATGCTCGTATTCCCAGAAATGAACTCCTTGACATACTGTTCAAGTGTTTCGAGGACTACGAGTACTGGACCCTTAAAGGTCTTCGTGAATATGTCAAACAACCGGAGGTACGCATAGTTGCCTGTTAATAATGAGCTTGGATGCATTGATTACTAACTAGTACAATTTAGGTGTACCTGAAAGAAGTCCTTGACAGCATTGCCGTACTAAACAAACGTGGTCCATATGCGTTGAAGTACAGCTTGAAGCCAGAGTATAAGGGAACGATGAATGTGGCTGCAATGGAGCTAAAAAGTCAACAAAATGCCATGAATGCTGCGTCTTCATCCCAACAAGGTGCCACGTCTCCAAAAAATTATGATGATGACAAAGATGATGACAACGTCGAAATGTTGGACGTCATTTAAACCTTTCTTCCGTAAAGCTTTTTTGATTTTCTTTATTTTTATTTTCAGCGAATGAATGTTTCCATGGTTGTGGGTTTCTTGTCAAACAGTTTCCAAAAACGTAAAGTTTCATCACCAGCACCGGTAACGATTGATTGTCCATCTGGGCTCATGGACAAGTACAGTACCCGATTTGTGTGGCCTGTAAGGTTGACAACATTTTTTAATGTTGGATACTTCCATACCGAAATTTGGTTTCTAGCATAACCGTGTGTTGTCACGATTTCGTTTGAAGTTTTCGACCATGCTAAATTGCAAATTTGTGAACCCGTGTTTAACGAATTTTGAAGTTTTCCTGTCAACGTGTTGTGGATCTTAAGCGTACGATCAATGGTGCCTCCTCCGCTTGCAAGAATTCCACGTTGATGAGGACTCCATCCGATGGCTTTCACAGCGGCAGTATGCTCTCTGAAAGTATACAGCGGCCGGTCCGAGCGGTGGTCCCAGACTAAGAGTTTGTTATCATTACCTCCAGATGCAAGTTGGCCCTGGCTACTGTCCCATTGAAGACCACAGATCTCTTGTTCGTGAGCTCGGAGAAGTTTAGTAAAATGTTGTGACATTCTCAAATCATGGTGAGCAATCAATTGGTCACGGCCTCCGCTTGTCAATACGTTATTGTTCCAAGCAAGAGCCGCAACCCTTAAGAAGTGCCCCGTTACGACTCGTGTCCGCTGACATGTCTCGGCATTCCAAATGTGGACAAGTCCAGAATCAGTACCCACTGCAACATGGTTATTTTTTCCTGTCCACAGCACACTGGTAACATGGTTATTGGGCCCAAAGTCATGCAGTTTAACGACCTTTCCAGTATGTGCTGACCAAAGGTAGACACAACTAGCAAGGCCGACAGCCAGTACATTTGATGCTCCCCAGTCGATAAGATTTAAGTAGAAGTCATCTTCAAGATAAGGTGCGTCTAGTACTTTATAAGGTGTCCTTGACAGAACCCGTTTAGGTTTTTGAGGGCGTAACAACATCTTTTGAGACTCTACCGATATGGGTGACAGAGAGTAAGATTTCCGAATTGGACTATCAACACTTGGGGGCTCAACTTTTACCTCCTTTTGTCGACCATAATGAAAGGTTCTATGTTGATTTGTAATTTGATGTCCAAAAAGCTCACGTGTTAGCAACTCGTTGAATTGATTCCGTGCTAAGTTTGTTAATTGACATTTCGAAGACTTTTTTAACTTACGTTCATTAGAGTCTTCGTCTACCATATGCTTGGTAGAGTAACTCTTCGGTACCCGCTTAGTTATAAAATCTTGGGCGTGTGCGTTGCTAACATTTCTAATTGGAATAAATCTGTCTCCCATCTTCGAAGAGTCTTAATTGACTATACAGCCAACGAAACAATTGCTGTTTTGATGGCAGAAAGTACGAGATGAGCAGCCTTTTTGAACCTGTTTAATTGCGCATTTCGAAATAGCTCAGGTTTGAGCCATATAAACAAACTCCCAATCGAGTGTTAAAGAAAAAGACTCAGAGCTGCAGTACTTCTATTATTACTTAATGAGCCTTAAAAAAGTATGGAATTGACCTCACTATAAAAAACTATCCGAGTCACTACGTAAGGATGGATGTTATAAAATGTTTACGGTAGCATTATGAATTCATCTCGTTTTTGAAACCTTATGGTGTGAAAAGCATCAGTTACCTTGCGAATGTTGATGTGCGGAATAATTCCGTTATGCTGAAGCTACAATGTTAGTATTCTCAAATTTAGTAAATCCAGTTCTTACCTTTCCCTGAGCTGTATTTTTTATGTTAAGTAGAAAAGTTTCATAACTTTCTTTCCCATTAGCTTCATCATCAATTAGTGCACTTTCAAACAGTTTGTACTCCACTTGATCAACATTTTTGCGAATGTGTTCTGCTGTGTTAAAGTTAATGGAAGTGATAGCTGACAACTGAGAACAAATATTAGCGATTTGTATAAAGAGTCTTGACGGTTGTTCGCACATAACTTCCGTTCCCCCTGTATTTTCGTTGTGAAGATAACCCGGACAAAGCAATTTAGTAACAGCGGTTGAAGCATTTTCTTGTAAAAGGATATACACTTTCCCATATGTAAAGCATAAATAACATCCATCTGTTTGTATGTTCTTCCGTGACGCGGGAAGAAGTTGGGGAAAGTTAAACGTATTCTGATTATCAAAAAATCCCTCTTGGAAATTCAACGTATGAAGTGGAAACAGTAAAGGATACAGAAACAAACAAATGTATGTAATACCATTCGTACGTATCTTCTGATTGAAACAACTCCTGAAATTCCCAAAATCCAAAATCGAAGAAACAATGGGCGACTTCTTCAATGCAAACATATAATACGGAAATGTTTTCAGGTTTGGGGAAAACCAGTCTTTTTGAGGATTTCCATTTGCTTGGACAGCGTTTGCATATTCCACCATAGCTGAAATACACTGCTTTTGAATTCGTTTTTCCAGTTTAGTTGCTGTACTGTATAAGGAGCGCGATAGAGTATCTTTAGCAATAAAAGTAATAATTGCTTCGCAGTCGGCAAAAGAAAATACTTCAAGTTTGTTTTTAGCGAATAATGCATCATAATTGTGACAACGAAGATGGAGGCTGCCATCAATAGCAGTGTAATAAATAGCAAACTGAAAGCATGCATAGGGTAAATTAATTGCCTTTACCTGCTGCAGTTCAAGCGCTATACAAGTATGGGATGACACACCTCCTATCAAAAACTCGTTTGTTTCCTCTTTTTCGGGAGATATTCCGTTTAATACCTTCGAAGTCCTGTAGCCAGAGGGTGCATAAAACGAGTATAAAGCACAAAAACCTTCAAATGAAAGAAAAGTTTTTATGAGGTCAGCAGAAAAAGAACAAGCAGCTTCATGTTTCGTTAAGTAAAAATTATTTTCGCCGCCAGTCATAAAACACATCTGCTCATATGATAAGTCACAGAATTTTAGTTCTTGACAAAGGACAAATAGATCAAACACAATGCCTTTCTTTAAAAAATCAAAACCAAGAGGGCTTAAAGACTTGAACTTACTCCAGTAGCTAACTCCTGATACAGACTCTACAGAGCTTTCAAGTAAGAATTTAACACCATTGTCTCTTCTACGCAACGCAGAATACAAGGAGGCTAAAACAATTTTTCCTCCAAACGGAGCAAGTAATTCTTGAGCAACAAAGAGCCCCGCCTTCAGTGATAACGATGCATCAGAGGATAAGCCCTTTTCTCGACCGATATGCACTAAAACATTAAGAATAGCATCCTTATCCTTAACCAAGTCGAGAAAAACTGCTTTATGGTAAGGAATTAAAGGATCGTCCAAATCAGGAATAATCAGTTTAGTAAAGGAGTTTCCCTGTCTTTGATACATATTTATACAACTGTCGAGCGTCATAAACGCAATTTTAGTATTTTCATATTTTAATGAAAAGTCTGGGTTCAATATCATTTCAGAGATACCATTTAGAACAGTTTGAGCATAGCCATTTTCAAAGGAAGCGAAAGAAGTATCAATTATGAAAATAACACGAAACTCGTAATCTTCCGGAGCAATGCTAACAGTAATGTCGATGGAAGCGGTACCCGTTCCTGAAGCTGACTCGAATGCCTGTTGGTAATTAGACTGCGCGAATGTATTTTTGTTTAACTTCGAACAAAAACTGCAAATCCAAGCACTGCCGTTTTCAACAAAAGGGCAACTGCTGTTAATGTAACCCTCACACGATTGGCATCTGCCGAGCATTATTTCCCCCTCCCGAAGTTGGGCAACACTATAATTATTACAGTTCTTTTGTCCATTAAATGGTTCACAAATCATGGAGAAAGGAAGAGAAGAAGGACAATCTGCAAATACCTTCGGTACTCGTCTGAACGTTGAGCGAAAATAATTTGGTGACACATGAGATACATCGTTATTTTGATAACAGGTAAGTGAACTAGGAAGGTCATAGTACAACTTCGAATTCCATGGATTATCTTTATAAAAACACCAATTTTGAAGTCGTTGAATAACAATAGAACTCACAACATCGCCTAGTTCGACAACATCAGAGCTTGAGGATGACACCGAGTTGCTGCCCTCAAATTCAATGAAATCACTTGGATGCACATTGACAGTATTGTCAGAGTGATTTCTTGAATTTTTAACTACTAATTCATTACCGTCATCTTGTATCATCATGCCACGCTTGCTGAAAGTGCGTGCGCTGATGTGTAAGCAGTCAAACAGATTTATGTTTGTTTACTAGGCCAACTAGTTCGACTTGATAGGCACCCATTGCCTGTAAACAAAAACGTGTTACATTTAAACACCATATTTTGAGACTGTAATGCAAAATAGCGTTAAAGTCATTGGGTTGAACTTCTGCTTATACTTCAATTAGGATGAATGGGAATTTCGAAAGTTAACTTTTTGGGTGTCCAGTAATTGGAGAAAATTGGAGTAACCAGGAAAAAGTTTAAAGGATGATTCCAAAAGACTCTGTCTAATCCAGTTCCAAAGTGAGGATGTGTTACTCTCTCTAACAACAATTACATTAGGTAAAGAAGTGCACATAGCTTCATCAATAACCTTATGAACAAAGTCATCAATTTGCTGTACAAATTTGATGCTCTTAAGCGAAAAATTAACCTAATTTGTTAGTTATTATAGGATAGAACTTTTCATGTAACTTACTTTTCCACCAAATACTTCAGGGATAACGTCCTTTTGTAGAACAGAAACCAAAACGTCGGGTGTGACATCTTTTCGAACGATCAAATAAAGTGAAATCCCATCAAAAAGAAGGTATGCATTATCACTCCTCATACATTCAAAGAGTAATGGAACAGGATGAGGAGTTGTAAAGTCATTTTTCGAGAATTCAATAAGAGAAACACATAAAGGATATATTAAAAAGCGCAAACGCTTCAAAGTTGCTGTAGAAAGGTGAAACCACAAACATGACCGAAAATCTGACGGAATATTAGTGGCATATCTTAATGCTGTGTTTCTAAGTAAAGCATGAATAAGCAGAGGAAATCTCTGAATTGCGTTGGGGACAACGATGGATGAAAAAGGGTGTCTAAGCTGAGTATTCTTTTTGTAAGCGTTAAAAAAGTCACACAATCTATGTGACAGCATTGTTCGTATGTCGGTAAGTGCTTTGGACTGAGTTTCTGCAAAAGACGTTTCTAAATAATTGTGAAATAGCGGAAAGGAATCCATTCCAGAATATAGAGATAGCATATCCTCATTTATAGCTGCAGCGTAAGTGAACAACCGGAGTGTCTTTTGACCAGTGTATGGGGATGTATAAAGTAGTTGAATCTGAAAGGTAGCAAACTGCTTGGGATTTAATGATCCTTCAAACTCGAATTCAAAAACGACTGTCTGATCACACGAGACATAAGGGATAGAGCATTTGTTAATTGCTCTACGATAGACATTTCCATGAACACAGTGTAGTTTAATGTTCTTAGGGGGAGTGACTGTAATGAGACATCCTAGAGCATTTAAGCTCGTTAAAGAAAAGCGCAAGTCTTTGTGTAAAGCGTCAGTACAGTTGTCTGTTGCAGCATTCCAATCAAAATAACAGTGTAGTTTCCCACCAGTAAGTTGAGGCAAAGCCTCAAGTGTTTTCACATCATGATAACTTGCTCCAAAAACGAAAAGATCACTAGATATGTACTGATCTGCGAAATCAAGGGCAATGTTTTTGTAGTAGTCAGTTTTGGGTAGTAAAATGTTTGATTCCTCTACGGAATTCAAGGTAGCAACACTGTCTCGGACAGCGAGAGCTGATGATCCAAGATTGGGCAAACTTGACAAGAAACAGAGAGTTTTTCCGCCTCCGTTTGAAAGTAGTTCTTTGCACGCTTCTAACGCATTTCCCAAACATAAGCTACTTGATGTGGTTCCGAAAGAGGGGAGGTTATTTAGAAATGAAGCAATCGCTTTACTCTGCGTATTTAGATCAAGCAGAAAATGTTCCACCGGATAAGGTAAGAAAAAATCGTCAAGATCTGGAAGAACAATTTGTTCAAGAGTGTCTTTTGTTGTGGGTACAAGCAAACTTACGTTATCGGCTACCAAAATGAAGGCAACAGAAACCAAACGAAAAGACTCTTTTAAATCGTTAATTGAGCTGCTAATGGCATCTTTTAAGACATGGAGTACTGAAACTTGAGTTGCCTGTAGTGTTACGTCAATGATAAATACGAATGTTGGAGGTCGCATTGCCCTGGAATATAAAGCTCTTCCGTTTCGTATACCGGTATACTCTGCTAACGTATATTGAAGATTTGGGTTTGGTTGAACGCATGAGATTCCACTTAAGTTTGCAGCATTAGGAACTGAAGATTAATTAGTTTCACGTCAAACTGTAAACATACTTTTGTTTTCTAAAGCACAAGCTGAGCACAAAAAAGTTGTTCGGTCCGCGTTGAATTCAACAAACGATGTTATGAAGGCACCGCACCATCGGCAACGAAACAACTCGGCTCCATGTATATGATGTACTGTTTCCTCATGCATCGGATTAAAGGGTCGAAGAGTAATAGATAAAGGTGCATGAAGCTTCTCAAAAGTAGACCGCAGCCTTGGAATAACAGTCATACTGCTAAACATATAATCGGCTTCACCAATTTTATCATCAGTAGAGGGGACGAGTGTGTGCTATGCGTGCAGCTCATTAGTTTACGGACAAAATTTTAGGCGTTTAAGTTCTTACCACATATGCCGGCTGTTTAATTTGTGAGATAGAGGAATGGAGACTATTCACGTCCGGCCGCATTAAAGAAACCATTGCTGGCTGTAACATGTTCCCCTCTGTGTTAGTCTCATATTGTGGTTCTTGAGAATTAGACACATTAGGATTGGGAACTGGTTGAGCGTTAGATGAATCATAGTAAGACCCACTTAGTTGGGCTGATGGGTATTCCCTTCTCTTTGTTCTTGGTTTTGTTTGATTCATCGTGTAGGTTTTAAAAGCAAATCTGTGCAGTGTTAAGATTTATTGAGAATCTTAAAACACGATAATTTGTGGACAAATTAAACTCTTCAATATTTTGTAATTTGGATTCGGATCGTTTTAATGAACATTTACCTGCTTGAATGCAGAACGTAAAGGCAAAGGAAGGAATCCGTAGCTTCAACAAATCAATATGTAGACAATTGTTTCAAAACTGCGTCAAGGGGAATAAGTTTTTTTTATCAAGTAAATTTAGATGATTAATTAAACATCTGCAAATGACAACGCGATTTTCAGACGAACGATTCAATTTGGTGAATCTGCTAGTAGACAAGACTCAAACGGTGCATCATTAACACCACGCTAATACTCGGTAGAAAGGCTTAACCGTAACAACATTAATAGCGTCTCGCAGTGTGATTCTAATAACTCGGAAAATTATTAGAATCAAGGTAATGGATATTGATCAATTCAGAAAACCGTTATAAATTGATTGATGAATGTTTTAGAATTTTAACGTTGAGAACATTTAATTTTTTTATTTCGGCAATATTTTTCTCCACCGACATTTTCACATATAACAGCGCCAAAGTGTCTCACCCATCCCCAAATTTTGCCCCACCCTTACTTTGCATCTTTGATATTCTTCCAAAAGGGCAAAATAAAGTGTATTCAGTGTTAATACAGAGAGAGATCGTGTTTTTTCATGATATATGAATGATCATATGGTAAATAATACAAATTCGCTGATCGACTATGTCGACTCGAATGCTTTAGATATGTCAAACAAAAGAAGAAACGACTTCGATGATACATTTATTTTTCAAAAAACGGCCAAACTCAGAAAGGGAAATCGTCGTGCGACCAGTGATGGTTTAGTTCCTCTTTCAATGAAAGAAGAACAAAAAGATGCTCGAGATTTTGAAGCTTTAATTTCGCTTCAAAGTAATGAGAGTCCGATTGTTCCTCATTTGAGTCCCATACAATTGTCCTCAATCGCGCCAACAACGTTATCACTTCGAACGGCTCCAGAGCCCAATGCATTTGCTGATTCCGCAAGAACGGTTACTAAGGAGAATACCGCTACAACGAACACAATTTTATTATCAACAGAAACATTGTCTCCAACACCTGTGCGTTCGACTATCGCTGTTTCTGAACCTCCTTCTGGTAAAAGTACAGTTCGTTGGACTGCAGAACATTGGGAATACTTGGAGTCACGTATGCAGAGTTTCTGTCAATCTTACCAGCTTACGCATGCTCAAGTAGCTGAAACATTGCGCGACAAGCGGTTACATGGACCGTTATCTGCACTCGTTAAGCTTCTTGTTGAGGAGATGCCAAGTTTCACGCGACGAACGATTCTTCGTCATTTACGTGCTCTTTACAACATACCGGGGTATGAAAAATATAGTCGCAAAGACACAAGCGGAAAAGGAGACTTTGGTATTCAAGAGACGGCAATTATTTCTCAGGAGGTCAGCAATTTTATTGCTAGTCAAGGGTGGTCTAAGTACCAGTTCTGTAATCAAATTTGGGCTGGAAAGTGTCCTAAAGTCATTCGAATGTTCTATTCCAATTTATACAAAAAACTTTCACACAGGGATGCAAAAAGCATTTACCACCATGTTCGAAGAGCTTATAATCCATTTGAAGAAAGATGCATTTGGAGTAAAGAAGATGATGAGGAATTAAAAAGGTTTGTGCCATTTTTTGAGTCTCATGCGCGTCACCTTATTCATCAGTTACTAACATTAACAGAAACGTTATGGAACATGGAAAAAGCTGGGCAAAAATTGGCAGGAAGATGGCGCGTATGCCTAATGACTGTAGGGACCGTTGGCGTGATGTTGTTCGTTTTGGTGATCGACTAAAACGTAACGCCTGGTCTAGTGATGAGGAACAGCAGTTACTTCGTATCGTCCATGACATTCAGACTGGTGATGAGACGAATAATGAAATAAACTGGACACTTGTGGCCCAAATGCTTGGAACCAGAACTCGGTTGCAATGCCGGTATAAATACCAGCAATTAACGAAACCGTCTAAAAAATTCGAGGTTTCTGATAGCGTTTGGCTATTGGAAAGGTAAGGGAAATTTACTCTTTATATTTAGTTTTCCGTTTACTAATCATTTAGCTTGCTTGACAACTTAGCAAAACACGCTGGCGAAATCCATTGGGAGGAAATTGTCAGTGCATCACGAGGCCGTTGGACTACTGATCAACTGCAAACGCAATTGGAAGTATTAAAAAGGTCCGTTGTAGATTATACCAAGCGTGATCTTGCCGATGTTATTCAGACATCACTAAGAAATTTAAAATCTCTGCTCTCGGGTTACTAGCAAGTATTGTTTTCATGATAGACTAATGTTTCTTCATGCGCGTAGTCTTTAGCGAACTGGTTAAGGTTTAATGATTTTATCATTGTTTATAACCTTTGTATCATTTACAAGTGTTAAAACGAAAATAATATATCTCAATTTTAAGTAATTTATTAATAACGAAGTAAATAATGGAGATGACTTCTTCTGTCATTTACGTTTTCGTTTCTTCTACAGACGCACTTGTATATCCTCTGGCGCTCCTCGGCTCTCACATCTATTGTTTGGACTTTCATCATTAAGTCTGCTTCAAGTATACATTTTTTCGCTAATACAACCCCACTCTACTTGCTTAGAGCGCTCACTAATGATTTTATTAAAAAATATATTCTTAAACCCCAAAGTAAACGAAGTATTACAGATCAATGGGTGGATTCGGTCAATTCGAAAGATGAAAAATGTGACATTTATTATGTTAAATGATGGAAGTTGCTACAAGTCTCTACAGGTTGTGTTGCCGAAATGTCAAAATGATGGGTATGAACATCTTGTTTGGTAAAGCCTGATACCAAGTAAAAATACACGACACAACCATTCTTGACAACAAAAAATCCTAACATTAAGACACAGACTTACATATGGAAGTGCAATATCCGTCAAGGGGGCCCTGAAATGCAGGGACAGGGTACAGAATCAGGATCTGGGACATAAAAGAGGTCCACAGTTAGAACTTCAAGCTGAGCTTGTAAACCTTCTCGGTGAAAACAATTGGAAGGTATATTTAACTATAATGATTCTATTACATTGAAGGCGATGAACTAATTACATAAAGAATTATCCAATCCAAAAAAAACCAATGTCAGAAGACTACCTGCGAAGCATTCCCCACCTTCGCCTTCGTACGTCAACAATGGCACAAACGATGCGGCTTCGGGCTTCAATATTACGGGAATTACGACGTTTCTTGGACGAGCGTGATTTCATAGAAACCAATCCACCGCTCATTACCAGCTCGGACTGTGAGGGTGCTGGAGAAACATTCCAAGTCATAAAAAAAAACATCAAAAGGAACGGCACGACAAAGCAAGAGGATGATTTACCATCAACTATCGAATTCTTCAACCGTCCGGCGCACTTAACCGTTTCAACGCAACTGCATTTAGAGGCACTGGCGTTGGCATTAAATCGCGTTTATACGGTTACGCCTGCATTCCGAGCGGAAGAGAGCAAAACGAGCCGTCATTTGGCCGAATTTTGGATGTTAGAACTCGAACAATCTTTTATCGATGAGTTGGATCCTCTGCTACATCTGGCTGAAACATTAATAAAGTCGGTAGCACGTCAATTACTGCGAACGAAGCATATGTATATGGAAAGTAAAGAGGGTTACTTGACAGACCGTTGGCAAAGCTTGTTGAACCCATGGCATCGACTGTGTTATGACGATGCAATTCATATGATGCAGCGGTCATCGCGATGCTGGAATTTTGAACCAAAATGGGGTACCGATTTACAAAGTGAACATGAACAATGGCTCACTCATGAAGTCGGAAACAAACCACTTTTCGTAACAGACTATCCGTCAGCACAAAAGCCCTTTTACATGAAGGATTCAACGCCTAAGAAAAGTGCATGCTTTGATCTACTATTCCCAGAAGTTGGAGAAGTGATAGGCGGGTCGCTTCGAAAAGACGCAAAACAGGAACTTGCTTCTGCGCCCAAGGCACTAGAATGGTACAAGGATCTCCGACAATATGGAAGTGCTCCTCATGGAGGATTTGGCTTAGGCATTGAACGTCTCGTTAGTTACTTGGCGCGGGAACCGAACGTGCGAGAGTGTATTCCATTTCCGAGGACGGCGGGTATGTTGTTATGTTAAACGAATGATGAATTATGAATGAAATTTGTCATGAGTAATGAATGGAGTGGGCAAAAAGGAATGAGGATATTAGTTAGTGTTGATACATGGAAAACTTTGCATGAATGTAGTCCTGAGTTATATTCTCTCCAGCGTGTAAATGAGTCATGCATTGAACAAGACTATTGTACGCAATTCTGTCACCAGTTCGAAGAAGCTTCGCTGCATCTGCGTTAAGTGGCGATGTGGTTTCAGCATTGTCGAGCAAAGAAAGAACGGCAAGGCAAGCTGATTGAAGATTCCAAGCCGGAGTCCAACCAGTCTGAAGGATGTCAATGCAAACTTTTCCGGTTTTCCAACAGATGTTAGGATGAATGATCTTGTTGCAAAAACGGATAGAAGGGGGCTCAATGGGATATGATTTCGGGATGGACAGCAACAAAATCCACGTACCACCTTCATAAGGTGTTTCTGAAGGTCCCTCTAATAATGCTATCCATTCGTACATATTCCTTTCTGAAATTGGATGCAAGTCAACAACACCGGGAATCCGTTCACGTCGCAATTGGCGATATTCACGGAGAAGTCTATTCGCACCAATGCCCATTATAATACAAGGAGTTGAGAGCGTTTATAAGAATTCCTGATTTATAATCATAAAAAATTACCAAAGCCGTACTGTAGAAAAGCAATGGAAACACTTCAACTGTTAATTTGTTTGGGAACGACAAGCCGTGCTCACGTTTATTACGGATATTTTGTTAAATAGAGTTTCGCTCAAAAAGGGGCAAAACAGGGAGGTTCAACTGAATGCAGAAGCACTCTATCGTAACGAACCACACAATGCACTATATTTCACTATTCGCATTGAGCGAATGAAAATAGCCCTGCCAATGGCATAGCAGCTTTGCAAACATGTAGGAATTATCATTCATTAAGACATATATCAATTGCTATACGAGTGAGGTACGTGGCTATGTGCTACTCAATTGACTGGTCAGATCGTCACGGGAAACACTGAGTGGCGGAATTTTAGTAGCGAACAGAACGGAGACGGGTCAAACAAAGCTCATAAAGAATCAAGGCTGGATAATACCCATTCTACTTAAGCTCCGACTTGGAGAGCTCGTCAACATAAGTAGCGAACAGCTTGATACCGTTCACATAATTTTCGACATCGAGTTTCTCGTTGATACTGTGAGCTCCGTCATCACCCCGTCCCATAGAAAGAAGGAGAACATTTTTGTTAAGAGCAGTTTCAAATGTCAATGTAATAGGAATAGAACCACCTTCGCGCACCAAATCTGGCTCCACGCCATAAACAGTTTTAACAGCCTTAGCGCCAATGGTGTAATGCCAGTGGAAAGGAGAAGAAATCCACCAGCTGCCGCTGTGCAAACATTCAACGCTCACGCGATTCTTCGAGTTAAGAGAAGCAAACACCTTCTCAACGTGCTCTTTCACACACTTATTGATGTGTTCAGCCGTCATGTTGGGCACGGTACGAATAGAGAACTTACCAGTCACCTTGGCGGGAATAACGGTTTTGGCGCCGCTTTCAGAAAACGCTCCCTGGATACCATGAAGAGACAAAGTAGGATAGCGCCAGCGGTGCTGAAGAGTGTCCTTCGGGGAGTCGTAAACATTAATCTCACCTCCAACAGCTTGTTTCAGGTCATCCATAGAGTAATCAATGTTATCGTATAACTTGTCCTCGTCCTTCGTCAGAGGGGCTACTTCGTCCACGATACCGGGAACGAGAATGGTACCGTCAGGCTTAACCAACGAAGCCATGACGGCAATCAAGTCGGTCATAGGCTCATGAACAGTTCCGCCAAAGACACCGGAATGCAAGTCGGCAGACGGACCTTCGACGGTAACGTTAAAGTATGACACACCGCGCAAACCATAGGTCAAGACGGGTTTTCTCGTACCCAACCAGTAGGTATCACTAATGCAAACGCAGTCGGCCTTTTTGAAGTAGCGGTTGGCCTCTGCAACAATCAAGTCGTCGAGTCCCTCACTACCATACTCCTCCATACCCTCAAAACACATCAACAAATTGACGGGGAAGTCTACACCAGCTTCCTTGTAAGCCTCGAGATTAGCAATCCAGCCCATCAAAGGACCCTTGTCGTCTGTAACACCGCGACCAAGCATACGGTCTTTCTCGTCAACGACAAGCTCAAAAGGTTCAGAGTCCCAACCATCAGACTTTTTGGCAGGTTGAACATCGTAATGATTGTAAATAAGAACAGTCTTTTTGGCAGGATCATTACCATACTGACCCAGAACAATAGGAGGCAAAGGAACCTCAACTCCATTCATAACGTGAGAGCCGATGTCACGCTTCTCCATTTTAGCTCCCAATTTTTCGAATTCAGAAACAATGAAGTCTGCCATTTCGACGACCTTTGGCCGAAGAGACGCGTCCGCAGAGACAGACGGAATGGAAACGGCCTTATGCAGGCGTTCTATGTACGACTGCTTCTTTGAATCGATCCTATTCATTCATTAGCCTACTATTGCCAAGAACAAAACGCGTAGCAAAACGCCCAAAAAACGTACAGCTCATAGATTTTCTGCAGAGACATATTCAGCAAAAGACGTAGACAACAAAATGAGCGAAATTATATGCAGGATATTTCTTTTTAGGGTAAATGCAAAAAAAATATCCGTGAAGAGAGAGGGCCAAACGCGTCGTTCTTAGGTTTGCTTATATACACCCTTCAATCGGCTGGCCCCCACGTATGAGTGGGATGATAAGCGATTATGAGGTGTGATAGAAATTCAGGGTTGGCCGACACACGGCGCGTGCTACTTTAGTAACCATAACAATAGATAAGTCCGGATTGCTTGATTGCACGGAGCTTAAGAAGGACGCCGACGAGCTGGATAAATTCAGCTTCAATCATTAATCGGTCGCAAATAATCGCACTGTTTGCATTGGCTTGCGAATTCTACGGCGCTCCTTTCTCTCTTACCTGAATTGTCAATGGGTGCCATCAAGCGCCCCTAATGCACGAGGTCTACCGTTCTCCGTAGAATCCACAAAATAGAATAACGAATCTGACAATTGCGACGTTAAATAATATAAAGGAACTTACCGAACTCCAACGAATATAGCAAGATAGGTCTACTCCACATTCTGGTTCTTTCTCTCCCCTCCTAAAGCATAATGGCTGTCGAATTTGGTCGCCGAAAGTGACGTCATATCGGGTTTCTTAATGACGTAGCACATACCGAGCACTCGAGCACTTGAACATGCCAGCACGACTTTTTCCTTTTTCCATCACCTATTGCTGCTGTTTGTGTTGAAACTGATTTGTAGGCTCGGCATTGGTTTTATTGAGTTGATTATTATTTACTTTAAAGAAGGTATGAAATTGAGGCAAAAGCAAAAATTCGAGACGAGGAGTTGAGTGACCAACAAAGTTTTTGCACGCTAGTTTGGTGACTTGTTCATGAAACAGTGGCAAAAAAGTGGTCAATCGACTCGTTAGAGTGAGGTTAATGGCCAGTGGCTTATTGTCTTCACCCAATTTGCTATTCGAACACCTTTTCGTACCATCTACAGGCATTTCAGTGCTAACATTTCCTAAATAGCTAGTTTTCGTTTCTGTGGAAATAGCAAGCATTGAAACGCGTTTCTCAAGTTAGAAACATCTTGATTGCCTAATTCTTGCATCTTCATCTCCTTTTACTTTGATAGTGACATTTACTGTTTGTTGCGGTTTTTTTCTCTGTTTAACAAGTGTATTCTCGGAAAAGCGTATTTCATGCCTCCGAAATTTTCAAGCTATTATGATCCCCGCGACGAAGACAGTGCGGTAGACAATGACAATCCGTTCGCAAATGCGAATCAATACTATTCCCGGGATACAGACTTGTCGACAAGAATCAAGTCGAACCGTGCTCGTACTCTTTCCACCTCGGCAGATGCAGGCTTAGAAGCTGCTGCAGAATTGCGCCAACAGTATGTTCGCCGTCGTGGCAGTTTGGACGAACACAAGCAACCCAGAAAGTTCTTGGTTGACGTTGAAAAAACTCTAAAATCTCTACTGGAATCAGAGGACACGGACAAGAACATGCAGATTACGATTGAGGACACTGGACCCAAGGTTGTTTCATTGGGCAGTGCGAGTTCGGGCGGTTATCGCTTGTACGAGCTCCGTGGAACATATCAACTTTCCAACCTACTTCAGGAGCTTACTTTAGCCAAGGACTATGGCCGCCGTTACGTTTTGATCGACGAACGTCGGCTCAATGAGAACCCTGTGAATCGTTTGTCTCGGCTCATCAAGGGCACATTTTGGGATGCCTTAACCCGCCGCATCGATGCGAGTTCTTTGGAAACCATTTGCAAAGATACGAAGGATCGTTCTGGTGGCAGGGTGAATCGTATTTATGTACCCAAGGCCGAGCAGGAAATGTACGAGTATTATGCAAAAGTTGCAAACGAGAAGCCTGATCTGAACCTTGTTGTCGAGTACTTGCCTGAAGACATTACTCCGGAATGGGTACGAGATGTTAATGACAAGCCTGGTCTGTTGGCTTTAGCTATGCAGCGCTATACAGATGAGAATGGCAAGACCGAACTTCGTGGAGTTCCTTTTGTTGTCCCCGGTGGCCGGTTTAATGAACTTTATGGATGGGACTCTTACTTCGAATCTCTTGGTTTGCTGATTGACGGGCGTGTGGATTTGGCGCGTTCGATGGTTGAGAACTTTATTTTCGAAATTAAATATTACGGAAAGATTCTGAACGCCAATCGTACGTACTACCTTCTGCGTTCTCAACCGCCCTTCCTTACCGATATGGCTCTTCGCGTGTATGAACGGTTGAAGGATCCGAAGGATGCAAAGGATTTCCTATACCGTGCTTTCTGTGCCGCGATTAAGGAATACCATACTGTGTGGACAAGTCCTCCTCGTCTTGATCCAAAAACCGGTCTCTCTCGGTATAGACCCGGCGGTTTGGGTATCCCGCCAGAGACAGAGGCTGCTCATTTTGAGCATTTATTGAAACCCTACACCGAAAAGTATAACATGACACTTGAAGAGTTTACGCATGCTTATAATTATCAAGAGGTGTCGGAACCCGCTCTTGATGAGTACTTTTTGCATGATCGCGCTGTCCGTGAAAGTGGCCATGATACAACATATCGGTTGGAAAAAGTCTGTGCCGATCTTGCTACTGTTGATCTTAACTCTTTGCTTCATAAATATGAGACTGATATCGCTCGTGTCATTCGTGAAGAATTCGACGATCATTTCATTATGCCCAATGGCAGTGTGGAATCATCTGCCATCTGGGACCGCAGAGCCCGAGCCCGTCGCCATGCCATGGAGCGATACAACTGGTCAGAAGAAGACGGAATGTGGTACGACTACAATACGAAGACTGAGACGAAGAGTTCCTACGAAAGTGCCACGGCCTTTTGGGCCCTCTGGGCTGGAGTTGCCACTCCAAAGCAAGCAGCGAAATTTGTGGACAAGTCTTTGCCCAAGTTCGAAGTGCTTGGAGGTCTTGTCGCCGGTACAAAAAGCAGTCTTGGTCAAGTTGGAGTAGATAACCCGAGTCGTCAATGGGACTATCCCAACGGTTGGAGTCCTCAACAAATCCTCGCTTGGTATGGTTTAATGCGTTACGGTTATGAAGATGAAGCGAAACGCTTGGTGTACCGCTGGCTATACACAATCACCAAAGCATTCGTCGATTTCAATGGCATTGTCGTTGAGAAATACGATTTAACTAGGGCGCATGATCCCCATCGTGTCACGGCTGAATACGGAAACCAGGGCGTGGACATTATGGGTGTCGCTAGAGAAGGCTTTGGATGGGTGAATGCTAGTTACCAGATTGGCCTTACCTTCTGTAATTCTCATATGCGCCGTGCGTTGGGAGCATGTACAGAACCTGATGTCTTCTTTAGCGGTGTCAAGGAGGAGTCCTTACCAAAGTTTGAAAACCTATCTCTCGGTCAGAACTAGATATGAGGAAATTGATGGCTGTTCTGTAGTATAGCTATTCTACTTTATGATAAATGACAAAATTAAACTATTGAACTATCTTATAACACTGTGCTGTTTAAGTTTACATAATTATAAAAGCGTTTTTTTCCCACTACACTGGTCTCTTTACCCCGTGAATGGGGCGTTTTCATTCTGCTAGTAATTATTCTTGATCCCTTTACGCTACAAACGCATCCACTTCCGTCAATACCTATCGATAGTGCTTGTTCCAAAATGCCTTCACTTATTCGATGACGTCATTTATTAAATTAAGGTTGTCGCATTTTACTGTGTATAGGCCTTGAAGCGACCTCCTAACCTCTCCCAAACACGTTTTATTTTTTGGTCAATTTGCTTGATTAAGACTCTTTTATTACAAATAACTCTTACATTAATACAGCTTTAAGTTATTTTGTTTATAACATTTTGGTTCAGATCTGACGCTGCTCGTGGGTTGTTGTAAAAGTGTTTTGTCTTGTATGGTTCAATGCAAATACTTTAATAATTTGTCATCGTGAATATGTCCAATGTCGAAGTCATATCTAAACAAAGCCCATAGCTATGTTCGTGATGGAGAAAAAGCCGAGTTGGCGGGAAATCTACTTCAAGCATCCAAATTTTATATACTCGCTCAAGGTTTGTTTAGGAAAGCATACAGTGCAACACATAGTGCAATCGCACGTGAATCACTTCTTCTGCTAGAGCAAGAATTTTCCGAGCGTTCACAGCACATGAAGAGCCTTTATAAGGCCTCGAGTAGCGCTTCAGAAGGAAACAAGAGCAATTATTCGCTTACTGCGTCTTCTTCTATGTGTATGTCTCTACGATTGTCTCCATTATTGGCTTCTAGTTTGTCCAATCGATACCCTGTGTCGCTGGGAACACACACAGAAAGCATGAAATCTACTTCGGCCAGTTGTACAGATCGTCTAGAACCGGCTGATCAAGTGCCAGAACGCCAGCGACAAAAATATGTTAGTTTTCAGAGTCGTGTTGAGCGAATGTCAGTCGTGGTTGGCCTGCCTGTTGCATATGCAGTTACGTCCGTGGAGTCGAACTCAACATCACCTTCAAATTCCCCCAGTTCTGATGAAAGTTTCTTAATTGTGGATCCGCATGACATGGATGTCGACAATGCTTATGTGAATGGTACATTGAATATTCCTCCACATATTTCACCTTTGGAAAGTGAGTCAAAACCTGGTAACCAGTATCCGCGAGGAGACACCGGTTCACTGTCAAATGAATTTCTTCAAGAAGATACGGTGACGATACACGATAGTTATGAGTCACCAGCTCCTTTTCATCACCCAACTCCCGAAGAATCAAAGAGCAAACACATTTCAAAGTTACGGTTTTCTCGCCCACGTTTGAGTTTATCGTTCTTCCGTTCTTCTTCTCGTTTAAGGAGAAACAATGTACCGAAACCTCTGAACGTCGAAAGTACTATCGAAAAGGCACAGTCATCCACTGATCTGACCGCCGTTCATGATTCACGGCAAAAGATTGAAGACTTAGAGCATCAAGTCCATATTTTACAAAACCAATTACAGAAACTAAAGCGAACACAGTCCTAATATTTTTCATGACATGACGAATTAAAACAGAGAACTATTTAATTGCCCTATCTAAGACATTACGAGCTTTTACTAGTGTAATGCTAATTCGCGTTCGAGATTCCCCTCAAGTTTCTTTTTTACGTGCGAGCCTGCGCAATCAACAATTTTCTAAAACTATTCGATATAATCGAATCGAATGTTACAAACAAAAACGAAGCTTTAATTGGAAAAATCAGCAGATATTTGAGAGTCAATTGCTTCATTTCTCGTTTCACACGCATCCTTTTGCGCTTTAACGCATGCGGCAAAATATACGTCAGAGCCAACCTTTCCCTCAGCGATGGCAATAAATATTGTGCGTTAGTGATGTCGAGCTATAGTCACAATGTTTAAAAGGTTCCAAATCTATATACATACGCTCAACTGATTTACCAATACCGCTTTGTAAAGGTGAACTGATATGAGTTCTGCTAAACCGATTGCGAAGGAAATACCTTCGAAGTATGCTCAAAATCTCTCTCCCAGTGACTCGAACAATGAGGATGATCTCGTAGAAAGCGAACAGCCGTATTGCCCCGCCTCCCTTTTCCCTCCAAATCACGAAAAGAAAGCGGAAGATATCCTGAATCTCTCTAAAGCACCTCGACCAGAACGGGAGTTCGGCGATGATGACGCTACGAAACCTGGTCTTGGATTGACACCATCGAATTCTGAAAAGTATCAGAATCAGATCGCTCGTTAGTATGTACTCATTTTTGTTTTGTATAGGTGCTTTTCAAAGTGTCTATAAGGTTTTTTCGGTCAGAACGTGCAAACTGACATTTTACTAGCCTCTTCCAAGGAAGTTAAGCGTTATATATTCGTCGGTTCTTGTTCTCAAGAACTACGAGTCTCACTAATGTTGGTTGAATTTAGATAGCGAGGCTTTCTTTTTTTAAGTGGAACTCCGTTTAACCATAATTATATAGGGTCCATGTATAATCAATTAACGAGTTTTGCAATGCTATTTCATGTGACAATGAGTTTGTTGAGGGGTTAGTTTTACTATGGTACTAAATTAAGTTTTGATTGAGAGAATTTAAGTTTTTCCTTTCATGATATATATTTTTGTACAGGTCTGTGACTCCCACGTCGCCGTTGCTCATTCAGCGTTCGTCAGTAATTTTTGAGTTTATTGAACAACTTGCAGACATCATTGAGGACCTTGTCCTATGGATTAGTGATGAAACGTTTTATGAAACGGTATTCAAAGCTTCAATTATGTATTCGACGATTTGCTTCAAATTCTGTGTCGTGCACTACAGAAAAAATTAGAAATGTTGGAATAGTAGCCCATGTTGACGCAGTACGAACGTTCTTGATTCATGGAACAAAAATTAACCACGATGTCCAATCTAGGGAAAAACCACTGTCGTTGAACGGATGCTGTATTTTTCTGGCTACACAAAGCAATTGGGAAATGTGGATTCTGGGAATACTGTAATGGATTACCTGAGAAGGGAACGTCAGCGTGGAATTACAATTAACGCTGCTGCTATCACATTCCCATGGAACGAAGACTACCGGATAAATCTCATTGACACGCCTGGTCATGCAGATTTTTCCTTTGAGGTTGAACGGTCAATCGCTGTACTTGACGGAACAGTAACTTTACTAGATGCAGGAGCAGGCGTAGAGATCCAGACAAAGGCTGTTTGGGCTCAAGCCGCTGCTCGCAACATTCCTAGCATTATGTTTGTTAATAAACTTGATAAGGCGGGTGCAAATTTTGGTCAAGTTATTCACTCTATTCATTCTAAACTCAATGCAAAAACGATGGTCTTGCAGTTGCCCATATATCGAAATGTGGACGAATCTAGTTTCTGCGGAATTGTCGATGTTGTTAACGCAAAAGCTTATATTTGGGATCGCAACAGTGGGAATGACGGTACCGTTGTTAACATTGGTGATGTCCCAGAAGCTATGCGCGGCGAATATGAAAGGGCCCGTTCTGCACTCGTTCTATCTTTGGCTGATTGTGACGAAAGCATCTGTGATGCGTATTTAGAGAATGAAAACGCATTAGCTGTGCACCCTGTCCAACTTCGTTCTGCTATTAGAAGCGCGACGGTTTCACAAAAATTAGTACCTGTCTTGTGTGGTTCTGCTTTGCATAGCATCGGCGTGCAACCGTTGATGGATTCCATTGTAAATTACCTTCCTAGTCCGATTGATCGAATCCGCTCGTTAAAATTGAACGTCCAAGACTCAATGCAAATGTTATGTGCATCTGTTTTTAAAGTTGTTCACTCACCTGAGCGTGGCATTCTTGCTTATGTTCGTATTCACACAGGTACCTTAAGACGAGGAATGCGACTCTTAAACACGCGAAGTGGAGACAGTGAGCGTGTCATGCGTTTATATCGTGTATTCGCGGATGTTCTTGATGAGACAGATCAACTTGAACTGGGTACCGTCGGAATTGTTGGAGGCGGTAAGCATTTCTCTACAGGAGATGTACTAATTTCTGCACCTTCCCGTGGTTGCGGTCCTGACTTGAATCTTTCAGCCGAAGTATTTCAACAAAGTTGTCGGGTGAATATTCCTGAGCCAATGTGTATGGCAACACTGCTTCCCAAAACTGTCAAAGACGAAAAACCCATGCTAAAAGCACTTGAATGCATTACGCGCGAAGATCCATCCATTCGGTATATCCGTGATGAAGGAACCGATGAATGGTTACTACAGGGATTAGGCGAAATGCATTTAGAGATCACCTTCGATCGTCTTGTGCAGGATTTCGGTGTGAATGCTGAACTCGGAAAAGTACGTGTTGCATTGAAAGAAGCACCAGTTCAAGGGACCAGTATAGATACTACTTACTCCCTATTTGATGAAGACTCAGATAACCAGATTCAAAAAGCGTCGATTACTCTTGTTCTGTCAGCAAGGGAAACGGCACACGATAGTTCTTGTTCATTTGAGAATTTAAAAGAATTGCCTGCTGGCCTAAAAGACATAATTACACTTAAACAGGTCAATGAAGCACTCAAAACTGGCGCTTTTGGGGGTTTATTCCATGGTCCATTGATGGGATTACCTCTTCAGAATGTACAGCTTTCTGTCCGAAGCTGTGTTATAGAAGGATTTCCTGAACCTTACCCCGTGCTATGTCAACTCGCGTTTAAAGTAACCAAAAAGGCGCTCAATGAACTGTACCAGGCAAATAGGAATGCATTTTTGCTTATGGAACCGTACATGAAGGTTCATATCCAAGTGAGCGAGCAATATGTTGGAACTATTATAAAAGATCTTGTGGGAAAACGTGGCGGGACTGTTGAACAGATTCTGGATGCAAAGATCACAACTGAGGCTTCCAATCCAGATTTACAGGACGCATATATTCCTTCACAACGGTTAGGTAATACACACGGCCAACTGCCCAATGGATTTAATCCGCCGCATATGTTCCGTGATAAGCATATAATCGCAAAGGCTCCTATGCAGCTACTGTTCAACTACTCTTCTGTACTACGACGTTTATCTGCTGGCCAGGCCGTTTGCCGTTTAGAAAAGGATACCTTTGCCCCAGTAACTCATGATCGTGAGCGATATTTTCGCGAGGAAATCAATTAGGTACACTTTAATTGATGGTCAAGTCTTTACTACAATACGATAACTTTTTATGAATCTGTTATTTTTGCTTTGGCAAGAGCCCATAGTCAATAATTAGGCAACTAAAGTTTGGGTAATATCTTATCTGATCATCATTACAGGTAACTTCCCCAAATAACAGTAGCTGACAACAGAAGCAAGTGGGGGATGGCCGTAAATTTAGTTCCCCAATTACATAAAAAAGACTATAGACTATTCAAAAAGCCCTGTTTTCAACCTATGACTATGCTGCCGAATATGTATCGAAATTCGCTTACATCCGGTTATTGTTACCTTCATATGTTTTCTATCACATTCCATGACGTGTGTCAGGTAACAATTCCAATAGGTCGGTGAGCGCTTACTTCCACTATTCACGTCACCACCCCAACTATCCTTCTGCATATATCCTATATTACTCACAACTTTGAAAAGTTGAACTAGCTTTTAATATCCTCATGTCCTTAGAAGAAACCGCTACCGTCAGCGTACCTGCAGAGCAACCCACCACTCCTGCTCCTGCAGAGACCGCTAATACTGTCGTTCCTGCTGGTGATTACCGCGTCTTTGTTGGAAGATTGAACAGAGGCACAAAAAAGGCTGATATTCGTGCACATTTTGAAACCGTTGGTGAAGTGTAAGTATTTTCGGCAATATTCGTCTCCATGGGTCTGGTATTGTTACTAGAATGAGACTGGTTTTTGAGTGAGATGGTATGAAAATGCCTTTAACTCAGTTCAGCCTTGCGATTAAGTATTGAATGCGCTTGGATGAAAGATTGGTACACTACGCGGAGATACAATCTAACAGATTATCATTTTCTTCATTTTTTACACTTTTCCTTCTTCGATTATACCAGTCCTGTGTTTACGTATTCCTCTTTGCAGATATACTAACTATTATTAGTCGCAAAGTTACGATTCCATTCCGTAAAATTAAGAAGGGAACCAAGTTGGTGCCTTCCGGAATTGCATTTGTGTCCTTCACTTCGGAAGAAACGATGAAAAAAGCCGTGGAGCAGTTGGACAAGTCACAGCTTCTTGAGCGTGAAATTGTCGTCCAGCCTGCTCGCCCTGTTCAAGTTCAACCAAAAAAGAAGAACGTATGTTATTGTCGATATACTTGCTACTTTTTGAATATTTGCTAACTTTTAAACAGGCAGAGAAGGAGGAGGAAGAAGGCGATGAAACGACTCCTAAGGAGTCTACGGAGACCGTTAAAAACGAAGAGAAGAGCAAGGAAGAGGTCAGCACCCCTGCTACTGCTGCTACGGAGAAGGACGAAGCTGTTAACAAATCTGAAGAGGCTTCCGCCGACAGCGAGAAGTCTAAGAAGAAGAAGCAACAAAAGCGTTCCCCTAAGTCTAACAAGAGCTCTAGTAAGGTAAAACCTCTTCCTCCTCACTCTATTTACGTTTCCGGTCTTTCGCCCACGTTGTCGAACGAAGGATTGAAAGAGCTTTTTGCTGCTTACAATCCTACTCGTGCCCGTGTGGCCGTTCGCGCTCTTCCCCCTTACATTATTCGCCGTATTAAGGTCCGCGGTGAACAACGCCGTGGTCGCGGTTTCGGCTTCGTCTCTTTCGGTACTGCGGAGGATCAAGCCAAGGCTATCGAAGAGATGAACGGAAAGAAGGTTGAAGACAGAGATCTCGTTGTCAAGGTTGCCGTTTCCAAGAACGAAGCAGAGGAAGAGAAACCTGCTGCTCCTGTTCCCGCTTCCGAGGAAAGCAGCGAGAAATCTGTTCCAGAGACCAAACCTAGTGGAGACGCTGACTCCGCTGAGGAAACAGTTGCGCCGACAAGCGCTCCTGCTCCCACAGAGACGGAGGCCAGTACTCAAGAGGCCACTTCTGAAAAGCCTGCGGCTGCTACTGCTACTGCTACTGTAGAGGCTACAGAGGCCACTAATGATGAACAAGCTGCAGCCTCTTCTGCATAAGCAAGTGCGCTCCGGCTCGATGAATCCCTCATGTAAAACGAAATGATTCTTTTTATGAAACATCTTGTGTTTTGGTATCGACTTGTAATGTGTTTAGATTGTTATTCAAGAAGTAGCTTTGGTCTATTGTAATAGGTCATACGTATACCTACCCTCCTACAGCTACCAATGTGCGCGGCCGAATTAGCGCATTAGAACCGTTTACATAGTACAACTCAGATTCCAACAGCAAGACAACATCTCAAACCAACCTATCCAATCCCCATTGCATAATACTTGCTCTATAATTAAAAACCAATATCATTGAATTAACCGACCACATGAATGAACTACAACACTTTGCCTGTACCCACGAAAATGTGCATGCATGACAACACAGCAATGTGTTAACAGCATCTAAAGCTAAGACAGGCGAAGTGATCCCTCTCATCCCCAATTGCGCACGGCGGCATACACGTGCAGTGCAAATACGGAAATGAGGAAAGCAAATCGACTGCCGGGAGCAGACCCTAGAAGTGGCAGCGTATCAGTCAAAGCCAATACGCCGATTGGAGTACGCTCTCACCCCGCCGACAAAATAATACGCCGCAACGGGCGTTCTTGTCGGAAAATTCAAATATCGGAAACAACCTCCGTGACAACATCAATAGAAGGAAGTAAATGCACCAATAAAACAAAGACCACGAATTGCAAAGCAAAAGCGGGAACCTCGCCCGCATGAAAAGCGTTAAAAAAATCCAGACATATCAATCAAATTCCCATCTTACAAAGACACGTAAAGTTGACCCAACTCGGTCAAAGCACCGTTAGAGTCGAGCAAGGCGTTGTTGTTACCAACACCATAGCCCAAGTCGGCAGCAGGAGCGAACCAACTGTAGCGCTCGACAGAGGACTCAGCCTCGAGCCAAGCAACGGCCTCCTTCATCAAGGCGACGACATCGTCGTAAGAGGGGAGGTTGTTGACATCCCAGTTGGTGCAGGCAAACTCAGTCAACCAGACGGGGAGGCTGTAGGAGCTTGCAAGGGTGGAAATCATAGATTCCATAGTAGAGAGATCGATACCGTACCAGTGAACAGCAACGAAATCAATGGCACAATCCGAGCATTGGGACATGAATTGAGAAAGCCAGTCCAAACCAACGTTACTGATGGCGGGAGAACCAAGCTTACCAATAGTACCAGCTTGACGAAGAGGAGTCAAGTATTGCTTGTAGTATGAAACAGCATCAGAGACAGACATGGCATTGCCAAGATCAGGCTCGTTGAAACCAATGACAGTAACGCCATTGGAGAAGTGCTCGGAGGCAGAGGCAACATCTCCAGCATCGTGTTGAGTAGAAACAAACTCGTTGGACAAACCAGAAGTGTAGTGGTTCCAGTTATAGTACCAAGAAATGGAGGAGTAACCGTCAAAGGCGGATGTCCAGGAGGAAGGGTTGGTAGGGAACCAGGCCAAACCACGCTTGGAGCTAGATCCGGAGGACACGGCCGAGCTAGTGGCAGCGGGAGCAGCAGAGGAGCTGGAAGCAGTGTCCTCGCTGCTGTAAGTAGTGGATGTAGCGAAAGTGCTCGAAGGGGTGGGGGTGGGAGTGGAAGTAGCGGGATCAGAGCTAGTAGCGGGATCGGAGCTAACCTCCTGTTGAACGTCGGAAGACGAATAGGCGGAGGTGGACTCGGCCGTAGGAATAGACTCGGCGGCAGTAACGAAGGTTGTAGTAACAGCAGAGTCGGAACTAGGAGAGTTCGTAGCGGCAGCATCGGCAGCAGCAGCATACACGGTAGCCTCGACGGTATACGCGGCATTGTCGGCGTCTTCAGTAGTAACGACAGTCTCGTACATGGTCTCGTACACCGTCACGTACTCGGGATCACGACGATGAAGATGGCGATGACCACGGGGCAAAGCCAAAGACTTGCCAGTCAAAATTGCGAAAGCAAGCGTAGAAAGGATGGAAGTACGCATGTTGTATAAGTTAGGCAGTAAAGATCGATAAGGTTCTTTAGAAAGAGTGAGTTTTATATGCTCGAAGCAGAGGTGTAGTTTATAAAGAAGAGAGTGTGGTATCCGCGAAGGAACGTTGTTTGTTTATAAAAAGAGTGAAAGTGCACAGGTAAGGTGCAGTGGGTAAGCTGGTATGGATGCTAGGAAAAGAACGTCTTGTCAGTATACGACCTTGAACCGACTGGTATCACTTATTCAGGTTCCTGCAGTGGAGTTTGGCGGAGGTTAAGATGGGGCCGGGAAGAGATCTTTTTATAGTTCAAAAAAAGGACAACACACAAAATACATAAAATTTAACTCCAATATGCCCAACTTTGGTCGCTCTGTTGAATGCGCGTAAAAAAAGCGTCGGTTTGTGTACTTGTTTTTTCGTCGATCGGTGCAACCCAAACGGCTGCACCTGGTCCTCCCAGTTCAACCGCGTAGGTCTCGTTGCCAAGAGAACGGAGCTGCTCGATCACTTCGTTGACGTCATCTTCAATATCCGCGCCGCGTAGCACTGTGTAGGCGCAGCCCCCACCACCAGCACCGGTAAGCTTTGTCCAGCCGATTCGCTTAGCCGCATCTATTACACGTTCAAGAGTGGGGTGCGACACATGAAGACACTCGAGTAATTTCTGGTTCAATTCAACGAGCTGACCAATTTTCGGCAGAAGTTGTTCACGAGCCAATTGTCTCGAGCAAAGAAGCTCCACAGCGCTTTTGGAAACGCTGTCAATAGTAGCCATTAAGGCTCGCATAGGCGCAGGCATATCCTGCACAAGCTTCGCAACATTTTGAACTAGCTGCTTTGTGCTCTTGGGCTGCTTAGTATCGGTAATCATGATTGGGAGGCTCGTAACACCTTGCAGCACCTGCATACGCGACGGCTGCGAACTCGTTGACTTAGTAAAAGTGACGACGCCGCCGTGCGTGGCTACGGCGTTGTCAATACCGCTAGGATTACCGTGAATGCAACACTCGCCGACAAAGGACCAAGCCTCAATAAGCCGACCGCTGTCGCTAGGACCGGGAGAAGTACACTGCGACGTTTGGGATGCAGTATGTCCGTCAACGGTAGTACTAGCAGCTTGAGTGGGACTGTTTGAGTCCTTGGAAGAAGGGTTAGATGGGAAAGACAGGACGCCTTTATTGAGCAGGAGAGCTGAAGCAACACTCACAGATACGGTAGCGCTGCTTCCAAGTCCTGCACCAAGAGGGACATTTGAGCGGATGACGATTGCGGTACCCTCGCTGGAAGAACCAAGAAACATGTACATGTACAGTATGCAAAAGAAGGCACTGTGGATAAGAGGATTTGTGACGTAGCATTCCAACAATGAATGGACACCCTTCACAAGTTTCTGATCCAGTGATTTTGGCGCTTTGTTAACGTCTATTTTTGGCACTAGGGACCATGGCAGGTCAGCAAGAGACCAAGATGCTGTTGTGTGGGCATCTGCAAGCGTAACCTTCAAAATTGGTTCTGAAACATGTTCAGTGAAACAGTATGTGCGTAAGGAAACTGCGGCAGCAACAGCTTGCTATTCAATGGGTTAGTATTTGCGAGTTGAAGAAAAAACAGAAACAAGTCGGGGGCGATGAAAAAGAACTGAACGCAGTGGCAAAACAGAGACGAGATAAGGGCATCACTGCTTCAACATTCACTACTGAACCTGGATAGGTGACAAGTAATGCAGTAGACATCCTGTTTTGGTGTCGAGTACTTACAGCTCCATAAACAACAGCGTGTTCACCGAATAAAATGAGCTTTCCTGGGGCAGAAGTAATGGTCATGAGGAAAGAGTTATATACGCCTGTTAAAAGGACTTTTGAGACCGGTTTGACAGGGGTTTGATGCGTGTTTGGAAGAAGGAAAGAAGGTTGGGGCCTTGGGAAAGATTCATGTTCATATGGCTGGTACGATGTAAACCGGTCTCGACCTTTTCATCACCAGCCATCAGTAATATGTGATAAGTATATGAATATTTCTTGTGGATTTCGTAAAAAACTTTGTCATAACGTTGCTTGCAACACTAGTCTTCATTTACTGTTTATTTTCGCGAAGCATTTTTCATTTAAGACGCGTCGCTGTGAAAGAAACGATTTTAGCTCTAAGCACTACGTCATAAGAAAGGGAGGCTATGGATAATTGGCTATTAATTACGCCTAATTTCAGTTTGAGATCAATTTTCGGAAAAACTTGCATTTCATTGCGGGTCATTCAATAAAGAAAGGATTTATAAAAAGTAATAAAAAATCCAGATTTAGTCGCTTTTCATTTAATAGCAATGTTGTCGAATCAATAGCTTTTATTCATCATGATTACGGGACAGCAGCAAAACATCATTCTCTTTGAAGTCTAAGCCTTATCAGACTTACCTCCATATTAATACAATGAGGTTATTTTATGAGATGTCAGTACGCACTAGCAAAGGAAATGCGGAAACGAAACGAGATAGTTTTAGTTTCCGGAATCGCGAATAAGCGGAAGTAGAGGATAGAGGATATCGTGATGAGTTAAGTTTATTTATGTTGGATTGCTTGTATCACGTCTGTTTCGGTGATATCTGTAATAAAACTGTGATTTGTCGCTAATGAAATATTTAAACAAGTTTAGGGAATCCTAAATAAGACTAGTCGTTTTATCGATGTACAGGCTCGCTTTCCATTCCGCTTGTTGTTCTTAGTAAATTCGTTTCGATTAAGCTGAGCATAGTCTCTATTCCATCTCCAGACTTGTTTAGACAGTTAAAGTTTAATTTTATCGTATATAGACAACTTCATCGCCCTCTCTGGCTATAAGAACGGATGTCACCTTCAAGCGTTACAGTAAACTTCGAAAAGAAGTTGTACGAGTGAGTTATAAAATCCAATCAGGTAGTTTAATGATACTTGAAATTGCCAACTTAACACTAAGATAATCTTCCTGTTGGCCGAGAATAATTAAGAATAAAGCATTTACATGTCCAAGAAGCTCTCAGCCCTTAAAGCTAGGCTGTACATGAGAACAATTATTAAATATATTGTAGGATTTCTGCTCACTTCAGAGAAGGTAAAAGAAGTTTTATTGGTAACTTATATCTAAACGTTTGTTACAATTATTTTCATCAATTTAAAGAAGCAATACTCAATTGAAGAAGGGAACGTAATCATCATGAAGTTGCGGAATACTATAAGATTTCATTTTCTAAGAGCATCTTTATTTGTAGGTCAACTGAAAGTTACTTGTGTTTCATTAGGTATTGACTCATTGTTTAGTCATTAACCCTTGTACATCGAAACGTGAAACTTAACTGAGGTTTCTAACGAATTCTCGCACATCTTGTAAAACTGCTTAGTGATGTAGAACTTAGTATTTTATTCATTTTGGCCAATAATCAGTAACCAACTGCCCCGTGTCTCTTTTTCAAGTGGACTCGAGTATGCAGCCGTGGTATTTGTGTGATTTAACCAATCTTCCGGCGAGTTTACACCGCTGTACAACTGCTTTTTACAATTGCCGCCTTCTTACAATCGGGTAGCTTCATATGATTTTTGACTTGATGATACAAAGTTGCGTCAATCGTTCAAGCCTTCATACCATCCCCCTATTTGCCAACCAATCTGTTCAATTGCATCTGTCGGTTAATTGCACTACAGGTCTCACTTGCTTGGAAGTCTGGTTCCCGGTATAACCAATTGACTTTTGCTCCAATGCAGGTCACTAATTTCCGACAAAAACATTGCCATTACGGTACTGGTTTACGGATCTTGCACGCGAAAACTTGCAGGAAATTCGTTGCTGCTATCGGCTACTTGTAATGACAGCTCCCCCAAAAAGATATATAAACCAATACTGAATACCATTTGCAATATCGACTATTCAACACTATCAACAATACCTATTAGCTTTTAATAGTTATTAACAGATTTTTCTGTCAATCATCAAGTTCGCGATTACTTTTCAGATTACAATATGACCACCAACAAGATCACCTTCTTGCTAAATTGGGAAGCTACTCCTTATCACTTACCTATTTTCCTGGCGCAAAGTCGTGGCTACTATCAACGTGAAGGCATTGAAGTTTCCATTTTGGAACCAACTAATCCTTCAGACGTTACAGCCTTGATCGGTTCCGGAAAAGTGGACATGGGATTGAAAGCCATGATCCATACTCTTGCTGCTAAAGCTCGTGGATACCCCGTTACCAGTTTTGGGTCCTTACTTAATGAACCATTTACGGGTCTCCTCGTACTGAAGGAATCGGGCATCAAAGACTTTCGCGATATTAAGGGAAAACGCATTGGCTACGTCGGTGAGTTTGGAAAGATCCAACTCGATGACTTGACTAGTAAGTTTGGCATGAAGCCTTCTGATTACACGGCTATCCGCTGCGGCATGAACATTGCAAAATACATGATCAGCGGTGAAATTGATGGTGGTATTGGGATTGAATGCATGCAACAGGTGGAGCTTGAACAATGGCTCGTCGCTCAGGGTCGTCCCCGTAGTGACGTCCAAATGCTTCGTATTGACCGTCTTGCCAACCTTGGATGCTGTTGCTTCTGCACCATTCTTTACATTGCTCATGACGACTTTATTGCCAAGCACCCCGAAAAGATTAAGGCATTCCTTCGTGCCATCCATTCTGCCACTCTCGATATGCTCAACGACCCCGTCCAGGCATTTAAGGATTACATCCACTTTAAGCCTGAAATGGGAACTGCGTTGCATCGTGAACAATACGAACGATGCTTCGCTTACTTTTCGCACGACATTTCCAACGTTCCCCGTGACTGGAATAAGGTGACCGCCTACTCTAAACGCCTTAACATCATTCCTCAAGACTTCCAACCCAACTGTACCAACGGCTATTTGACATGGCAACTCGATCCTGACGAAAAGGACCCTATGGGCAAGCAAGAGGCAATTGCCGAAATTCAAGACACCATTAAAGAAAAGGGTGGTCTTTTCAATGGTAATGCACTTCGCTATGTTGAGCCCGAAGACTTATAAGCTTCCAACATCTTTGAGTAACTAAATGTTGCGTGCATTTGTCCTGTTAAGGCTTATGCTTGCACAGCATGATTTCTCTTATTTGCTTTTTGAATGGACTCGTCTATGTATACCAGATATCTTGTAGTATTAAGACAAGTTTTGTCTCGCATATGCAAATACAACTTTGCAATTCCTATGTAATTGAATGCCAATTGATTCTTGATTCTCTTTTTTAACAAACATCAACTGCTAAACTAAAATTCACTCAGCTGATTAAGTTGATTGTTAAAACCTTTTCAATCGAATAAATATCAGAACACATTTACAAGCACAATAAGAGTAGTAAAACGTATGTTTAACATGGTGTTAATTAATATAAAATCAAGAATATGACTCGGTGTCTCTACGATTACTTTCAATATAGTTACTGTTAAATATTTGCGCATACATGCGTCAAATGCCGAAAAACACTTTTTAATTTGTTTTCTCTAGACGTCCTCCTAGGGATTCAAAAACCCCTTTGCCGAAAAGTTTACAAGCCTGCGACTATTAAAGTTTCTAAGCGATGGCATCGCGACCTTGATTTTCATCTTTGCGACTTTAACAGCGCGCTTCCTGTGTTGTTTTTTTGGACTAATACAAGATGACGTCTGAGTAACATATTTATCCTTGCTGACCGCTAAGTCGAGCTAACACAAGTAGACGTTGGACTAAAACAAAGCAAAACCGTAACATACTGTAAGATTTTTACAAGTTAGTGATAAACCCGACTAACTCGCTTAGTTCTCGCTTTTAACTAGAGTAAGGCAATTTTTGCGCTAGTCTAAAAAGGAATTTTGTAGTGAAGCCTTTTTGGAACTATACATTACTTGTTAGAGCAATATTGTCTATAAATTTCGTGTTTCTTACGGGTCTATTTATTAAAGACAGAATTCTGTTCCTAGGCTTTTACGCTAAAAAAAAACTTGGCAATAATTTGGGTTTCCTTTTTCTTAATATTTTGCCTAACTTAAGAATGGCACATTCCGAACCAGTTGAACGCCACAAAATTGGTCGTCTCGGTTGGTTGCGAGCAATGGTGCTGGGTGCCAACGACGGTATTCTTTCGACTTCAAGTTTACTTGTGGGTGTCATTGCTTCTAATCCATCTCGAAATATTGTTCTGGTAACAGGTATCTCTGGACTAATTGCAGGCGCCATGTCCATGGGTGCCGGTGAATATGTTTCGGTATCTTCGCAATCAGACAGCGAGTCTGCTGAATTGCATTTGGAACAACAAGAGCTATTACAGGATTGGGATGCAGAGGTTAATGAGTTAACTCGAATCTATATGAATCGGGGCTTAGAAAAACCACTAGCTCGTGAGGTTGCTACGCGTTTAATGGAACATAATGCTCTTGAAGCTCATGCTCGTGACGAACTCAATATCTCTGAACTTACTGCGGCCAAACCTTTCCAAGCAGCCATAGCTTCTGCACTTTCGTTTTCCTTGGGAGGAATTGTTCCCGTCCTAGTTGTTTTACTGGTTCCTTTGAGTATGCTGCACTGGGTTTTGTCCATCACATCTCTCATTGAGTTAGCTGTTCTTGGCGTGGTTGGTGCCAAGGCAGGAAACGCTAAACCCCTTCGTGCCTCTCTCCGTGTTGTTTGTTGGGGTGCAGCAACAATGGCTGCAACTTCTTTTATTGGAAAATTATTCAACGCCCCCATCATGGACTAATATGATGCATGTGTACATAATGAGCAGACCATGCCTGTGTAATTTACTTTAATGAATACATTCGATTTCAATTTTTGGAGTTATGATAGTGCCCAACGATTATTACTTTGCAATATGCACTTGGTCTAAGTTTTTAATTCATATTTGACGGTTAAACGTTGAATAATGATGCAGAATAGTCAATAATGGAGAAAATGAGGATGTACTTTTAGTCCAGGGTAGGGATAAACACAAAAAAGAACGCAAGAAGAACGAATTAAAGACAACGGACATGGAAACCGCGAAAATAATGGATACAGTTTTAATTTCAAGAAACGTAAAAGAGTGAAGCAGGATGTGCTATTGGAAATTCGGCTGTTTCATTCCCCTTGAAAGACTCGAATTATTAAATAAGCCAGGCTGCCGAAGAAACGAAATGCCGATAATGCGACAACACTCCAGAGGCTGTTTTTCTGTTAGCATTTAGAGTCATAGTTAAGATTTTTTTTGTGCGTACATGAATTGTAAATATACACTTGTTGTATTATTTTCTACCGACATAGAGTTTGTCGATTGAAAACTTAGAATAAAACCGGCCAATGCCAAATTTGAAAATATCCAGCAAAGGACGACGTACGTTCTAATATTTTTATAGTAGTCCTCCTGCTTCTGTTTGGCATTGACACCGGGGTTAGTTTTTAAGGGCCGTTGTGCGAGAAGCTGAACTGCATGTTCATATGCAGCATCAATATCAGCTTCCTTTGTTGGAATGGCCAGCTCAACGTCTTTTCCACCAGGTCCTGCTGTTGCTACACCCAAGTCTGTGTTCATGACATTGTCACCTTTTGTCCCCCACGAAACATCGTGAGTATTGCAAAATGCGTACACATTCAACAAATTTGTATACATTGGTGATAACAGTAAATACTGTATAAATGATGTAAACATGTGCCACGGGTCCAAACTAATAAGAGACACGATAAAATACATGCCATACGTCGATCCCATTGAGAGCAAGAGATTGACAAAAAATGTATTTTTCAGAAGCGCTTTTCCGTATGGCATAGAGGATGCTTGAGCCGATATAATTGCTGCTGTTATTCCTTTAAAAGATAGCCATATTGTACAGAAAAGTAAATAACACATTAATAATGCATAGCATAAAACAATTATACCATACAGCGTTGCTGAACCTTGAGGCCGATTTCCCAAGGCCAGAACAAAACAGGCAATCAGAAGACAAGTATATATCCATGTCGTCACACGGAATAGTACCGCCCCTGGAGCGAAATCCGCGGCACTTTGCGCAACACTGTTAGCGAGAATGTAAAATATAATATAGAAGTTAGCCAAGTTGAACCAACTGTAGAGCATTGTAAGAAACTGGTAAAATGCTTCGACGCCAAGAAAAAACTTGCGATATGGACTGTGCGCACTGCGAAATATTTTATAATTGTGAAAAACGGCATATAAGCCTGTGAAAAAACTGCCATTGAGCCATCTTCGACGCTGAGAAATAAACTCAGGTAAGCGATCAGGAACATCTGTATCCGCATAAGCCGACTTTACGTAGTGCAATTTCCAAGCTTCAGAACGTTTAGAGATGAGTTCAAAACAGAGAATTCTGTCTTCAGCCAAATACATGTTCGCTTCGAAAATACCGGAGCCGCGACCCTGTTGAATTTCGCCTTTAAAATAACTTGCAAGGGGCCCATTTCCGTAGGCATCGTTTTGCAGAGCCACGTAACGGTACGCACTGAAAGCGCCTGGAAGAACACTAATAAAACCGAAAACACTTTCCAGAGGTTTATCAAGAATATTACTCATTTTGTATTCGAAATTTTGAGCAGCCACAAGAGGATTCAGCAAGTTAGCCCCACCACGTCCTTTCATTGCGACAATTTCTCCGCATGCTCCAGCAATTTTCGGGTCCAGATCAAATGCTTTCCATAGGTGGTATATTGATTCATCACCCGGGCGTGTTCCGGCATCTATAAGAACACATATATTAGGTTGCAAAATTTGGGAGAAAGCTTGAAAAAACCAGCGGTGTGAGTTACTGCAGAAATTAGTTAGATAACTTTAACGATTTGTGCAATTAATATGGCATACATTTTTTTCTGATTCTTTTCTTTCAGACAGAAGATAATCTGAGCAGGCATAATGCCGCGCTCGAAACCCTTAAACTTCAGACTGGGATCAATGGAAAGTTGAGTAGTGTACTCATATATATGAGCGGTCACTGGTTTGTTATTGACTGCATTTTTTGCAATTCCGTCCTGGTAAACGCCAATAGCAGCTAGGTAAGCAAGTGTCCGAGGATGGATTTTTGTTCTTCCATCAGAGATAATACACACTACCACCTTTTTCCATGCTTCCTCGCCCCAGACAGACGAACGAGAGCGTCGGCAAAGGTGTGAAATGTTTTTCATAATGCTGTGCAGGGTCCTTGCAAAGAGGCCCTCGTCCTCATTGTACATAGTAATGGCGATACATAGCTCAGTCTTTCGCGGTTGCGAATACAGCGGCTGTCGAAGAGTGAATTGATTAGAAACAAAATCCACTGGATCACATGTCGCAGCCGTGTAGCGCATATGCGTGAATTCCCGGTCGGTTTGTTGCGGCAATGTGACAAGAAGCTTCTGCGGTACGGGACAATCGAGGACCAAATTGCCTCGAAACAATTCGACACAACGAACTGTTTTTCTTCGCATACTGCTTTTTCGCAACTTTTCTTTGAAAGTGTTTACAGCGGCAGCCGTACGGGAGACATCATAAATTCCATCTTCATCCCAGTACGGCTGTGCCGTGATACCTTCAAATGGTATGTATGCTTCTGAACCGTCTGCTTCATCGTGCAAGTAATCATCCAAGTCGAAAGCGAATTCCTCGCCATTCCGTTTCTCGGTTCCATCAGCATAGTAATCTGCTAGGTCAAAACTATTGCGAGAGTTAGCCGATTTCTCTGCGGCACTAGGTGATACAACTCTGAGACCAACACGCTCTTCTTCTTGAGCAATTGGAGATTGCGGCAAAGGTTTACGGCGCCAAGCAACCATAAAATGAACGCAATAATAAGGACCCCTAAATTAAGCGAAGAACCAAACAAAATTGTGTAGCAATTCGTGAGCAAGTCTCAAGCCCAAATGATTGCAATGAAAATATGAGACAGACAACGAAAAACCCCGTAATCTCGAGGGTTTCGTGTATTGCAAATTAAAATTTTGTTACTGTTTGCGTATGTCCAATTCAATAATGTTTTCTCTGGCAGCTATCGGCAATGTCGGGGATACTAGTATACAGCCGAACTGATGCGATTAAGGTACAATAAGGTATAAGATGAGCCCCCGTCAGATATTGATACAAACTCTTATTACGTGTTCGTAATTCACACAGGGTTTTTAAAAGACAATTAAATTTTCGACAAAGCGTTGACGTTTTCATTCATGTACGTCTTTCGTACTGTTTATTTTCGAAAACAGCTCGTTGGACTGCTGTAAACTTCATTAAACGACTATAACAAACCTCTAGCATTCTCACTAATGTTCCGTATTTTTAACGAGTCGTAGCGAGCTGTAAAGAAGTCGAACAGCAGGTGTATGTGTCAGCAAACTAATGAAAGTGCGACAACGAGATCCCTCCGGAGCGGGGATGGTCATTTCACCGCCTGAAATGAATACAAATGATTGGCCCATAAAACACTTTTTCCGATGCTTACCCAATGAACAAATAGCTTCAAATTAAGCGTTTTCATCCCGTGTTTTGCGACAACGTGCACTTAGCGTAAACGACCAATAATCAAGTGTCTATTTTTTTCTGCTGTGCTTCACATGCTTCTTTCAGGCGTGAACAGTTTCTCTTACCATCCCTTTTCTCACCATTCATCGTCCTTTTTCACAATAAAACGGTGTCCCCGTTTCCACCCTTTTCTCCGCTCCTATCCTTCCCATAAAGTCAACGTCATTTTTCGGTCCGGCTTTCGGAGCTTAAAGTAATAGAACCCCACAGAAAAAACTTAGAAAGTGCAACCATCGAACTTGTCCTCCGCACAGCACTCATTTTGGTCAATTTGTCGAAGTATAGGGTTACGAGTGATTTGAACGACACATTTTTGCTTTCCCGTTCCCCGGTCTTCGTTCTATTTGTTTTTTCCTCGTATTCGCTTACGGAGTGTTAGCGAATTTGCCGAAAACTTATCGCTTACTACCGAAAACGCGTTTCATACTCATGCCTGCCAGTCTCACTGAAACCTCTACATACTCCTCGTTTAAGGACGATAAACGCAACGGTCACAGTGTACCGAATCAATTAGGCGGCCAGCAGCATTTGCAGTTAAGTATTTCATCCGGAGTCGGTGCAGACGAGAAATCACAACCAAAAGTTGACAGAATGCTTGTCGAACACACGGAGTATGCCAGGACGGCTGTCGACCGGTCAATGACTTCACGGGAGGGAAGAGCAAAGAATCGGTTCAACCCCGTGACGGGGGCAAGGCTTGCTGCGGGAGTGGTTGCCTTGTCTCCGGACAAGAGTCGTGTTCTTATGGTTTCTACGTTAAAAAAATACCCCAGCTGGGTGGTGCCGAAGGGCGGTTGGGAGACAGACGAGACTGTACAGCAAGCTGCATTGCGTGAAGGCTGGGAGGAAGGTGGTATTGTTGGTCACATTACCTGTTCGTTGGGTTGTTTTAAGGACAAACGTCCAGCAGACACTTTAGACCGTAGGAAAAAGTACCTCGTACAGCATCAACAGCTTGTCCGGGATGGCACGCTCAATGCGAGCGAAGCTCTTAAGCCAATTGTACTTCCTCCCCGTGCAGAGTGCGAGTTTTTTGAAGTTGTCGTAGAACGGCTTGAAAACAAATACCCCGAAATGCACAAGCGCTGTCGGAGATGGATGACATATTCAGAGGCAAGGGAAGCCCTGAACGCCCGAAGCGACCTGTTAGCCGCCCTCGAGCAAAGCTCCATCGACAAAAGCGCTTAAGTTTACTGCACTGTTTTTTGCTGCTGTACCCAGCAATAGTTGGGGATTGCGTTCAGCAGTGCAGATGAACGTTTTTCCTTGTTTTTAGGTCCTTTCCGTCTTCAATTCCGCATACACACACCTCCAATTCTTCTCCGTGTCTTTTTTAGAATGTATTTCCAAGCTGGATATTGCAATGGCAGCATGCACGCTAATACCAAAAAGGGTTTTCATTGATCATACGCCTTTCCTTAGTCATGCACTAATGAGCAAAAGAAAGCAGGAAAGCGTGTGACTGTTCAGCATTTCTTTATTTTTTTTATCTACTTCTTTCACTTCCTCCTCTTTTCGTCGTCTACCCTATCATCCATCTCACACCTTCCACCACCTCCTGTCATGTCCTTCTTTCACTGATCTGTTTTCTTGCGCTGCTCAATTTCCTTGCCAATATACGAACAAGGGATAATATACATTTCAATTATTTACTCTCGCTCCAGTTTACTCGTCTCTCCTTTGTCCGCGGAGCTAGAATCCTTGTCATCTTCCACGGCAGCCGAAATAATAATTTCAGGTCCGCCACAGCTGTTGCCGATTCTCAACTCACCCAATTCATTTAGCCGGGCCTGCAAATCCTCCGCAAGGTGCCGGGCGTTTGGCGATTCTTCACGTACAGGCTGCCAGTCGGCAGGAGGCGAGCATGGTGGGCTAATGAGCCAGTTCTTTTCAAGCTCTGGGACGACGAGCGAATCGCCCATCGCCCCACGTAGTTCTTGTAACCATTCAGTGGTGTCGTCGTGTTCACAGCGTACAGGTCGGCCGCCTTGCAGAAAGGTTCCGTCTATAGCTTGTTGCACGCTTCGTTCGTCGTCTTTTGTTTCATACTCAACAAGGATTTTACCCAATCCTTTCAGCCGCGTGATTGTTTTCGGCGTTAAAGGGATTTTTTGAATGAGTTCCTCTAACGACGGCAAACAGTCTGTATTTGCGGAGAAAATAAGCATGCTGGTCTTTTTGGTATGTTTATGTATTCTTTGCAGCAGCTACTTAGTCGTGTGTTGTGATTTTGGCTTTATAGCAACCGGTTGTTAAATCTCTTGGTACACTACTGCCTTGTGTAAAAAATATGGGGGGAGGAGGGCAAGAAGCGGAAAATCTTAATACGGTGAAGAGATCTGCTGCGGCTCCACTTTGAATTGCAGGCTTGCGGAGTTACGTGCGCACGCAAACACGGGTTCAATCTTTATTTATTTTTTGTTTTCTTGTTTTGTGCCGTGTCTCTTTACTACATGTTTAAGAATGCACACCTTCTTGGCGGCAAAACTCAACTGCCGACTGGCGTTTAGGTGTGTGTTGTGTATGTACATTATCAATGTGTCTGTCGTGTGTACAGGAGATTTAGTGTCGTGCCGTGTTACGCCTTAAACGAGAACAAACGCTAAGCTGACTAACGGGGACCCTACTTATAATCTTACCACTGAATCAGGTTCACGGAGTTTTTGAAGGCCGTTTAAAGTACGAGTTCTCTGCCACAAACGATGGGGAACGGGAAGAATTGGATATTATAAAATCGGAATCGGTCGAGAGAACCCGGCATCCATTAAAAACCCCGATAAATCGAGTCACCATGGCAGAATCACCCGCTGTTTTACTACCACTTTTTGAACATTTAAGAAGACGTTTTGGTGTAGTATTGGTGGTGCTTGACAATTGGGGAAAACATTGTTACCTCAGTTAAGGAACGTCCTAGTCTGCCGTTATAAAGGTAGTAAACCCGTGTACGGTGTGAGGAGTGTGGATTTGGTGCCTGGCCTGAGGACATTTTGTTTCCAAGAATGTGAAGCGGCCTTTGTTTCTCTGGTTTTGCAAGAAATTTTTGAAACTGAAAACTTGACTCAAATTTGTTTAAACACAGTGTAATCTTTTAAATGATCGGTGAAATGAGAATACCTAATGACTTTATTAAACATTTTTCACACGTTTCCTTAGAGTTTGTATTTAGTTTGTTTGTATTTTACCTTTACATCAAATCTTATTTTCGGATCTTTACACTTCTATTTTTCAGATCCCATCGATCTATTTTTTCCTTGTAAGTTCGTCGAATTTTTAGTTTTGTCGAACCTGGGTTTCTGCATTGAAATTTTTTTGTGTGTTTTCTTATTTTCTTCTGTTCTCATTCAACCGAATTTGTGAAGTCGGTATTTTTTATTACTAGCATCTCGTTGAACTAACGAATGGAGCAAAACGAAGCCTTTCAAGATGAGCTTTTAGCACTGGAGAGTATATACCCTTCGTGCCTGGTGCCTCTTTCACACGACAATCTGACGTACACTCTGAAAATCCCGGACACGTCTGTTTTGTTAAATTTACAATTTACCCCAGACTACCCGGAAAAACCACCCGTTGTGCTCCATGCACTGGGTATTGACAAGGCACTGGCAGAAGACGTTCTGCTGGGGGTTGCTACAGGCGATGTATGTGTGTTTGCGTTTATAGACATGCTGAAGGAATTAGTAGAAGTGGACAAACTACCGGAATCGCCGCAAGTAGACGACAACCAGCAAGTCGGCGTGAAAGAGTCCAGCAGGCACGAAGAACAAGAAAAGCACTCTCCAGTAATAAACTCGACACAATCACATGGCGATAATACTAAACAACATACAGAGGAACATGATGAATGGAAGCCCAAGTTTGATTGGAAACAATCGGATGCCATTACAGACCGTAAAAGTACTTTCATGGCAAGCGCTACTCGAATTCACTCTGTTGAAGACGTCGAAGATGCACTAGCTGAATTGTATATGAACAAGAAAATCGCCAAGGTAAGAGATGTTAAGGGGGGACGACATTGATACGAGGAGAATAGCAACACTGTTTCTTTCTCTTTTCATGAGTCATGCAATCATGACGGTCTTTTCCTATTTTCTTCCGCTTCTTTTTCACTTGACTAATCTAAACAATGCAAGGCTTCCCATAACATGTATGCCTATCGCTTCATTTCCGATCACGGCAATGTTGTACAGGACAACGACGATGATGGTGAGACAGCAGCTGGCTCTCGTATGGGTCATCTATTAACCATGATGGTATGCTTCCATTCTACAACTTGTCACGTCCATCAGATGCTTTACTAACAAATTAAAGGACGCTAAAGACGTTTTCGTCTGTGTTCATCGCTGGTTTGGAGGTGTTCATATTGGGCCAGACCGTTTCAAACATATTAATTCAGCTGCCCGTGAAGCAGTACTTCTTGCTGGCGCCTGTGAACAAGCATCCTCAGATGCTAACCATAACGGCAAGAACCATGACTCGAAGAAGAAAAAGAAACATCACCGCTAAAACTCAGTGAACATTGTTATAACTGCAACGCACCACACTTGCCCTACCATCATCTAATTCTGTTCCCACTCCCGCACATAGAAACCATACCCCTCCTACCTCCCGTAGCCTTCAGTAATCTTATTTTTGTCTCTTAAATGCCAGTGACTAGGCGCGCTCAGCGACTGCTTAACGCTTACCGGCCTTCCAGTGGGCAACATCACCGGACACCATCACGTAGTCCTTACCCTTAGTCATGTACTTACCGGCAGAACGACAGGCGTTTTCGGACTTGTACTCAACAAGGTCGTCGTAGTGCATGATTTCACCACAAACGAAAGCCTTCTCGAAATCGGTGTGAATCACACCTGCAGCTTGAGGAGCCTTGGTACCGTCACGAATGGTCCAGGCACGAACCTCCTCGGGACCAACAGTGAAGTAGTTAATGAGCTTAAGTGCGTTGTAACCAGTAATAATAATCTTGGGCAGCATACTCTTGGTGTTAAGGCGCTTGCATTCTTCTTGAGCCTCCTCCTCAGGCATGCGAGTGAGACGCTCCTCGAAGGCAACAGACACAGGAATAAGGATGTCACCGGGGGAGTTCTCGTCAATCCAAGCCTTGATCTTGGGCAAGTACTTGTTCTTTTGGCGCAAGTAGTCGCGCTCGCTCATGTTCACAAGGTAGATGACGGGCTTAGCAGTCAAAAGGAGCAGGGTGTTGATGAACTCGATCTCCTTGTTAGTCCAGTTACCCTTACGGATGGGCTGCTTGGTGACGGTCAAGTGTTCAAGAACACGCTCGGTGGTAGCTTGCTCCTCCTTCTTCATCTTCATCTCCAAGGTGTTGGCACCGCGAGAAGTGATCTTCTTCAATCCCTCAAGATGCTTGGTAACGAACTCAGCATCCTTAATGAGCAACTCCTCAAGAATAATGCTCAAATCACGGACAGGGTTGACATCACCCTCAACGTGAACGATTTCAGCATCATCAAAAGCACGAACCATTTGGAAAATAGCATCAACGGCACGAACATTGGACAAGAAGGAGTTACCCAAACCAGCACCAGTGTGGGCACCCTTGGTCAAACCAGCGATATCAATCACAGTCAAGAAAGCGGGAACAATTCTCACGGGCTTGTACAGTTCAGTAAGGTAGTCGAAACGTTCATCAGGAACGGCAACCTTGGCCTCCTCGGGCTCAATGGTGGCATAAGGGTAGTTGGCAGGGTTACCCAACACAGACTTGGTGATAGCTTGGAAGAAGGTAGACTTACCAACGTTAGGCATACCAACAATACCTGCCTTCAGGTTGTTACCAGGACGGCCCCATTGGACCTTGGTCTCTTGAACCACTTTCTTGGGAGGCATTTTACAAACGCGAAAAACTGAAAATGAACACCGTAGACGGGGGGAATGAAGAGCAGGGACGAGTAAGCTCGTTCGTAGCCAAAAAGAAAAAGAAAAAAGAGGGCTGAGAGGAGCAGAACGTGAGTATAGTTTCCTATACAAACAAGGATTAGCACTACGTACTCACAGACACTTTTAATTTACGTTTTTAACTTACACGACTTGTTTCTACACAAACAGGTGTTGGCTCTGGTTACGTTGTAATACACAGTCCAACTTTTACCCCTCCAGACTGCATTACCCTTACTTTTACATCAATCACCACTCGTCTATTTGAAAAAGAAACACCAAAAATAATTCTCCGAACCCATTGCAATCATATCTCACAATTCGAAGAAACAACTAGGGGTCACACCGAAATGAAGATATTTGACAGAGTAGAAATGAAATTGTTAGATACGATGTACCAAATACCAAGTAATAAATGCACAGACAAAGAACTCAATAAACAAAAACACCCAGACACACCACTACAATCCGCACGTCAGATTTTTTTATGCAATTAATTATAGACACCCAAGCTAGTGACCCTTATAATAATAACTATACAGGCAGCACCTCGCGAGAATCGTGAGAACACACGCCCATTAGGAATTGCGAGCACGCCGAGATGTCAATAGTCAGAAGGACCAAGAAACAAAAAAGTATTCCAAAGCCTTGTAACCGACTCCGCGCACTACAGAATAGTGACTAATAAGGTTCGTAAGGATGTTAACGGGGATTCAAAGCTCAGTGTTCACCATGCAATAAGGATCTTCCAATTATATAGAAAACCGACCATTGTCAATCCGATACCAAACGACTGTACATCTTCAAGAAGCGATGACTCAAAGAATCGTTGCTGCTAAAAAGACACGCATTCTATTCAGATCTCTTTAAAAAATTTAAAGAGACATGACGGAGCAGGCGACAGCGATCATAGCAATGACGAAGGCACCAGCGGAGAAGTTGGTGATAGAAGCACCAGAGTGAACAGAGGTGGTGGCAGAAGTGGTGTTGGTGCCGTTGGTAGTGTTGGCAGGAGTAGTACCGTTAGTAGCGTTGGCAAAAGGAGCGGTAGAGTTGGCGGCTTGAACGGCCAAAGCCATGGTGGCAATAGCAGCAACGGCAAGGATCTTGGAGTACATTGTGAATTAGAAGTGTTGAATTAGTTTGAAACGGAAGTAGATGTGTCTCGCTTAAGCAAATGTGCTTTGGTTTCTGATGTACTGGGTGGAAGTTCTTATCCTTATATACCTTCTTCCAAACCCTAACCCTCTCTGTTAGCGAATGATAACACTCCACGTCAACCGCAGTTCTAAAAATAGATTGGGGTTAAGCGTTCGGGCTGGGATTGGCCAAAGCCACTTTGCATCAACGGAAAGCGAGTAGAACAGGGGTGGACTGATAAACAAACAATATTTTAATTCATATAGTTGACTGTTAAGCCGCTGAAGTACATGCTGGCACAGCTACGAGCGGGCCAGAAGGCCATAACTGGTGACAATATGAGCGATTGTATTGAGCGTGCGATTTCAGTGCAGGTTTAGTATATCGGAAGTGATGTTTTGATGGTGTGTAAGTGTGTAAATGATTTTGCAACATACATCCGTCGGTTTTCTGACGTGTTTTACATTCGCCATGTGCTTTCTCTTACGCAACACATGGCTACCCCGCATTTTGCCTAAGGAAACGGCAACTAAATCCGGGTTAGAGTGTTGGGGAGCGTCTCGTGATTTGACAGCCATCTGCCGCACCAATTACTCTACTGTTACACCGAAATTCCATGGTATCTTATTCACCCTGTCTTCGTAGTAGAATTATGCTCATTGGCTGAAAAATGCACCCAAAACTTAAACCGCGGTTTAAGCGGCTGCGGTGAGCTACATGTGCTGTCTTCAACGCCTGGTTAGGAATGACGTACGTACGCCTTCAGGTAACCGACGGTAGCTCGGTTACTCTCGGTAATTTCTGTTGCGTGGCGTAACGATTTCTTATTAGTCGTGATCAATACGATTTGTGCTCTTTTTGCACGTAGAAATTTGCACTATTCATGAGTAGACGCGTTTTTATAGATTTTTTCATTTAACGCGTCGCGTCGCGTTTGTCCGTGAAGGTAAGCCGATTCAATATTAACGAATTGTTGTGTCGACACAACAAATAACTAGAGCAATCCCGGGTAATTGAACACAAATCACTTTATTGTTTTACAGTACTGCATCATTTGTGTTATTTTTTTATTTTCAATTTATTTTTTTTTTATTTTATTTTTTTGGTTTGTTTTTGAATTTTACTAAAAATTAAATTTCTATACGTTCTTCGGTTAACCTAAGCTCAATACCTAAAAACTCCTTGAATACTCCCATAGCATTTTCGTCGTCTAGATTTTTAAAGTTTCTACACATATCCCTAGTATTACCTCGCATATCCAATAACGTTTGTTTCCTTTCATAGGTCCCTTCCCTTCGTCTCCCTTTGATTTCTCTGTTCGAAACGAAAACCTTATGCTCTAAGATGACTGAAAGAACGAATGTTGAGTGTTTGGAGCTGAAAAAAAAAGACTTTGTGTTGGATACGAATTCTTACAATCAGCAATATGCTAGTATTTACTTTGCACGGTTAAACAAACTTATGCCTCGTACTATTGACGCGGCGCGCACGAAATGGCCAAAATACAAACAGCTGGATCGTGTTTTGGAAGTTAAAAAAGATCAAGTTGCTTGGATCGTTGGTACCGTGTATCTTTCGCTTGCCTTGAAACCCAATGTTTTGGCAGACGTGACTTCTACACACACAATTAATACAGAATTAGACGACTCTCTTTATGTTAATCCGAATGAGGCAGACCCATCAAATATGAAATGTTTCATTGAAGATGGGTTTGGACGAGTAGAGTGTGTTTTGTCTTCAGTCATACCCTACAACCTTGTTACAGGCGTCGTAGTGGCAGCATTGGGCCACGAGGACGAACAAGGTCTGTTCCTTGTGCAGGATGTATGTACGGCTGGAATGGGAAACATTTCTATTCCTCGACCACTACAAACGGATTGCTATATTGCCTTAATGAGCGGGCTAGGTTTGGCTAGCGACACCCTCGAACATGTTCATGTACACTTAGCAGTTGAGTTCTTACGAGGTCAGCTACCAATGTTTGCAGATGTGCAAGCTTCACAGATTGCAAGGCTTCTGCTCTTAGGCAATTGCCTCGCATCTCCGACAGTTATTCGTGAAAATTTATTGACGAAATTAGCCAAATCAAAAAAGAAACAACCGAAGCGTTACGGTTACGATACCTCTCTATACGACCCCAACCCCATGGTGCATACAGACAATCTTTTATACGAGCTTTGTTCTTCTATTGATGTCACACTAATGCCTGGTGCATTTGATTTTTCCACCAGAGTGCTTCCCCAACAACCCCTGCACCCAGCTCTTCTGACGCGTTCCAAAGAATGGCTTCAGTCTTCGTTACAGACAACGACGAATCCTACCTGGCTTGAGATAGAAGGGCGCTCCATTCTTGCAACTAGTGGTCAAAACATAGAGGATCTGCACAAGTATTATCCTGACAACAGCCCTCTTGCGTTAATGGAAGCCTCTTTAAACTGGAACCACATTGCCCCAACGACTCCCGATACCTTGTGTAAGTAACCTCGATTTTTAGTTTTGAGACAATGCATTGTACTAACTACGTACTAGGGTGTTACCCATTCCCAGACAAGGATGTGTTTATCATTGATAAGATGCCTCACGTATACATGTGCGGCAATCAGCCTTCCTTTGGAACAAAACCTAATAAAACAAGCAAATGGTGGCTACTGCCGGCTTATCTCGGTACCTAATTTCAGCGAAACGGGTACTCTGGTGCTGCTCAATTTAAAAAATCTCGAGGTTAAAACTGTAAACTTCTTGTCAGAAACTGCCAAGTAAATTTGCATTTTGAGATAAAAATATGCTCTCGTTCGTCATTCATTACTCACTAAAAACTGTCACTAAAATAAGTGACCATCGTGCGTTTTTTTCAGATTTATTGTAGCGTGCGCATCCGACACACAAGCATGTACCAAAGTACGTTTGTCTTTAGGCACATGTAAACGATCAAGGAGCTCCTCTGCCTTTTGAGGAATAACTGGTTGAAGAAAGATTCCGCACATACGAAGAAGTTGCGCAACGAGGTTAATTGTGCAAGTACGTAACGAAGCATCTGTATCTGGAACTCCAAGGCTTAATGTTTGCAATAACGGTTCGCCTGCTCAATATTGTTCATTATTAGTGTAAGAACATCGTATACACGTCCTTTTGAAATGCAACATCAATTTGATGTGGAAGAGACTGTAAATCCGAGTGAACGGATTGGATATCTGGGTGTTTCAGAAGATCGCCACTGTTTAACTTTGTGATTTCAGGATTGATATTGCTGATTTTTTCCGACTGCATTCGAGAAAGAAGATTCCCCAGTTGTCGTTTCAGATCACGATTCCAATGTGCTTTGAATACCGTTCTCGTCAAAATTTGCATCGTTTGCTAGTCGGCCATGTTTCAGTAGGTAATATCGCACGGAATCGACACCATAGCGTTCGAGCAACTGAAAAGGATCAACGACATTTCCTCGCGACTTGGACATTTTCATGTCTTTCATCGTCCAGTGGCCGTGAACAAGAATGTGTTTAGGAAGTTTAAGTCCGGCAGCAAGTAAGAATGCTGGCCAATAAATGCAATGAAAACCGCACCAATATCTTTCCCAATGACATGCACATCGGCCGGCCATCCACTGGTCTGTTCCATTAATTGAGAATTGCCAAGGGTAACCAATTGCAGAGACATAATTTACAAGAGCGTCTAACCAAACATACACTGTTTGGGTTGGATCACCTGGAGTCAAAATGCCCCAGGGAATGCGGCTGGTTGGCCGGGATATGCTCAAATCTTTCAAACCCCTTTCCAGCTCAGCGACCACGGCGTCGTGGTACACAGCGGGTTGCACGAAGTCAGGATGTTGATGATAGTGTCGCAATAATGTTTGTGTCCAATGACTTAATCGAAAATGGTAATTCTTTCCTGTGTCCACTCACATTCCGTACCATTCTCGTTTACACTTGCCTTTGAAGCATTTTTGATCATCCTTGTCACTGATGAGGCTGGATAAAAACATTCAATCGTTAATTGCATACCAACCTGGAATGTTGTGATGTATAAACGCATCCACTTGCTACTAAACGCCTCCCAAAAGTTATGTACTGCATAAACGTGATGTTTATTGGTAGTACGAATGAAGTGAGTGAAGTCCGTGTTAGCCTTCACTGCTAAATTTGCAAAGTGTTGGGAATTTTGGGAACAAAACTCAAGCGGCTTCATACCAGCTGCCAGTGCAGCTTTTTGTATTTTCATACCATGCTCATCAGTTCCAGTGGTGGAGATGACAGACACGTTGGATTTTAGTTTGTTGTACCGGGCTATCGCATCAACCAGTAGCAGCGTGTATAAATGACCTACATGAGGACGTGCATTTACATAGAATATCGGTGTTGTAATGAAAAATGGCTTATTATTTTTCAAAGTAGATCTCAAGAAAGTGTTTGGATTCATAGTAATTAAAAGGAAGCTTGAATATTTTTCTTCCTCAAATCTTTGTTACATTCACTTACATAAAGTGTTTTTAGGTTAATGGTTACAGTTCTTACGAAAAAAGAAGAGAAAATAAAACAATACAGTAATCCCGTTTCAATGATTTTTGTGGCTATAATCAACCAATTTTTTCGCTCACTCTTCACTACGTTTCTTAAGACATTTCCTTTACGTTTAATTAGTAGCAATTAGTCATTGTTTCCAACATTTAATGATCGTGGGTTCTTTTTTGGTGGAGTAATATAACGCGGTGCAACGAATGTTAAAGATGATGACTCTCAATTGACAACACCATTTTTGTGCACAGCGGCAATGACGAAGCTGAGCTTCGTGTGTCCTGCAGCTGCGCTTGATTTTCTTCAGTATCTTCCTCCATAACCTACACGGTTGCCCTTCTTTTGGATTTTCTTTGGGATTCTTCTTCTGTTGACGCAGCGTGCATGAACGATGTTTCAACCATTTGCACGGTTTTTTCTCACAAAAAAAGGCACAATCAACTGGTTGAAGGGCACAGTTGTTGTCATTTTTGGGCTAGGTGTTTTTTGCTATTGGAGTTATCTGTATGCTAAAGGTGGCAATGTGGATTTGTACTTGACCTACTGGCCTGACGAAGTGCTCGACAATGTTCTGGAACCTAACTTGACATTTTTTGAGCGAGAAATTTGTGTGAAACAGCAAGAAACAGGTGCAGGGTGTAAACATTTGGGAATCGAGCCCACCGTCATGGGTGACGCTTATATGTCACAACACGATTCCGAACAAATTCAAGTGGTATTCGCAAAATGGAACAATAAGATCCCTCGTGTTGTTCACGGTATTGGCCGTAGCGACGAGGCACCAGTATTTACCGAATTTGAGGTCAATTGGCGTATGTACAACCCTTCTTGTCCATACGTGTTCTGGCTTTTTGAGCATTTGGAGCCCATGGTACGCAAATATCAACCGGCATACGCGGCCGTCTTTAATCGACTTACTCCTGAAGGAAAACGTCAACTAGGCTCACTACTGGGACTCTACGAGTTTGGTGGTATATGGGTCGATCGGTCTGTCGAATTGTTTAAAGGACTGGAAACGATTCTTCAGTTAGCCGAAAATGATACGACAATCGTCGGCGGACAAATTCTTCGTAATGGCACTATGGATGCAAAGTTTTCCTCGTCTTCCTCGAGCCTTACGAATGCTGAAAACAAGGAAACAATCTTTCATCAAATTTTATTGGGTCCCGAGCTGCTTGGATACGGTGTAATCGCGGCCACTCCTAGAAATCCCTTGGTGCTGCAAATGATAAATGATTATTTAGGGTCCATCGTTCCTCCCGAACGCAGAGGTCGCCTGCCGCTTCGCTCGCTTTCGGAATATGCTCGTTTGGAGCATGAGAACCCGAGTGTTGTTGTTAACGGTGTTGTATACACACGGGAAGTTTTGCTGTATGAAACGGGTCCGGAAAAAAATGATGAAGATTTAAAAATCTTGGGAGCACTCAAATTAAAGCCTCGTACCTACGTGCTGCCTCAAAATAGTTTTAGCTCTGGCTGGAATCTTCGTGATGACTTTGAGTCATCTGATATTTGCTTTTACGACTTTGTTGTTTTTGATCCTCCTCTGTGCGCTAGAGAGTCACTGAAGTTATCGGGTAAAGAATGGGGAATTCGGTGGTCTACAACATATGAAGTGATGTATGTATAGTGTTGACGATTCCTCCTCCCTCCTCACACATTTGGCTCGATGCCTTCACGTTCCCGGGAATACGCTCCTAATTGTCTTTCACTTGGATTCGCGCTGTTTCGTTTTGGTATTGATTACTGTACGAGACAGTTTATGTTACACCAAGTTCTATCCTTTCTTTTATTTTCAGTCTCTAAGGTATTTCCCAAAATTTGTTGATTTTTTAGCTCAAGGCTTCCTTTTTCTTGTAAAAGCTAGTAAATCTTAATGACACTAACACGGTCTCTGTTAGATGAAGCATAGTTAATGCTAGTAAGTATATTGAAGAAGAGTATGGCTTCGCGCAACACAAGAATGTTGTTTGCACTTCTAAGTCGGAAATTAATTTGCTTGTGTAAACAGACGGGCAAGTTTTTGAAAAGTTACGTAGAAGTAAGCTACGCTTTTAGCTCATTGGTGTTGAATGCATGCGTAGCATTAAGATCGCATTTTTTATCATAATTTATGTGATCTTCGTCTATTTTATCGGTACAAAATTATTTTGGTATAGCAATGGGAACGTTTTTGATAAAATAAGGCACCTTAGGAAGAAATCAAGAAACAATTAATGATAGCATTAACCACTTTCATGTATTAAAAGTCAAAAACAAATTAGTCATTAGTTCTTGCATATTCATTCTAAAATACCTAAGAAACTGATAGGCGTACTTTTCACGCACATTAAGCCCAAGCTAATAATAATTTGCTAAGACTTTATTATCAAACCTGAATATCATTTAAATCTAAAATTCAATCTTGCTCAGTTGATCGGATAGCATTATTAAAATTATATACAGATGACCATCTTCAGATGCTGAAGGATTAATTAACGGTAAATAACGAAGGAGCCACAAACTAATATTCATTTTGTGACAATCCGAAATCAACAATTACAAGCGTTCATTGCAGCAAAACGTGCTGAATGAATAAGTGCGATAATTGATTAGAACCAGTTCTGTTTTGATGAAAAATTAAAAAAAAAAAGGTCAATAAACACATTAGTTCATTTCATTTATCAACCTGTTTTGTTCAAGTTTTGTAAATCTAGTAATGATTCTCTTTTAACAGTAATTAACTGATACTATATTGACCTCTATATAAATACAATAACCATTAATAAGTAAAGAATTGTTAGAAGTACTCCAAGTTGTTGAGTTTTGCATATATTTTATTGTTATATATGTTCTAGCGATTTAGAATAGATAAATATTTAATTGGAAACGTTGTTTAGTATTAATTGAATAGAGTTGAAAACCGAGTAAATGGTTCCTCTATAATTATTAAATCTCACTTGAATTGAATCAGTTCTTTATTAACTTCACACTCTTTAACTAAACTAGTTTTCATTCTGGCAATAGTGAAAACAGGTTGGTACTTGTAATGGATAGCATTTGAAGCTTTTGTTATCACGATAATAATTTTGTGCAGATTAATCGTATTCTTTTTTACTTCTTACACAGCAAATAATAATATCATACCATTAAATACACACAATTCTCATAGAAGTATTGATACGATGGTTTCACAAAGTAATACTCGGTTGACTGCCTATTTTATTTGTAGCTTGAATTATTAAAATGTACAATGAAAAGAACTAGTAGCAGCAATTCTGACATTATAAAATGAATGATGGTAATAATAGAAGCTCACTAATTCTGATCGCTCAAGTCTGCACCGCTTTCGTCTTCCGTTTCTGAAACTACCGGTTCACCGTCTGCAGTAGCTAAAAGAATAGTATCTGATTTTCGATTTGAAACTTCATCTTTCTTTTCATTTGCTTCATCGGACTCCTCAACATCTGAAGTAATTGTCTCGTCGACATACGCCTGCGCCAGTGATTCTTCAATGGTTTCGCGAGCCTCAATAACTTCTGGTTGAGGTATCTCTTCAACTTTATTTGTAACTTCCTTTACTTGCAGAAAACTGTCAATTCGAGCTTTCTTTCCCACATGAACTTCATCAGTATCAATGGCTTCAGAAATGACACTGCTTTTAATTTTTTTCTCCTTCAAAAGAGCCTCATATGCTATATATAAAATTAGCTGGTGCTGTTTACGCAAAGCGCTATATATACCGTGGAAATGTTCATTGAGTTCTTCACGAAATTCCCCAAACTCAACATCATCCAAAGCTGACAAAACATCTTGCGGTGACACAATTTTTCTAGAATTCGACAGCGCCTTTTCATTTGCCCTGAAATACTGTTAACTGTTTATTTCTTGTAAGAAGTTTCTGGGCATACGCTGAAGCTAAATAGTTAATAAAAACAGTTGCAGAGTCGGACATCGACTTGAGTGCATCCCTTTGAACCATTGTTTTTGGCGGTAAGACACCTTTGACAATTCGAGAAATGATAGACTTTGGAAGCAAAAGGTCATCGATAAGAACCTTCTCTTCTTTTTTTGAGCCCATTATAGTTCCAGGTATCTGTTGAAAGGTATATTGTACAAATGATTTATTTGAGTAAAAGATCAGTTCTCTCTTTTCAGTTATTCGTTTTGAATGACGAGTTTAGCTTCAACTTATGTTATTGATATAAAACCCGCAGAAATCTAAATTTTAATGATTCGCAGGTATTGGCCTTTAGTAGATGTAAAATTTCTCAACAATATATCTGTATTAAAACCCTGATTCAAATGCCATTAGTATTTCACTTCATCCAGGTAATTTCTTAGCTATTGAACTGGATTGGTTTCAGGAAAACGATCAAGAAAGCTTCAACCACCAAACTACGAAAAATATGGCTTCTTGGCCAAAAAACCAGCTTGAAATGAGCCAGACGGGACAGATGATCCCGTTCACAACATCTGGGTCACTGGTTGATTATGTTGACCGTATGTTTTGGAGATACTCGGTTTACTTTAGTTCTATTGTTATGGATTGGAAAAATAGTAACCTTTTTAGGAAAGGTCATTGTAATTCTCAGGGACGGGAAAAAGCTCATTGGAATTTTGCGTTCTTTTGATCAATTTGGTACGTAAACATTATTATTATAATTGCGATCGGGCACGTACTCATACTTAGCGAACTTAATGCTCCAGTGCACCATTGAACGCCTTTATGAAGATGGAATGTACGGTGATATCGAACGTGGTGTGTATATTGTCCGTGGTGAAAATGTTGTTCTCTTAGGGGAAATAGTAAGTCGTTTTACTGTCAAGCATTACAATTAGCAGTGTTTACATATTCTCACATGAACGGTACTAACCAGACAAGGATCTTGAACGTGAGTTTGAAGTTGAAAGGCCCTTCAAACCGGTTCTTCCTGAGCAATTATACCCTATCGTTAAAGCTCGGAAGGAGGAAAAGAAAAAGCAAATTAAAGCCCGAAACAAGGTCCTTCACTCGCTTGGTTTCAGTTCCGATTTTGTAAATGACGACCTGTATTAGACAGAATACGTTCACTTAATGGTATCATTTATGATTAGGTGTGTTTTATGAAATTTAGGATGAACACATTTATCCAAAAGTAGCCAGGACATTATACTGATAGGCAACGATAATAATTCTTTGTTAAATTAGGGGAATGTCGTGTTTCAAGGAGCGTGTGCAGGTATCTCCAGAAAGGTTAAATATATAAATTTACTCATCATTATTTGGCTTAATAGAATGTGTTCTGGGAGCTCGGTCCGAGGCACGATCTATGTCGGCTTCTGGCCAAAACCATTCCAGAAATACCATTAGTAAGTAGTCAATGGCCATTACAAAACAGAATAGTTTGCCAGCCCATTGACCACATCCGTAGTATAATTTTAAACGATCAATCAATGGAAGGGGTTTCTCCAAATACATATGATCATATACGCGTTCAGTACGCTGCGCAACATCCAGCCAGGAATACATTTTTTTAACTTGTTCATGAAATTTGTCCGTTTGGATCCTGCCATTTTGATAATCAATAATGGCTCCTGATAAAGCCTCCACAAGGTCGTCTTCACCCGGACGAGCAAACCGTGTCATGTGAGATGGAAGAACTTCGGGAACACCTCCAACCTTTGTTGAGACAACGTACAAACCACAGCTAGCTGCTTCGACTAATACTGTTCCGAATGCTTCTGTCAAACTAGGGTGCAAATAAATGTGACCACGAACCATTACCTGCATTGATGTTAGTATTCATAAACATTTCAACCAGCAAATGCACATACATCTCTAACTTGATCATGTCGAATACTTCCAAGCATTTCGACGCGATCTTGAAGCATACAATTTTCACGCATTTGCTCCAAATCTATAGCTTTTGGACCATCACCCGCTATAATGAAGCGTACTTTTTGATGCATTGCACAGATTCTTGGAATCACAGCCGTCAGTAAGTCAATACCTTTGTTGTAATATAAACGTGAAATGACAACAATTGTAACTATAACAGGTTAGAGTACTTAAACATTTTTTAAACATACTGTAATCCTTAGATGCTTTCGATGGATCCGGTTTAAAGTTTTCAGCGACAAGGGCGTTAGGAATAACGGACACTTTTGTAGGATCCAACACAGCACGTAATACAGTATTCTCACGGCAAGTATGCGATACACAGATAACATTATCTATGTCACTGAGAATAAATTTCAGTAGTTTGTTTGTAAGTATACTGCTTGCATCGGCGAAGCCAAACAATGAATGATCTGTGAAACAGGCCTTCAAACCCATCGTGCGAGCGTGTAATATGGCTTCTAAGCAAAGGGAAGATAAACTTCCATGTCCATGGACAATTTCAATGCCCTCACGGATGACGATGTTGCGGAAAATGGGGAAGAAAGAGAAGATAGAAGGAAAACTGGTTTCACGATATATAGTCTGTTGGAAAATAATGTTAGATCAAAAACAGTTAAATCGCACTCGTTTACAACGCACATAAAATGGAACGTAATATACAGTCAGACCATTGGTGAGATATCGAACTCCAGTCCTGTCCTTATATGCATGTGTGATTACTATTAACGGTCAGTAAACGAAACAATTATTTGATAAAGAATGTACCTATTACTTTATGACCCAAATCAATCAGTCTCTGTGATAGCTGGAATATATGAGACTCAATTCCTCCCGGTTGGGGGAAAAAGAAGTCCGAAACCATTCTGTTCATGAGAGCGTTAGTAACTGATACAGCATGGTTGTCCATTTCCTTCGTTAAAGGGCGAAGAGTTGTTAAATCATACTCTTCTTAATAGATAATCTTTTAAGCAAAAAGCTGCATGAACGGCATACAAAATGAGACAAAAACAAACTTACGCTATCCTGTAACCCATATTTGTATTCTGGGTATTACTTTTGTGTTTTTATCGTGATATATACAGCCTTTACTGCGGGATCGTGTATCCCAGAGGCATGGAACTTGTTAACAGGGTACGCGTAAACAAAAGCAGTGAGCGTGCTAGACAGATGGAAAAAGTATTACAATTGAAGAAAATTGTGTGAAGTGCGTATACATAAGCAAAAAATTTGGTGTTAAGAACTGATTTTGAAAACGGACCGGCTTCTTGTGTTATTTACTTCAATCAATGTTACCACTGATGTATTGACGAATACTTGAACACTAGGATCGAAAGTACATCTATTTCTTTTTCTACGATACTAATATAGTTAAGACAGTAATGAAGATTTAGACTCTACGCAGATTTACCAATTCAATGGTAGAATATTCGTAAAGAAAAGCATGCTTTGAAATTCAATAATAGTAATCATCATAATAAAAAAAGAGAAACGAAGAATAAAAATATTATTTGATGAAAGAAATCGAAACCAATAAATAACTACAGGCATAACAGTTTTGTTAATCCTAAGAATGTAGGTATTTATGAAGCTTAAAGAATTCTTACGATAATGATCATTATTCTTTAACAAAGACGACAAAACCAAAACCCCTACCGCATTACCTCTTTCTTATACTTCATTTTTTAATGAACTGAGTTCCTATTTTCTTCGAATTAAACATGTGCCTCGTTCTAGTGTCTAACACTTCATCGCATAGCATTAAAACACACTAAACACTTTTTGTGAAACCGACACAATGTCGGTATTTAGACATTCTTTCAAGATTCCTTTGACAACTAGGGCCAAGCTAATCAATCGGAAAGTGTCTCAATTTTGCTGAAAATATCGAAAAAACGGCAGTTAAAAGTCATAAATTGGTCTTCCGAGGTGCTGCCGCGGATCCGTTTTTTGCCATGCTGGGAAGGGTCAACTTCGATAAGATGTGGTAGTCAGCGAAGACACTTAACCCGAGCACCAGCTTCGTCTGCGCCAGAAAGAAACCAAAATGAAGAATCTTGTTGTGTTCGGAACAAACGCCCACCCAGAGCTTACAAAAGCCATTTGCTCACGTCTTTCTATTCCAGTTGGACACGTGGAATTGGGTCAATTTAGGTATGTTTTTATGAGAGCGTGTTTAGCGAGTAAAATGACGAAGCAAACGACTCCTATGAATTTGGACGCGATGTCAACGGATTAGTGACTTCAATACGTACCATTCGTTGTGTTTGGAGAGCCTGACTGTGGACTTGCTTGTCATTACACAGGAGAGTAGATTGTGTATTCCTAAAAAGCATGCAGGTACTCCGTTGCATCTTATACAGATTTTGTAATGGTTACCGTCTAGTCTCTTGATTTTTTCTCTATATCTTGTGGGTTTGCTTTCGCTTTGCTACCGTTCTACGCATTTTCTAACTCATCCGATCGTGTCAATTACTAACGCTGATTTCCAGCAATGGTGAGACGTCTGTCAAGGTCAAACAGTCTGTTCGTGGCTGCGACGTTTATATCATCAGTCCTGCTGCAGGTGACGTGAACGATCATTTCATGGAATTGCTCATTTTGATTTCTGCTTGCAAGACTGCTTCAGCTAAAAAAGTTACCGCTGTCGTTCCAATCTTTCCCTACAGCCGTCAACCCGATCAACGTTATTCCAGTGCTGGAGCCCCCGTGCAGGCTATGAATCAATTGTCGATTACCAAATCTGCACCTGCTCCCGTTACTGCATACCGTGAGTGGATCGCCCAATCCGGTACGCTGGTTGCCGACCTGTTGATGTGTTCTGGCGCGGACCATATCATCACTATGGACTTGCATGATGCCCAGTTCCAGGGCTTTTTTGATGTCCCTGTGGATAATTTGTATGGTCGTCCCTTGCTTGAGCGTTACATTTCGCTTCATATTCCCAATTATCAAGACGCTGTAGTCGTCTCTCCTGATGCTGGTGGTGCCAAGCGTGCCACCGCTATTGCTGACAGTATGATGATGGATTTTGCCCTTATTCATAAGGTATGTGACTTACTGTCCATTATTATCAAAAACATTATCTTTCTAACCAGTAGAATCGTCCTCATGCTTTCGGTACTTCGTTGATGCTTGTTGGTGATGTTCGTAATAAAGTTGCTATCCTGATCGACGACTTGGTCGATACGGGAACCACACTTGTTCGTGCTGCAGAACTTTTGAAGGAGCACGGTGCTAGCACTATCTACGCTCTTGTCACACATGCCGTTTTGTCCGACAATGCCTTGGAACGCATAGAGAATTCTAGCATTGACAAGCTCGTTGTTACCAACTCTGCTCCCCAAGGTGAAACCGAAAAGGATTATGTTGATGTCATTGATGTTGCTCCAGTGTTTGCCGAGGTACGCTTGTCTTCAAGTTTTCAAAATACACCATACTAACCAGCACAACAGTCCATCCGCCGTATTCACAATGGCGAATCTATTTCTATTTTGTACAAACGCAACAATTTGCTTTACTAGTTATGTTTGCTTTCTGGAAGCATTCGGTTTCGTGCTTATGGCGCTTAGCTGGCTGCTAGTTATTGTCTTTTTGGGAAAACCACTTGTTTGCTGTCCTTCTTTGGTTTCTTTTGTAGAACAATAAAAAAATCTGTTTAGGGTGTTTCAATACCGTCAGGTGGCTCACTTGTCTTTGTTACACATGTTGAATGAGATTGGTATTAAGTACAAAGGCATTAGCATGGAGAGAAATGCAACCTAGGCATTGAATCTTTTCGGCGCTTTATGGCTTTCGTATTTTGCGCGTGTTTTTTAAACATATGAACTCTGGACTCGACTGAACATCGATTGTGCCAAATATCCTATTAAAAAGCGTAAGCGGTAAAGAGAGTGTATGTGCGTATCAAAGTGTATGTGTGTATAGATGGGAAAATGAACAAGGGAATAGAAACAGGGAAACAGGTACCGCCAGATTATGTATACGCACGCGCAAATCATGCAAGTTATTGCGGGCTTTTCTCACGGGAAGTATCTTAATCAACAAAAAGCCTCCATTACGGCTGTTGCTTTGGATGAATGGTCTACAAAATCAGATATAACAATGTACCGGAAACGATAGGGATAACCAAGTTATCATCGAGACCCCAAATATCCATTGCTTCAGCAAAGGCACCAATGAGACCATTGATAACACACAAGAGGGGAAATGGAATTGATGACCGAGCAGCAAGACTGTCAGGACTCTTAAAGAGAAGACCCCAGTACAAATAAGCGCAAAACGTACCGCAAAAGAATGCACCCATACTTCCAGCAAGACTTTTGTTTTTAGCAATCTTCGGCGTATATTTACCAAACCGTCTACCCAACGTAGAAGCAGCAGTATCGCACCACGAAAGCAGTAAAATGCTCATGGCTGCAATTTCCTATATAAGTATTAGCATTAAGTGAACAAGGCAGTAACCACAACGAAGGAATAACAAACCTTAGGAAACAGCTTGAGTACCACCCAAACACCCACAACATAAAAGATAAGACCATTCCAGTTCTTCAACTCGGATTCACGCATTAACGGGCCAAACAGCTTGTTAAAAAGGCGACTAAAAGCTGGCCAGTTGAAACGAAGCAGATCACAGGAAAACGCGGGAATGAAAAAAAGCTCCAACCATGGCGTCACGTCGGTAGCCTCAGTTCCCAGTTTCTGAAGTATTAATGAGCAGAAACCTAGTTATTAGTATTTTGAAGAAACAGGGAACCGTACCAATTGAGGTGTGCAGAGCTTTCCGGGGTATCTCGTGTTTTTTCGACCACTCGGACCACGTTAGACGTTTTTCTGACATCTCGACGGATATGGGAGACGGCTTGTTGTTGGTGGGTATCCTAGTTGTGGAATACAGAGAAGTGAACCGAAAGTCATTTATTTTGGTGGTGAGTATCCTTCGCTCGATAAGATACCGTAACACGTGCAATAGCTTAAATGCACTGACCGAGTTGGAAGGAGTGCGAGTATTGTTGTAGCGTCAGAAGAAATGATACAATTGTAACGGGAAAGCTGAAGTTTGAATCATAGGCTCTTTAAAACTAAATCAAAAGTACTTATATTACGGCTCTATGCTGCAAATATTAGCCTCTTTATGTAGTTCATCACAACTTTTTAACTTCACAACACAACTTGCTGCAACATTACTGACCTTTGTATCACACTTCACGAGAGACAATCGAAGGTAGCGAACCTTAAAAACCGCGAGACATAGTTCAAACGTTCACATAAAAACCAAACAAATATATAGCTTACAAACCTGTATTAGTTGCAGGGAATATATATAAACTATTCTTGTTTTTATTTGGGCTTACTGCGTTCAGTATTATTTGACATTTTCCAGACCTTTACGTCACTCTTAATTTAAGGTTTTCTTGCTACGCGTCGCGTTCAACGAATACACACCAGACATGTCAGACTCTCCTCCGAACCCATTTGCTCCAAAATCGCATCTTCCAAGATTCTTCTCTTCCGCTACATCGAAACCAAAGCCATTAAGTAACGTGCGACCATCCCCTACAACATCTGTTGTAAAGTCACTGGCAGGAACTAAACAATTCGCTCGCGAGAAGTCCGAATCGTTAATAAAATCGCTGAGACATGAGCTTGACTCATGCAAATCTGCGCTGAAGGAAGCAGAACTTGCGAACGAAATAAAAAGTAGTCAAATGGAAGCTCGTTTGCAGGAACAATGTTCTTCTGAAAAGCTGCTTCGTGAACAGATTGAACTTTTAAAAAAGGAAAACAGTGAAGTACTTACTCGACTTAAAGTGTCTGAGAAACAGTTTGCGGATGAGAAAGTATTGCTTCAACAGAAAGAAGCATCACTTCAGCAAGAGTTACAGCAAGAAAAAGCCCAGTCAAGTATCACGATAACACAACTGACACAAAATGTGGCAGCTATGGAAAAAAAGGTGATATCGTCTGAGGAACAGTACACTTTACTAGAAAAGCAACTGAAATTGACGAACGAAAGAAAGGAGGAATTACAGACAAAATATCAAGTAGTTGTTGAAGAATGTGACAAACTCCGTGACACCGTTACGTCTCTTGAGGAGGCATGCAATCTGCAAAGTGTTAAGGCGCAAGATACAGAAAGCATAAAAGCATTACAAATCCAAAACGAACAACTCCAGACAAAACTGAATAGTTTGGAAAAACTGGTCGATCGGCAGTCTGCCACTCTTTCTTCAAATGCCCTTGAAAAGCATAATTTCAAATTGCTAGAAGAAGAAAAAAAGTCTCTTTTGACCAAGCTTTCTGTGTTGGACGGCTTCCGGGATAAAGTTGCTACTCTTGAATTAAAAAACAATGAATTAGAAGGCAAACTACGACCATATTTGGAGCTATTGGGAGAGACAAAACGAGAACCCCACGACATATTGCACGAGTTGTCAGCTTTAGAAATGGAAAACAAATCCTTACGTGAAGAATCAAATAGACTAACGGAAACTGTCGCAAAATTGAAAACTGAACTAGCGGGTGCAAATTCTGTGCCTGAACTTGAAGAAGAAATTACATCCTTAAACGAGACACAACGCGAATTAGCAATGCAGTTGCGGCGGCTAACTTTGCAGAAAGACTTAGCCTTACGAGAAGTCCACTTGCTCCGTGAGAACTTAAAAAGTTATAGTGAAGAAGAGTCCGTCCTGTCGCCAGAGACATACGATAAGAAAAAGACGGAGCGCATTGATTCCTTGACAAAGCTAATTGATGACTATAAAAGTACACTCGAAAATGTTTCCATAAAGCCCGAGGTAATGGATGTGCCTGTTAAAAGAAAACGGGAATCTCTAGGACTTTCAAGAAGCAACTTCTCAGATTCACTGAAGGACAAAATGAAAGAGCTTTTTGAAAATTTAGAACGCACCCGATTTGAGTTGAAGGAGAAAGGGGAAGTGGAACAGTTTCTTCGGACTGAAATTGCGAACTTTGAACGCAATATGGCAGAGCTTCGCCAACAAAACTTGAAAATCTCTGAACTTTTGAACGCGCGTGTTCTGCAACAACGAGATAATCCAACACTCTGTCATGAAAGAGTGAAACAAAGTACTCTTGAATTGTTGCAAAAAGAAAATGCAAACCTTCGTACAATGCTTACTCAAGGGGAATGTGACACAGTGCCTTTAGAGTCGCTTACACTTAGTGAGCAACGATGCAAGCAACTTGAGATAGAGCTAAAGTCAAGGGAAAAACGTATGCAACGTTTGAAAGAAGTTTTTGCTCTAAAATCCTCTGAAATAAGAGAAGCTGTATACTCCTTATTGGGTTATAAACTCGAATTCATGTCTAACGGTTGTGTGCGAGTGACGTCTATGTACGCAAAAGAGGGCGATAACTCATTTCAGTTCGACGGTGAATCAAGTACTATGCAAATTCTTGGTTCTTCAAAAAGTCCTGAGATACAAAATTTGGTCAAATTTTGGTGTGAAGAACGAAAAACGATTCCGGGTCTATTATCTGCACTCACACTTGAACTTATTGAACGAAATGAAAATACAAGGTCATAAGTTTAATTTGTGCGCTTTTTTATTTAATTTTCGGCCATCTAGCTCAACTTAATTCGGTCTGCCTTTATCGCCAAAAGATTTTTGTCGTATAACAAGTTCTTTAGCACTAAAGAATATTGTGCTTTCATAAAACCTACTTTATTTTGAAAAATTTTCTCGTTCATTTAATAATTTTTCCATTTACTGTTAACTTTCCAAAACAGCAAGAAACCATAATTTTAATGGTTTTATATTTATGTTTCGGCCATATATCTCGGATTAAACAACATTGTGACTAAACGTGTTCAGTTTCCGAAACTCGGTCTCAAAGCATATTTCGAATTTTGTTTTAGCGCCTGTTCTGTCTATGTTCAGTGTTTCTCGTCGACAACTATTACATTCTTTCAAATGTTTACGCTTGGCACTCCGTAATTATTCTCAGCAACAGGCATCTCTCAGAAACAATGATATTCATTTTTCTTTCATTACAGCCGCTGGTGTCGAAACATCAGCGTTTCCCCTAATTCATTTAGCTCTCCCATCAGAACGGTTTCTAATTGGGGATTTTGGAGAGCAAACGCTTCGTTGTGTGATGCTAGAAAAAGTTCGCTGTTCGACAAAACTCAAAAGCGCCGTTGTGTTTCCTCCAGTTTTGAATGAACATGAATTTTATCAGAAGTGGTCGTCTATTGCCGGACTTCCTGGTTATAGTCTTACTTTTCCATTATCACAACCTTGGGGTCTTCATGCTGATGCTTTCACTTGCAAAGCCTTTCTTCGAGCCCTTTCATTTTCAAGAACACAGTCAAGAGCACCAGATTCCCATATAACTCCTTACGAAAATGACTCGTCTATGGTAATTTATGAAGATCCCTTTATTTCTATAAAGCAAAAACGACATAACTCCTGGTGTTCGTTGCACGTTTCTACGCCAGTTGCGACTGGCGTATTTGATGTTGAAAAAGCAATTCAACTTGGAGTAAAACCGGGCCCAGCGTTCGGGTTATTGACAAAAGGTCAGAGTGTACTATCATCTGATGGCTTTACACGCGTACATCCAGAACAAGTTTTGGGTTCGCCAAAGCCACCAAAGAATCTTGTATTACTAGGAACTCGAGACATTTCTGAAACAGCGTTTGATGATGCATTAAATTGCTTGAAACTAAATTTCATACCCAGTAAGAACGACTGCGTCGTTCATATTCTTCCCCGTGGCCTTTGGAGTTCAGAGTATGTTAATAATGTGATGAAAAAACATAAAAATATAACAAACATCATATCGGCACCAGAGTTATTGTACGACCGATCACTCTTTCAGCGTTCCCGAAGGTTTACGTCTTCCCTAGTATGTGAACAATTTTACCCTTGGAGGAGTACCAAGGTTAGACACGCTCGTTCCATTCTTCCGAAAGATACGTACATCGCTCAGCAGGGTTTGTCAGTCGCTTTACGTACAGATGGGTGTTCTGTTTCAGGTCATAAAGAGTCGTTTGATGAGTCTGAGACAAGAAACTCAATGAAGAGCCGTGAAATTATCACATCACACAGCACAATAACACTGGATACTCTTGGAACCGGCTCATCATGCGCTTCAATTGTTCGTAATGTATCCGGATACTTTCTAAGTTCTGGGAAAGATACCTTTCTGCTTGATTGTGGAGAGGGCTCACTTTCTCAACTCTCTCGTCAATATGGGTCAAACACAGATGTTGTCCTTTCACGTCTGAAGTGTATATTTATTTCGCATTCTCATGCTGATCATCATTATGGGTTGCCGTCTATAATCCAGGCACTTCTTTCTTTTCATCTTCCTTATAAGGTGCTTCTTATTTGTCCCTTAGATATAAAGAATTGGTGTAACTTTCTTTTTCCTTCCATTCATCAAGCAATTCAATTTGCAACTCCGTCGACTATTCCAAAAACTCTTGAAACTGAACCGTCTTGGACTTGGACCACCGTTCAGGCACTACACACCAAAAATTCGTATTCGATTGTTTTATCCCATCGGTCGTTAGGTAAAATTGTTTATTCTGGAGATACTCGACCGAATTCTTCTCTAATAAAGGTTGGTCGTGATGCTAAACTATTGATTCATGAGGCCACTTTAGATGATAGTCTTTCTCAGCTGGCAGTTGAAAAAAGACACTGTACATTCTCTGAAGCCTTACTAGTTGCTAAAAAAATGAAGTCTCAAAATACGGTTTTAACTCACTTTAGTCAACGATATAAAAGCGACTACGTGATACGAAAACTGTTTCCAAAATTACCCAAAAATGTAGTTCTTGCTTGTGATAATTTACATCTTGTGTTTTAAAGCAACTTTCTTTTGTTTGTATTCATACTATTCAGCCAAAAGTTCCAAGTTACCGACTCATTAAATTTTCCTATCACATGTCGCTACAACGAATACCATTGTTGCATATTAACTTGTTCATAGCTTTTTAGTATGGATATATGGATGCTTGTTGGTACCTGATATGTAGCATTTTTTTCAAACTATTATTTTATATACCATAATGCATGTATATAAGGCTATGGCAGGCCTTTTGAAGTGAATAACGAACCAATTTTTTCCTACAGGAAAGTAGCAATACATTAATGAAGTAGAAATAGGAAATGATTAACTACCGAAATAAAAAGTTCAAGACTTAGTAAGTAGAAGCATAGCCCTCCATGTGTGATACAAACAGTAGTTAAATACCGTTTTGCAAGGGTTACGAGGTCACATTTTCCACTCTTATCGGCCGCAAGCTTGATCCCAAACCTTGTGCTGCAACTAACAGAGATATAATTTAAAGAAAGTAATATTGACAAATTAAAATAGATAGTAAAACGTTGCTATTGTGTTCGTACAGCCAGACCTTTGAGGTCAAGGCCGCTCGACTCATTCCAAAATCGTGTAATCGTGCAGACTAATTGCTGATAGACTAAGACGGAACGGTTTATCTTAACCAACAACACCCAATCCACATAATTATTCTTGAGTTGCGTGCCTAAAGTACGGTTATGCTTTATTGCTTATGATAAATTTCCATACCAAGCATTACTGTCAGCTGTGTCTCCAACTACACGACCACCGATCGGCTTGCTTTTATCGTTAGTGACAGTCTTCCGAAGTCTGGCACCAGTATGAATTTGCTGCAGAAGAGCACTGCGAGTATTCGGGTCCACAGCGGGGGACACATTACGGGCAGAAGCAGAAGGTGCAGGAGGAGGTACAGGAGCAGCAGGAGGAGCAGCGGGAGGCACTGGCGGTGCAGCCATAGAAGGAGGAGGGGGAGGATGCGATTGAGGTGTAGGCGGTTTACTCATTGTACCGCCAGTAACAGATGCGGACATGGGTCTGATGGGCGCCATTCCTCCAAATAATCTTGAGGCCAGAGCAGCGGCATCTTTCCTGCTCGTAACCTCATCATCACTCTCCTCTTCCTCATCGGATTTTTGACTCCAGTTATCATTATCAGTGTACTGGTAAGTGTGCATTGCACGAGGAGCCAGTGGAGCACCTGGGCCAGTGTTCTTTGAGAATGGATTCGATTTCAGTGGACCATTCACACTCAAAGGGACCGACGCAGGTTGGGACATTGTTTGAGAATTCGACTGCGAAACGTTAGATGCAGCAACCTTAGGCAATGAGGGCGGTGCCATTGAAGGTACTGGAGGGGGAGGAGGGGCAGCAGGGGCGCCTTCTGAAGAGGGAGTTGAATGCGAAGAGGGGGGAATTGTGCTTTGACTCGATCCGCTTGCAGGTGGCATTACACTGCGAGGAACCGAATTTAAAGGCACCGGTGCTGCAGGAGGTGCAGATGGGGGAGGATGTGATACAACCGGTTGGGAAACGGACTGCTGCTGAGGAGAGGCTTTTTGGGATTGCACCACTGGTGTAACTTGGTGACTGAATTGAGACGGAACAGGAGTCATTGAGACTCCATTGGGAGCCTCCTCCCTTCTAAAATTGGAAGCATTTGCTGAAAAAGAACCCGAAGGAGCAGACGAACTAGGAGTTGATGCTGTTGGCACATTGCTAACATTATCCCTAGGTGCAGCAGAAGTACCTAAAGACGGCTGCAACGAACGAGACAAATGAGCGTCAGATGAGGCGTTACCAACGATTCCACCGATAGAGGGTGCATTCATCGCAGGAGAGTACACAGGTGCACGGGCCGTCTCATTCTGTTCCAGTTTATTTTCTCTTTGAATCGAGCTTAAAGGAACGGTGAGCTTGGCAGGTTGCATAGGTTCAGCTGCTCTAGGAGCAACTGCTTGCATCTGTGGTACGGGCTGTTCTGCAGGTGCTGCCTGTTTAGCCATTACTGGCTGATTAGCAGTTGGTTGCTTGGAGGCGAAGGACTCTTTTTGCAGCGACTGCGTACGTTCTTCCGTTTTATCATTCACTGACATTCTAGAAAAAGAACTCGAAAGACTAGTGCTGCTATTGGCAGGAGACAAGGTTTGTGAAGCAGCAGAGCCGCGTCTGGGCTTGATACCGAGCGCGGCCAAACGTTCATTCATGCGTCGCTGAGCCTCAGCTTTAATTCGTGCTGAGCGCTCTTCAACTGTTTCAGCATGCTTCTCCTCTTTAACAGGAGCAGGAGCAGGAGCAGGAGTAGGAGTAGGAGTAGTGCTGTTAACTTGAGCGCTTTGAGTATTCCTGGCAGAGAAAACGGGTGCCTCTTCCTTAACATGAGTAACAGGGGCAGTACTCATGACTGGCTTGTTGAGCAGTTCACGAATTTCATTTTGCAAGGAAGAAATGTTTGACTCCAGGCCAGACACTGCCTCACGGTTTCTCTCTTGTTTAGTTACGGCATCGTCAAGACTATCCATACAACGCTTAACAGTACTTGCCGATGTCACTTCACCCAAGGAAGAGGGAATAGGAACTCCGGTAAGTTCCAAAATGCGTCTCTTCAAGGCCTTCGAAGCATCGAGAATTCTTGGGTCAACATCACTAATTTTTTCAGAGGCTTCCCGAGTGAATGCATCTTTAACGACATTAACTGCGGCGTCCACCAAGTTATCATTGGCGTTGCGGACACTTTTACGCAACTCGTCAATACGCTTAACAAGATCCTCATACTTCTGCTGTAAAGACGCTGCCGTATGACGATCACCGGATTTATCAAGTTTATCCAACTTGCTCTTGAGATCTGCAATGGAACTACGCAAAAGTGTGACGGATTTTTCGTCTGCACCTTGCTCAAGTTTCTTAACTTCCAAAGCCTCCAAAAGAATCTTCTTTTGACGAACTGCTTCTTTCATAGCTTCAATTTCAGCGTCAACAGTATCCGGCTTATTTGAAGCCTCCGCTCCAGACTTTCTTCTAGCGCTTGACACATAACCGACAGTCTCATCTTCATTGAATCGATAAAGTGTCGGATCTTTTGCGGGTGCTTCATCATTGCTTTGGTAAAACGAATTCTGGCGTAGACGACTCTGATTTGAAATGTCAAAAGCACCTTTTCGACTAGTGTCTTCCTTAATAAATTGCTTAACACGATTAAGTGAATCGGAGAAGTTTCTCGTGGAAGGCGGAATGAGTTCAGGGGGGAGCGTTGCAGGAATATCATAACCATTGAGCTTACGATAAATGAGATGAAGAGCAACAGCGAACTCATCACGATCCAAATGTCCTTTATCTCCATTGTCGGCGAGTGCCCAAATCCGTTCAAGCTCTTCACGTTGCAAACGACTTTGTCCAAAGATCTCCAATGCTGCATTGCCGCTGACTCTTCCTTTGTGATCCTTATCCCAAGCATCAAAAATTTGATCGTAAACCTTTTTCTCATGCTTCGAAATAGCCCAAGGAATGTCTGAGTTCGTTTGAAAGTTTTGAAGATGCTGATTCATAGGTGCATTAGGCATCAACTGTTGTCCAAGGGCATTGATAGCAGGAAGATCAGCAGATGGTGCATTTACGAAACCCCATTCTCCAGGCTTACCCGTAGGCATGGCCACGAGTGGAGCCATTCCCGTTTGTTGAGGCATCATGGGTTGCATACCTGTACGTTGAGGCATCATGGGTTGCATTCCCGTGCGTTGAGGCATCATGGGCTGCATTCCCGTACGTTGAGCCACCATAGGTTGAACGCCCGTTTGTTGGGGCATCATGGGCTGCATGCCCGTACGCTGGGGCAGCATTGGCGGCATGCCTGCAGGTTGAGGTTGCATTCCTGTGCGCTGAGGCATCATGGGTTGCATTCCCGTACGTTGAGCCACCATAGGTTGGACACCCGTTTGTTGAGGCATCATGGGCTGCATGCCCGTACGCTGGGGCAGCATTGGCGGCATGCCTGCAGGTTGAGGTTGCATTCCTGTGCGCTGAGGCATCATGGGTTGCATTCCCGTGCGTTGAGGCATCATGGGCTGCATTCCCGTACGTTGAGCCACCATAGGTTGAACGCCCGTTTGTTGGGGCATCATGGGCTGCATGCCCGTACGCTGGGGCAGCATTGGTGGCATACCTACGGGTTGAGGTTGCATACCCGTGCGCTGGGGCATCATGGGCTGCATTCCCGTACGTTGAGCCACCATAGGTTGTACACCCGTTTGTTGGGGCATCATAGGCTGCATTCCCGTGCGTTGAGGCATCATAGGTTGCATACCTGTACGTTGAGGCATCATAGGCTGAACACCCGTTTGTTGAGGCATCATGGGTTGCATACCTGTACGTTGAGCCACCATAGGTTGAACACCCGTCTGCTGGGGCATCACAGGTTGCATACCTGTACGCTGAGCGATCATGGGCTGCATACCCGTTTGCTGAGGCATCATGGGCTGCATACCTGTACGCTGGGGCAGCATTGGTGGCATACCCGCAGGTTGAGGCTGCATTCCTGTGCGCTGAGGTAGCATGGGTTGTGCTCCATTATTTGGCATAGAAGCCGAACCCGTGAAAGGAAGAGAGTATTGGTTTGAGCCATCACCAAGCGAGAAAGAAATGGCGTCCACCATGGAGTTAACTTCATTGAGAATCGGTTCTGGTACAGGGTCAGGCAAAGGTTTACGAGTCAGAGCCAAATTACACAAGTACATCGCGAGAACAAACTGTGGGAATAAGAGACGACCAGAACGTGTTGTGTCAGAAAGTCGCCAAATATTGGCAAGTACATCATTAGGTAAGCGAGAGCGCGAAAGAATAGCCCGGGCAGTTTCTCCAGACATAGATTCTTCCGTATTCACAGCCGACTTGAACAGCTGCTCAAACTTCATTTGATCAGCAGCTGAGACAAACGATAAACGAGTATCCATGGCATGGCTACTATGAATTTGACCGGTTTTCTGCGCCTTTAGCGGAGCCATACCCGTTGGTTGTGAAACGATACCTCCAGTTGCCGACTGAAACGGATTATATCCTCCCAACACACCTGCTCCGCCAGTCATTTGACTGTACTGTGTCCCAGTACGTTGAGGTAGAATGTTTTGTTGCATGCCTGTTTGTTGATAAGACATGAAAGGATTGGCAACGGCATTTTGTGTTTGTTGTGGTTGAATTTGTTGGAAGCCCGTCTGTTGGGTTTGCATGTACGAAGACGTATCGGGCTGCATCGGCTGTTGCTGAACCATTCCTGGCATTCCATATGCACCAGCAGCTTGCATTGGGTCATACCCGCCGTACGTTTGCTGTTGCGACGGTTGAACAGGCATCCCAACGTTACCATAAGGATTCATAGGGTCATAACTCATTACACTGCCGGGATTGCTGTAAGAGAAAGGGTCATTATTCGCCATCATTCCGTAACTGGCATCGGTGTAAGTTGGAGCACCGGTCGCAGGCATCTGTTGATACTGTTGCTGCTGCTGTTGCTGCGGTACCTGGCCGTACATGCCGGTCATTGGGTCTTGGTAACCCATTCCTGGCGTTCCTGTATAGCTCGCCGGGTTTGTTGAAGGCATCCCGTAAGAACCCATCATGTTTTGTTGGTTCATCCCGTTGCCGCCGTATCCATACATTGAGCCATTCATTTGTTCAATTTGAAATCAAAGTAAGGAATACTAAAGGCGTCTATCGTTCAACGGATGCTGTTCTATACAAATTAGCTGTTGCTATGGTTTTGTGGTGGATGGGAAAGGGAGAGAACGGACAGGCGGAAGCCCCGTCTTACTCGTGTTAAGGAGCCGGAGATAAGCGGGCCAGTTAAAGTGGTCAGCTGCGGCTTAGTGACGTCGACAAACCAACTTTATTTATAAGCTGTTCAGTCCCGCAGGGCTAGCACCAATGAGTGTGAAACAGCTCCTGAGCATTGCCCGCCGGGGTGGGTTTAAGCGATACGCATTCTGCTAATCCTGCGACGAGGCTTTAGTCGGTGACAAAGTTCATTGGACATAGCGAAGACCAAGGGGTTTACTTATCGTCATACTCCCTCCTTCTCCACCATGCCCGTAGCCATCCATAAGTAGTCGTAGAAGCAATTACAGAAGAAAGACGACCAACCATCTTCTTTTGTGTACGCGCCAACGTTACAAAGGAACTACGAGAACGAACATGCGCACGACACTACGTCGAGAAACTAAGCAAGACATTGGATTAACAGATCCAACACTAACCTATTCTAGCACAACAAGTTGTATGGGTGGGTGTATGTGAAATGTAAACATGTGCGTGAGTGTATATAAAAAGATAGAGTGTAAATAAGGGTAGATCGTGCAGATGAGCAATGAGAAGCACAAAACACAGTCCGCTCATGTGTATTAACGCCAAAAGGACCAAAATAGAACGACATAGCCAACAGCGAGAATTAAACTGACAAGAGTCGCTGAACAGTAAGACGCGTCGACGGCATTCGTTGTTCGAAATAGAAGCGTATCCGTCTACAAATCCTCCAAGGCTTGGTTGACCTCTTCCAATTCGGCCTTAACCTTGTTGTACTTATCGGTCGTATCCTCCAGACGCACCTCCAAATCATCACGCTCGTGCTCCAAAGCCTGGATCTTGCGCTCGGTGTGCTCTGTGTTGATATCAATTTGACGGAGCTTCTCCGTTGTCTCGCGCAGGCTCTTGTCGCTGTTTTCGAGTTCCTCTTCCAGCGACTCAATCTTGCGGTTCAGACTGTCGATCAAAGACTGTTGGTTCGATTCAGACTCGGCTTGTTCCTTGACATCCTTGAGTTCTTGCTCGAGTTGATCCACCTGCTCCTCCAAATCCTCGTTCTTCTTGTGCAAGGAAGCCAGCTCTTGGTCCTTCCGGGCCAATTCATGTTCTTTCTCTTTCAAGCTTTCTTCAGCTGCCTCAGCACGGGCCAGAGCTTCCTCGGCCTCGGCGCGAATGCTGTTGAGTTTCTGATTGAATGCTGGTTAGTAAAGCTTGCACGAGAGTTTGCTCTCAGCGTCCTCAGACACTTTCCTCAGTAGACATACTTCTCTAAACTTGTCCATTTGATGTTCTTGTCGTGCTCGTAGCTGGTGGAGGTTGGGAGAAGAGACGTTCGTCGAAGCAAGGATGTTTCATCTCCACTACGGGGATGGGTGAGGCAGGTTACGATTCTGCAGCGGGCGACGGCCTTACGTCATACGAAAAAGCAGACAAAAGCGGCCCGCAACTCATCAACATATACAAGCAAATGGCGTAAAATGTGTATGTGAAAGTAAGAATACACATCATTATTCTGCACTTCCTCAATTGTTTCCTTGTACTGGCACTCATTTCATTCGTACGCGCATCATTATGTTGTTTCCGCGGTTAATACGCGACGGCTCTCGCCTGCCGTGGAACGTCGTGGAATCAACGCTATGGAACAGGTGAGTGCAGACGAGGAGGACGGAATTGCACTAGAGTGTTATGTACTACATTCCACTCCAGTACGTCTCTGTATAACAAATAAGGAAGCTTATGGAAATTCGAGGTGCTATAATGAGCTCCTACGAACTACAAAATAACACTCAATACTTCGTTATAAAACACTACAGTACTTAGTGCTACGCTATAGTTCGTTACATCTCATTAGACTTCGCTTCTGCTCACTAAACCCACTCCAGTTCCACCGCGACAACGCCGACCTCTTAACCTCTACCACTCCCTCTCTCATGGAAGCTCTTCTGGCTATTCGGGGACGCGATTTCGTTCTTACTGCATCTTCCAAGTCTGCCGTTCGCGGTATTACTGTGCTGAAAGATGAAGATGACAAGTCTATCGCTCTAAACTCTCACAATCTTATGTTGTACTCTGGCGAGGCCGGTGACACGACTAATTTCGCTGAATACATTAAAGCGAATGTAGCCTTATACACCATGCGCAATGATCTCGTTCTGGGACCCGATGCCACAGCATCGTTTACGCGTAAACAGCTCGCTACGTCGCTTCGCTCGAGAAAACCCTACCAAGTAAACATTCTGCTTGCTGGTTACGACAAGGGAGAGAAAAAACCCAAGCTCTACTGGATGGACTACCTGGCATCTTGTGTTCCCGTCCCGTATGCCAGTCATGGTTATGCCATGTTTTATTGCATGTCCACCTTTGACCGCTACTATCGACCCGACCTCTCGCTTGAGGATGCTATTCACGTTATGAAGTTATGTTTTGCCGAGTTTAAAAAACGTTTGCCCATCGATTACAAGGGTTTCATTTGCAAGGTGATCGACGAAAACGGAATCCGTACCGTTGACATTGCTGCTTAGATCATTGTAACGTGTTTCTCCGTTTCGTCCTTCTTTTCCTCCTTCCTATTCCCTGCACTTCTTTAGCTTCCAGATTCACGTTTATGCATTGGCGGGTTGCACGGGACGCGTTGTGGTCTTATCGCTCTCTTTGACTGCGTCGTTGTTGTACGTATGAGTTTTTTTCTTACTTTCTTTACAAATGCCCGAGCCGTGTCCGATCGCTATACATCAGAATTGAATTTTCCGTTCTTCACATTTACGATTATGATATCCTCCCAAACGTTATGCTTTTCTTTGCTCTAATATGTGGGCGATTCTGCCGTACGCTGTCTGCAGCCTTTGCGTTAGATGCAATCCGGGTTGTGAAAGCAACGACACGAGTTGTCCTTGGAGCCCAGAAAGCGATGATAGCTTGGAAACGCGTGTAATGTCGTCAACGTCTGCTGCACCGTGCTCTAATCGACCTCCGAGCAAAAGAAGGAGTCGCGAGTACGGTTTGAGCAATCCCAACACGGCTTTCAGCGTTGGCGGCTCTATGTGCTGTCCCAAGTACAAAACACAGATTGGACCGACGAGCAATGGATCAATGTCAGTCGTGACTTTCTTTACTCGATTGTGAGCTTCGACACTAGAAGCTTCGCTGGGTGAAACCGTCAGTGCTGGGCCGTTCTGTTTCCATCCATAGCTTTCGAGGATACGCAAGGCGTGACGAAAAACGAGATGCTTGACCACACGCAACTGCAGCTGAGGTGCAATGGCCCGTAAACCGAGACGGATATTTGACCATTCGCTTGGCAACAGGTTGTTGTGCTGCAGCACAAGGAAGTTCGGTGAAGCTTGTAAGGCGGCTGTGTACTGGTGATGTAAAATGGATTTTCTAGATGCAGCCGGTTTTAACAAGGTAGTCCATGTTTTTTCTAGAGAGCTTTGTTAATGATATAAAAAACGACGATTTCCTATCCACACCACGTACGCAACATCGCAGTAGGCCTCATGTTGGAGCTGGGATGCACGCGTTTTGGTCGACTACCTCTTTGCTGTGCTTCTGTTTAAAGAATAATAAGGTTGTGCCCAAAAATAAGCGAGTTCACGTGGAGTCGGGGAGTTTTTCTTGTGTCAATAGACTCGAAAGATAAGATAAGTTTAGATAGCAGACCAGCCTTCAAGTGCTGCATGTTCAGCAGGCCAAAACTGGGATTTAGTAACCAGAGTCGCAGTCAACTAACTAGATCATGCATGAAACAGTATCCAAAAAACCCATATATATTTTAGCTAAGAGATTATAGTTTACACTTCAGTTTCGGAGAGCAACATGTTAGGAATGCCCTCAACAATAGGATAAACATGGCCGCAACTGCCGCATGTCATTTTCCCCTCGGTGATTTCAGTTTCCAACAAAACATTATGAAGAGACTTGAAGAGGAGCTCATCCGATTCATCTGTCAGCTCTGGTTTTTCCATCGGCAATGTGTTGTTTCCCAACTAGATGCAGAAGCATGTCAGCAATGATATTGGTTCCGTATTATTTTCCATGTGCGTGAAGACTTACCTGCTGCGTTGTTTTAACTAATGCTGGCCATTCGACTCGCAGCATCACGTTTTTTATGAACTCAGGGTTCATTTCACATTCCTGAATAGCAATTTTCGCATCGGAGATGTTCAAAGGAAAGGCATCGGGAGAAGAGCTGCACTTTTTGCTTGCACAAGTAAGAAAGTTTGCTACCCGTGTTAGTTGTCTAGTCAGAAACTTTCCAGCCGCCCAAGTAGAGCACACGTACCTGTTAGCAGTTTCATTTTACAGTTATATGAATATGATTGCCCCTCAACTTTTGTGCCGGTGGAAGAAAACGCGAGAATACTTTGGCGGAAATGCACTATCGTTCGTAAGCCATCTTTATATCTATTTAACGTAGTACGGAGCAGTATCAAATAATATTATAAGGGACTCGACAGAAAAACTGCGAGCTTTAATGATGGTTAGCGAACTGCACCGCATATCACCGTGCCAGTTCAACCCTGATGCGATGTCCCTAAGAATTGCTAATTACTAAAGCACCGGTGCAGTAATTTCAAGAGTTCATAACCCTATTTTAGTTCCTACCATCAGGCTATCTAATCAGAAACAGAAATAGAAGCGTCCTTTCCAGACTTTCTCGAGGGCATAGAGAAGCTAGATAAAGGTTGCTCCATAATTTTTAACATGCCTTGCAGACTTGACTTCCAAACAGCAAGCTTCTCGTGAAGCTTTACCCACTCTTGCTTTTGGAAAACACGGTAACTGCTTCTGTGCACAAGGAAGGACTTTGTGAGTTGTGACATACGTCCCTCAACGAGGCCAGCACGGATCACATCAATGATCCACAGTTCAACGCTACTCTCGTCAATCTGCAGACCCTTGGCGATCTCAGCGTAGGAAAGTTTGTTGTTGGAGGCTGCGGTAGCCAAAGAAGCAGCAGTAAGCAGCTTCATCTTACGAAGAAGAGCCTCTTCGTCCAACTTGTATTGCTCAAAGCAGCCAGCGTTTTGAGCCTTCCAGGACAGGTAATCTTCCAGGACACCGCCGCAAAGAATACCGAGCAACTGAACGATGGATTGATCCAAACGTTGGACAGCAGGGAGACTTACAATGTCATCATAGAAGAGAATCTTGGGAGAGTTGATGGCACGGCTGACCAAATCGCGGGCAGCCTCATCAACAGTATCCTCGCTCAACTTAACAGCCTCCAACAAAAATTGGAAGGACTGCTCCTCGCTGAAGGGACGAATAGAGTTGGAGACGAGAACGTTAAAAGCGCGTTGTTCAGCCATGGACACGCCAGCTTCCTGGAGCCAAGAAGAAAGGTAGGGCAAGTGAGGAGTAAGCAAGTTGTACAGGGAAGCCTTCGAGGCCACGGAAACAATGGTGGTCAAAATGATCAAGCGAGTGGAAATGTATTGCTTGGGAATGGAATTGAAGAGGGTAGAAAGAACGGCCAAAAGCAGGGTGGGATTAACAGAGTTAGCCTCGGAGAAACCCTTCACAATCGCACAAATTTTGTTAACACTGCTTTCGTATTCAGTAGATTCGCTCAACAAGCTCAACATGACATTAAACACGGGTTCGAACTCTATTCAAAATAGCATGTTAGTAAACAAAAGCATAAAGTCAAAAAAGTTACGCAAAGTAAAGAAAACAATCCAGATGCAGCTGAATCATAACCAATTTCGAAATGTTCCTTCCAGCAATTACATCCTCGAGTAATGACTCTCAACGTAAAACTAACATACCCTTCTCAGGAGCCTTGCTGAGCAAAGCGAGGTTGTCCAACAGCAAATTGATTGCATTTTGAACGTTTTCGGCGGTAAGGAATTCCGCACATTTCGTTGACAGAACCTTCTGCTCATTTTCACCAATATTGTCCAAGTAAACGGCCAATTCCTCGACCTACGATAATAGGTTAGCAAAATCGATCAAAAAAGCTCGTAAAAAACTGAACCTACCTGTTCCTCAATAGAGGACTCTACAAAAAGAATATTTCCCGAAGTTTGTTCCATCTTTCTGTCGAGAACTCGAAATTTCAACGGGAACTGGGCTCGTGAAAACTCGGTGGTAGGTGGAGGGTGAACTTCACGCAGACCTGCAACCATACGGACCCCTCGCTTACTCTGGTGAATAACCGAAGCATGTTCCTCGTAACGGAATATTACGCGAGTTTCTAGGGCAAACTGAACGAAGTAAAATGCAGTAATGGGGGAGCCGTTTGGTGGAAGGGGATTAAGGCGCTAAGAATATGTCGTGAAGTGTAAATTCGTGAACAAGGGCAATTTCGCCTTCGCTGTGTCTCAAGGTGTAGTGTTACCTAAATTGAAACCGCTCTTACTTTCTGTTTCACATAGTCTCCCCAGATACGGCCGTTCATAATTTAGGCTTTTGTTTTTACTTGTAGAGAAACAATCACCAATAAAACGTTGATGTTGATAATATATATATATATATAATAATAATAATAAGGTAACAGTGTTAGAAATACAAAAGCCACCTATACGTATCCTGAGTTGTAATCGTAAAGAGTGATCGTTTAAAAGGTAGTTTAATGCTAAATGCAGAGTTTTATATTGAAGTGACACTACTTCAACAACAGTTGAAGTATGCAAAGTCCGGTGCCAGTACAGTACAACAAGATTAGTCCCACGCCAAGCTTCCGGTCCATCTGGTACCCATGCCTTGGAACGTAAATAAGAGTTGTCAGCAAACATAGGAGAAGGAAGACAGCCGTGATGCTCAGTGCTGCCGGAAACTCTACCGTGCAGGATTTGTCTTGATGACTTAAACTACTGTAAAAACTGGATATTCCAATACCCAGTAGTATATTAAGCATGGGTCCACCAAACACACCTCCCATAGCCATACCCGGGTAACCTGCTCGCGTAATCATAATATCAGCAACAAGATCACTCAGACTATTTCCTGCGGCAAAAATTGTAAGACCAAGAATTGATTCGTTCAAAGAAAATATAATTCCAAGTGCCTGCAGAATACCAACGACTTCGTTGGCTATTGAAGAAATCCATAGGATACCCATGAAGAATCCCAAAAGACTAACCCATGGCAGGAAGCGTGGCGGCTCCGTCGGACTTGTGTGCTTGTATAATAAATAAACAGTAACTGTAGAAAGAATAAGCGACACCGGGATCGCAACGAATAGAGTCGCTCCCGAAAAGGTAATGAAAACAAAAACGAGGGGTGATAGAAAACACTGCAGGGCACGTAGTGAACGATTCCACGCCTGACCAGCAGGATATGTGGCTTCCTCTAGCGGCCCAATTGGTTCTATGGGGTGACGAGGAGACTGGTATACAGGAAGAGTCAGGGTAAACAGGAGAACAGAAGGTGCGGCAAGGATATCAAGCACACGCTGAAACACGGTTTTTTTTGAGAAATTGCACAGGGTGGGAAAAAGCAGTTTCAACAAAGAAGGCTGAAAGGGTTCTGGCGAAGGGAAGCGAGAGGTCGACCATTGTTGAGTTGAAGTGACAGACAAATAATCCGCGGTTGGAGGGAGGGGCAACGAGGCAAAGTCGTCATGAGAAACGCTGTAAGGACTAAGGAAGGGTGAACGAACGGCGCTGTTCGATTCATTTGGTTGGCTTGGCGACAAGTCATCCCCAAATGTGGTAGGAGAAGCGAACGAATTCTGAATAAGCCCTTCGTTCAAATGCGACTTCATTTCAAGAGCGCCTAACAGTGATGGCCGTATAGTACGGGCACTAGGAGACAATGGTACCCGTTCATGAGAACCACTTCCTACGTCGCTTACGGCGATAAGATGAGGGTTGCTTCGAGTCAGAAGAGCAGCGGAAGAGGACGAAGGAAACGCCTCAACATCGTCTCCAAGAAACTGTTCCGAAAACAACGATACAATGGACATGTTATCTGGCAAAGGACTGCTTAGTGGAGAGTATGCAGGTAGCGGCAAGCACAAGTGATTATCCACGGGAAGCGGTGACTCTTCAACAGCAGTGTCGCCGCCAAAAAAGAAGACGAACAGGACATACGCTGTGTAATATGTTATCATGGTAAGGCTCTGCCACAAGCTTAGGCAGCCATTATGGATTAGAAAAGTGATTACGAGTAGAACAGCACCAGTGAAAAACAATACATCTCGCAGAAAGTGCTGCTTGGGCACACAGAAGGGTTGCAAAATGCAGATAGTTCCGCACACAATAGCGCAGATAAACAAAGCAGAACCTAACAGCTCACCTATGGCTAGGCCAGCGCTATCAACACGGACGGCTGCAAATGTACTCAGCACGTCCGGAGATCCGTTGCCTAGAGCAAGAAATGTGACGCCGACAACTGAATCCGGCAACTGCAAGAGCCATGATATTGTAACAAGGTTGGTGGAAAAGAAATCGCTTGCTGATATGCCCAAGTTACTGAACAAAAATGCTAGCCAGCATAAAACTAGCGCTATGGCCAGTGGTCGATTATTTGTCATATAACAGTAGTAGAACTCGATGTAATCAATCACTCCACTGTCTTTACCACTGCAATAAGCCTTCGCAAAAGCACACTGATCCGAACGAGCTACATTTCGGATGGCACTGCATGCAATCTCATCGCCAAAGTCCACATGTGATGCTTGAAAATCGGACGAGCTTTCTTTCCAATTGAGAGTGAGTACGGGCAAACGAGCGCTAGAACTCGAGGGAGAATACCAATTGGCAAAACCTTTTGACGATTGTCGCTTTAAAACGGTGTATACGACAGCAATGAGAGCCCAAATTAAAAAAGCAACAACTCGTCGTTTCACCAGCGAGTAACTACGCCCAGAGCGAATGTTCTGATGCTTCCAAGGGACAATCAAAGAATTCATCCTAAACGTCCTTGTTACCAGCAGGGCACGCGCACAAGTAGAATTCAAAAAATCAGATGCTTCGTGCCGTTCTCTTGTTAACCAATACAGCAGAAACGTCAAGGCATTATATGCTCAGAACTCACGTGTTAACTTTAGTCATAAGCGAGAACTGACGACGTAAGCGAATGCTTTTGCAGATCATAATTATATAGGATCTACAATCCGATGATTGTCGTCTAATCGTGGTTGCCCACAAGCGAAAGGAAAACACGTCCATCTAAACCAATCGCGCCAGCTGGGTACTTGGGTCGAGGGGGGACAACGCGTCTGGACACAAAGGGTTGTAACTAAATTTGTGGGTTAGGAAAAAAGCAACAATGAAAAGAATGAGTTAAAGCCTGCAAACTAATTAATCTTTGCGTTACTTACTGAACATAAATTCCGTGGAGGCACGTACGTGCGAATACGCGCGTAATCCGGAGTAAACCTGCCGTGTTTATCAATATTTCCCATTTTTCCAGTTCGTGTTCCCTTGTAATAATTATGACCCATTTTAGAAGTCATTGGAAGGCGACGAGCACCTTTCAAAATCTGTGAGAAGCGCATTCTAGTAATGGGAGAGGATCGCGAAAAGGAAACGGAAAGGAAATAATAAAGGAGCAGGTGGGGGATAGTGAGTGGCTGTAACAGTTCACTATCCGAATTTATGGTGGAGCAGTGTTTTTTTCGGTAGCGTCTAATAGTGCATACCACTTCGTTGCACGTCTACACACTTTCTTATACATCCTTAAGGTGATAACGGGTTTTAATGCAGTTCAGTAAAAATGATAAGAAACTTCACCGCGAAATAACGCGCTAGAACCTAACTCCACGAGACGATGAACCACATCGGCCACAGTGCTGGTTATTGCATAGGATAGAACGACGTCCATTTTGCTGTTGGAAGGCGCTTCTAGTGAAAAATCTGTAACTGTGTGATATCTCTTCATTGGGTGAATCATCTGCATTTTTAATATTCCCTGTCCGCTGCTGGATACGGTAGTAGTTACATTGCACACAACATCTACGTTTACACAAATACGCCATGAATCAGCCCGAGAGATACGAGCTCATTGAGCTTATGGGCCTGCCAAAGTACGTTATTGCTCGTAGAGGTTAGATCTATTTACTAACAAAACAGGGTCACTTACGAGCTTGACACAAAATCCCCAAACACGGCTAATATTACGATTGAAAAAGAAGATCACACGCTCGCAAACATGCTCCGCACGTAAGGACTCATCTGTCGAACACTTTCGCGAATAGAAATGTTAATACTCATATTTCCAGTCAACTGCTGTACGATGAGCGAGTTGTCTTCGCGGGTTACCGTGTCCCCCATCCTTTAAATCACAATTTCATCCTCCGGGTTCAAACGACGGAGGAGTGTTCACCAAAACAGGCAATTATTGATGCCTCAAAAAGTCTCATTACCGTTCTTGAACAGCTGAAAGTAAACTTCACTCGAGAATGGGAGCTGAAAAAGATTTCCGACGAAGGCGTCGAAATGGACTTCTCATAGAATGTTGCATGTGTGTGCAACAGTCTCTGCTGAGCAATTCTGAAGCGAGTTGCGGCCGATAGCGATTATTGTTTACGTACGAATATATAGTCAATGTGGGAAAAAGAAAAGAAACATTACATACGCAATTGTTTAAAGAAGGATCCGACAGACGCTACATAGTAATTTCGCAATGTTTCGTATATCTTTGGGCTGTTTCAGTTTTTAACGTTTTTTAGTGTTGCGGGAAACAACTAGACCCGATGCACGTGCTCAGTTGCAGATCCCCCACGAATACATTAATACCTTACCTCCTTCCAACCAAGCATTCCGCTCGGCATAGGGAGTGAGTGCCGGTGCAGTTAATTATCCACAGATGGCCATTCATTGGGCTATGTACGGTGTAATGCCGTTTTTGGCAGGGTTAGCATCTTCTGTTTACAGACGGAGCCGGGTATACCATGCCTCAAGAAGCTTGTCTTCAAGTGGGAAGAACATTGCAGACATGGTTCATTCAAAAAAGGCAGTTGACATGGTGAACAATGCATACGCTGAGATGAAGGAACAAATTTCTGTTCAGGAACATGAACCTCTATTTCGCTCGCACTACGTCTCAACTTTTCTATCGTTCCGTGATGGTTTGCAACCCGTGTTCAAGACGTTCTACGATCCCACCAGGAACGAGTGGATAAGTGTTGCGCGAATGGGAAAGGCCATGTCTGGTTACCAGAAGATGACTCACGGCGGTGCAATTGCAACATTATTGATCGAATGTTTAGAAACAACACGGAGCTTGTCAAAAAAACCGCTTGATGAGATTCAGGAGCCAAGCGATCCTGTGTACCATGAAGACTTTCGCTCGACGATTCCATCGTACGGTATTCAATACTACAAACCCATTTCCGCCGGATCCTGGGTGCTTATTCGCGTTCGCGATAATGTCGCTACACTTTATGATGCTAAGCGACAAAAATTGGCTCAGGCTGTCGACAAGACAATGTCTCCTACGCCAGCGTAGTGAATTTATGACACTGAAGAATGCAAGAGTGACATTTTAATGAAACTCCAAGAAAAAATAAGAATATCGGCTTTTTGAGACCCTTTTACCTAAATGCCCGCAATGCCTCCAAACTGATATGAGAAGCATAATTTTTGAAAAGGTCAAGTAGAAAGTCTCGACTACTTTGGGTATCGAGTGAGCCAAACTTCACAATAGTAACTCCTCGAATGCAACAAGCTGTCCACAGCACTACTGGCCGTTCTTCTGCTTTCATGGTTTTATTCAAGCGGTCAAGCTTCCATCGCTGATGTTCTAACAACTGCTCACTTAGTTGTCTAAACTGTGGCCCCACCAGAAAAAGCGTGCCCACACACTCAAAATGTTCCATTCTATCCGCAATGGGACAAGCCGAGAGTGGGTCTTGTTTAACAAGTTTAAGCACATCTCGGACCAGAGTCTTTCCATCTCTCTGAATAATGTTTTTGGAGACGTAGGAAGTCATATCCCATCGTTCGTTCAGCAAGCTGCGACCGTTCACCATCCAGTCGAGTAACGCTAAACTGCAAGTATCATCTGCTAATTCACAAACCTGTGTCTGTGTGTAGACACTGTCTGCAAACGGTTGCACAGGGTCGGGAAGTGAGAGACATGTCGCTTGTGAGCCAATGCGGATTTTTATATTTTGAGTTGAAGGTCCCTTACCGGCAATTGTCTTAAACACTTTCGTGCTGCCCTGTGTTTGGATACTCAGTACACAAAGATCTCCGATAGAAATCCGAAGCTGAACTTCGTCGCCAGCGACGAGTCCACCACCATAATTGAGCACATAAAGAGTTGTAAACGTCGAGGTCGACTTTGGTACAATTAATTTCAGCGGATAAGTAAACTTGATACGCCGAACAGTCTCAACATTTCCTGCTTTTTCAAGTTCAAACAGTCCGACGCTGGCTTGCGGCTTTTCAGTCTCAAGCGTCCTGGTCATTTTTGGTGTAGTAATCTGTACAGGGGCGTCTCACCCTTCCTAATGAACTCCTCCACATTTTTGAAGTAGGTTATCAGCGAAATAGTAGCAAGATAGACAAATAACATCGCGGGATAAATTTCAATGTATGCATCTTTTTGTTAAATTTTTGCGGTTATTCCAAGACACTTTTTGTTGTATACTTTTTTTTTGTTATTTGTGTTTCTGAGATGCAGAAAGCAGTCACACAGAGAACACCAACATGAAGCGAAACCCACACTAGGCAACCTGCCCAGAACCAGAGACTCAGAAATGGCACTGAAGGAATACCAAGTCGTTGGTCGCAAGATTCCTACTGAGCACGAGCCCGTGCCCAAGTTGTTCCGCATGCGTTTGTTCGCACCTAACGCTTCTGTTGCCAAGTCTCGTTACTGGTACTTCTTGAAGATGATCAACAAGGTCAAGAAGGCCACCGGTGAGATTGTCGCCGTCAATGAAATTAAGGAGGCTCGTCCTTTGCAACCCAAGGTCTTTGGCATCTGGATTCGTTACGACTCTCGCTCTGGTACCCACAACATGTACAAGGAGTACCGCGACACTACCCGTGTTGGTGCCGTCGAGTCCATGTACGCTGATATGGCCGCTCGTCACCGTGCTCGCTTCCGCAGCATCCGTATCCTTAAGGTCGTCACTGTCGACAAGAAGGCTGACGTTCGTCGTAACTACGTTAAGCAACTTCTTGAGCCTGGTTTGAAGTTCCCTCTTCCTCATAGACGCGACTTCGGTAGCAAGCTTTTCGCTGCTCAACGTCCCAACACCTTTTATTAGGAACTTGCTTCATTGCAATGACAAGGATGTACAAAACAAGAACAAAACCATCGGTAACAGAAACAGGTGGAGGGTTAGAAAGGGTTGTTTTTGGGTGTGTTACGTAAATGGTCAAGGTGAACGTTGTGAGTATCTTGGCGAAGTTCAGAGATGTCAGCGGTTAATGTGGTGAGGGGTTGGGTGTAACACAAGGGGAGTCTTTGGAGTTGGTTTTCAGTCATCCTCGTCGTCGCTGCCGTAACTAACAAGAGCACCGGAAACAGCCGAATTAACTGGCTTTAATTCAGCATCCGGTGTATGTGTGGAAGCAGCTTGTTGAAGGGCAGCAAGCACGTCGTCTGAAACAAACTTATTTGTTGTGCTTTCAGGTGCTTGTGCTCCGGCACTGTTTTGCGGAAGCGATTCACTAGTTGTGATTGCCTTCTGTTGTTCAAGTTGATGTTGAATAGAATTGGTGCCATCGGCGTACCATAGTTCATCACTTGGAGTATAACCCTCCAAGCCCAACGCTTGTTCACGCTGCCTCCGTTTCCGCGACTCCGAAGTTCCATCGCGCATGTCACGGAGGTCATCAAGAAACTGTTTTGGGAGTAACCTTTTAATTGCCTGTGCTGCACGTTCTTCAAGTCGTCGTTGGTTACGCGCTTGGGCAGCCGGATTGGGGTCAAACGTCGACCAGCGAACGTTAAGACATTCATCGTTATCGAGCGCTTGATGTGCCATTGCCTCTTTCGCGAATTGGGCATTAGCTTCATTCACGTATGTAACGAAGGCAATGCCCCTTGAATTGAGAACGCGAATACGTTCAATGTCGCCCCATTCGGAAAAATGACGAGCAACAACCTCTTCAATGTCATCGGTTGGTTTAATTTGGCCAACGTATAACGTATGGTTATGCCGTAAAAAGGAGCCGACACCGCCCATGTCGTCCCTGTAATCGGCGTGTTTTTCGCGGCCAAAACAATCAACGTTAGCGTTAAAGATATCGTTCTCTGTTGGCAGCCTGTGCAAGTAAATGCAATGAGAACTATTGTGGAGCAATTAGTACATAAAAAACTTGTAGTGAGTATTTTCATAAGACATACCCTTCAGAACACATGCCACGAGCAAAAAAAAGACAAAAATAAGACCCGAGAACTTTATCTGCCTTCGTGTATCCAGAATCGCGTTCGATAACACAACGAGTTTCTGATTTTATTTGACTTTTCAGGGGATCACGACGCGAACCTCCGCTCCATTTTCCGTACCATCTTTCAGTAATGTTAGCATTATGCAGACTGACGTGTATTTACATACATATTATAAACCTGACCAGGTTCAGGAGCCTCCTGCTCAAATTCCATTCGTGTTTCAACCTGTTTCCGAGCTGGACGCGTCTTTTTTTTTGTTTTTTTAGTTGAAACTAGACTTTTTGATGCATCTGACGTTTCTGTCATTGTTTTTTTTTCGGGATCTGTTTCATTCTGAGCAATTGAACTCGTTTCTAAAGCTGGAGACGAGCTGCTCATCTGGATCGCGTGTGAGGGGGATGGTAGAGTTGTGTCGTAGGTACTATTTGAGCACGAAACAGTCTGGCTTTCGTTTAGGTATCTTGATGCAAAAAGGTGGTTGTTCAAGTCTTGGTGTGTCTTATTAATTGATGCGAACAAAACTCACCACCAAAAAGGGAGGCTTCACGAAATGCGCAGAAGGCCTCTTTGTCTCGTTAGTGGAGAGAGAGAGGGAAATAGAGCACCGAACCGCTGGTCGTGGTTTGCAAGCGAGTAATGAAATACGTATGGTCCACCCCTGCTATTAGGGCATTTCCACGACGGTTTCTGCATTCATCTTCTCGCTTATTTGTTGACGTGTCTGTGCTCAATCGTTACGCTAGTAAGCTAAAAAGAAAAGCAGCCGAGTCCGACGTGTCAGTGGAAAAACTATTGAGGGACGCAGAAAAGTTACATGCCATTGATAAAAAGAACACGACTCACGTCACACAAAGTTCAACAAAACGACTGGATTCAACAACTAACTTGAAAAAACTACATGATTTTGTTGATCTTGATAAAGTTGAAACATTAACAACAGAACAAGCAACGGAATTGTGGAAAGAATTTTGTTTACGAAGGCCGTGTACTGTGGGGGCGGTGTTGCCAGCTTCGATGTATAAACGAATGCTGGAAACGGCAAAACGATACCCAGTATTCGTGCTGCCAATTCCTCGAGGCCAACAAGGGTTAGAAACGCATATATTACAATGGTTGTTTCCACAGGAGAACACAGCACATCTTGTGCTGACGACGTTGCTTGAGTACAAGCTTCGCCGTGAATATGCAGTTCCACACACCACTGTTCTGCATTTTCCAGAGTTATCAGAAACAAAAAAGATAGTGCTCACGCTCAGCGAGTTTGATCCCAACAAGTCCATCAGCGCTCTTGACGTTCAAATACTACTTCACGGAGTGCAAAAATTCTTCACCAGCACAGACACATCGATAACGGGAAGACGTAGGTTAGAGATGCTTCGTTCATTTAACGATGGATGCCAGTACGATCTTAAACAAGTGGCTGAAGACATGGATATGCTGGAATAAAAATCTCGCGGCGTACACTGAGTACACGGACAAATACCCACGAATTATAAGTTAATGGTCGAATAAACGCACCGCACGAGCCAATAGGTCCGATTACATAAAATCGTCAAAGTCATCGGCGAAGTCGTCATACTCGTCGGCCACATAATCCTCGTAAACCGATTTGTCTGCGGCGGTCTTCTTCGCATTAAGGTTGAGCGAAGGCTTACCAGCGGGCTTCTTAGCTGCAGAAGAAGCGGGAACAGAAACGCGTGCAGGAGCACGGGCACCACGAGGCTTGTTGCGTGCCTTTTCTTCTTGCTCCTTTCCGAGAGCAAGCTTGTTGATCGATTTGTTGATGTTCTTAATTTCAGACGCAGGGAGAGTCTCTAACAACAAAGGAATAAGGTCCTGGCAAAACTTCAAGTATTCCTTGGAAGTATGTGTGTTGAGAAGCTTCTTCAAAATTTCCGCTTGGAACTTGGCAAAGTCGGCGGCTGTTTTGAGTTCACGAGCCTCAGCAGCACGAGCTCTATGACCACTGGCGGTGTTTTGGTCGACAATGTCGAAAAGGTCCATGGCATTAGCCAAGTCCGACTCGATTTCTGCAGCTTGGGCTTCCTTCTTTGAGACGGTTTGTTGTTCAGCAGCTGCCAACTTCTCAGCCTCAGAAATGGCCTTCTCAAGCTTTCGTTCATGGATGCGTTGCTGCATCCGTTCAGCACGACTCAACTGCTTCTTTTCAGAAGCATGAGTCTCCGAGGAAGTAGAGGACTTGACTTGATCCTCCCAGCTCAGGTTTTCCTGCTCCTCCTCTTCGTCATCAAATCGTTTGGTGGCCTTTGCAGGCTTGGATTTAGCAGCAGCTCCGGTAAAGCTGAAATCCTCTGCAGCCTTATCATCAACCAAAAAATCCTCTACAGATATTATGTCAGCCAACGCTTCAACAAATCCCATAAATGTACTCACCCCAACTATCCATTGTTTCTTCTTTTCTACTGTTCCTTAGTACTGGTGAAGTGAGAACGAGATGGGCGGGTTGGAGAAAGAGGAGTCGAAGGCGTTGATGGTGAATTTTTTTTCACGCCAGCGTGAACCACTAGATGGAGACACAATTCATGCCCAATGGAAAGATGATTGTTTCTGTAATATAGAACTTTGGTATAGAGGCTTTTTTATTAGCTGCGAGTCAAATTGTAGATGGTCATGAATAGCGACTATTATTATTGTGATGATAATTTAAACTCACAGGGGCCTCTCTCGTTAACGAAGTTTGCTGCTTTTGTTAAGCATTAGACAGTTGAAATAAAGTATATGTAATTGTATCTGTAAGATACGAAACAATGAGATAATACACGGGTTCCTTCAGGGAGAATTAATTATGACGAATGAAAGAAGGAAAGATCCGGTCAATACCGGAATAATATTGTACAACAATTGGAGAGTATTCTACTAAAATCTTGTGGCACACTTTTACCACTAATCATCATGCATACCAATTCGTTAGGTCGATTCGCGTTCTTCTCAATGTGCGAACTTTGGGAACCAGCCCACAGTTAGATCGGAAACAGCGATATACTCTCATGCCTCCATGCGTCCCATGCAAAATCATCTTCTCCTTTGATTTTAGTCTCTAATTCTCGCTATACAACAACCTTTCTTGGACCACTTGTTGCTATACCCTCACCCTGCATGACCCTGCCCTCTGTAGGCACAAACCCCGTAAAAGTCATACCCCAGCTTAAACAAGCTTAGATGTGTCAACTCGTTTAAAGTTAATGACATCATGCCTACATCATGCACATAAAGCAGTCTCGGGTTCGACTCCGGGTGAGTGGTAAATAGTCTATAACCGTTCTAAAAGTGCAGCGCCGTGCTTGCCTTCCCCCATACCCTTTTATAAAAATAACCGTGAGAACGACGTCTAAACGACCACAAAATGGTATGTGTTTGCTATACGAAATACCGGCTATACTTTGATACTGACAGAAACGCGTGAATGACGGCTCCCAAAGGGGGACGACGTTCTGTGCGGATATTTAGACTGAAAGAACCTTGACGAACGAACAAATTGCTGAATTTAAGGAAGCATTCTCGCTTTTCGACAGAGATCAAGATGGAAACATCACATCTAATGAATTGGGTGTCGTTATGCGTTCTTTGGGACAGTCTCCCACCGCTGCTGAGCTCCAAGACATGATTAATGAGGTTGATGCTGATGGAAACGGAACAATTGACTTCCCCGAATTCCTTACGATGATGGCTCGTAAAATGAAGGACACAGACGATGAGGAGGAGGTCCGAGAGGCGTTCAAGGTTTTCGACAAGGACGGTAATGGTTACATTACCGTCGACGAACTTACACACGTTCTTACGAGCTTGGGTGAACGTTTGTCGCACGAGGAAGTCGCGGATATGGTTCGCGAGGCCGATGCGGACGGTGACGGTGTCATTAACTATGAGGAGTTTGCTCGTGTTATTTCTTCCAAGTAGTGTCCTCATTCTCCAATATATATATATGTATACATTCACACGGGCTTGAGTGCTTACATTTGTTATTACCAATGCACGTTACAGACGAGCATGTAATCTGTCTGTGATTGGCGCCTCGTTGATTCGTCTAGAAATGGCTTGTTTGCCGAGTTCTCTCTTCTCGTCTTTCATGATGTTGAATACTTTTACCTCGTTCTTATTAGCTTCCCGGGTCCTGTGCTCCTTTGACGTGCTTTTGGTTTGGCCATGTCGTGTTGTCGAAAAGTTTTGGTACACCGATCAGACCCTTGACTCGTGAGGTAGCCTGCAGGTAATCTAACTTTATATGTTACAAATCACATACATGCATATCACAATATTATTAACTACCGATCAATGACGGAGGGGATCGTTTTGCGTATCTCTTGCAGCAGTAGTCTAGAGACGTTACTTTGTAGGTGATTTGCTTAAAAGAGTAGATTGGTGGGTTGAATTCTGTAATGTCGGCTTTCTTCTAAAACTTGTAGCAATTCTCTTGGCTCACACTACTTTATTGGACGTCGTCGGGGTCCTCGAAGCGAAAGTGTCTCTCCTCTTCCGTTTCTCATATAAAAAACTTCCTCCTTTCGGTACACAGGAGCTTGTTGTTGCTAACGTAGCATTTTCTCTTGTTTTTTCTACTGTTTCGTTGGAACTGTTCTCTTTTCTTAGATACTTGGGTTTGTACTAGCTTTTCCTCAGTTCGAATTGGTCCAGTGGATAACTCCTGCAGCTCGCCTTGTTCATAGTGAAAGCTGTTACATGATTCCATTATAAACTCATTCTGTTTCTCGATAACCAATGGTTGAGAAAGTGTTGAATTATGACGCTTTGCGTAACGAACATTTTGACGCTCTAGAGGAATTAGAAAAACTCATTCCTAAGGATGCATCGTCTCCATCATCGGATGGGGTGAGTGAAACACGTACCTTATTGCAGGATTGTTTGCGAATCGTTTCTGAAGATACTGCTCACGAGAATGAGGTGTACGAACAAGTGAAACAAAAACAGAAGCAGGAAGATTTGGCTATCAAACAGGGTGTTCAGAATCTTTTAATGGAACTAAAGCAACTCTTCATGTTCGCCAATGACACACAAACTTCTATTGTTCAAATGACCTCAGAAATCAAAAGTTTGGATATGGCTAAAACAAATATTACTTCGTCCATGACACTCTTGAAGCGATTACAGATGCTTGTTACCGCGTTTGAAAAGCTCCGTTATTTTCGACAAACGCGAAACATTGGTGATTCTGTGGGAATGATGCAAGTCGTCCTACAGTTGTTGCAGTATTTCAAGCAGTATCGCAGTGTGGACCAAATTGCTGCACTTACTCAGTGTATCGTAAATTTCAAAACTTCTTATGATTTGCAAATTCGGGAAATGTTTGAGCTGTTATTTAAGAAAAATGAGTCATTGCCAGACAGGAGTTCAGCGTCCACTATAAAAAATATGAAGGATGCCTGCAAGCTTTTTGACGTCTTGGGTGAGGAATCCATAAAAGCTATTACTGATTGGTACTGTAAGCACCAGTTGTCTGATTTTTTACGTCTTTTCCAAGAGAATGAGGAGGCAAATGCTTTAGAAAACTTGTCTCGAAGATATACATGGTTTGCGAAGCTGCTGACAACATATGACACTTCACATAAAGATATTTTCCCAGAGAATTGGCGAGTAGACTATCATCTTTGCATGTGTTTCTGTGATTCCACGAAGTCGAATCTTAAGATGCTGTTATCACAGAAAAAAGACTCGCTGAAATATGATGTATTTGTCGGTGCCTTACAGCATACTGTAGCTTTTGAAGATTCACTTAAAAACCGTTTTGGTCGTCGGCAAACATCGGAGCGTTCTCGGCTGTCTCTAGATTCAACCATGAGCATTGATCTTTCAAATGGAGTATTTGATGGAATCATTTCAGAGGTTTTCGAACCTTACGTGGACATATATTTTGCCCAACAAGAGTTACTTTTAAAGTCTATTCTAACGAAGGCCCAGTCGTCTAATGCGCATGATGAATCTCTCTTGGTTCTTCCGTCTTCAACTGATCTTTTCCGTGCTTATCGGGGTATATTAGCTCAATTCGTTCGGTTCAGTAGATCTGAGGCCTTACTGTCCTTGGCAAAACTATTCGCATCTTGGTTGAGTAAATACATTCGCAATGTTTTACTGTTGAACTCATTGACCGTTCCCATCAGAGAATTGGCTGTTCGTATAAACACATCGGATTACATTTGTGTTACCACTTTACAGCTGGAAGATAAGTTTAAGAAGATCTGCGTTTCTGAATTACAAGATCAAGTGTCTTTTAAGCGTGTCGTTGACGAAGTAAATGAATGCGTGAGCAAACTTCTGAAGGAAATTACAATTCGTTTTGAAAGAGCTTTTGAGCAGAGCTTTCAAGCTATTTCAAAAATTAATTGGAAGCAGCTGGAGACAGTTGGCGATCAAAGTCCTTATATTGGCACTACTATTGAAACCATTGATCAATTAGCAGATCAAGTTTTGCCTTTGTTGGAACAGACTCGTTACGTTCGTAACGTTTCTGACAGAGTCAGCGATGTATTTGTTGCTAAGTTTCTGGGCAGTTTAACTCGAGTGAAGCAAATTCCGGAGGTAGCAGCTGAGCAGTTACTTCTTGACGCGTATTCAATTAAGAAATTTCTTCTCACATTACCTTCAAAGAAACCGGATTATCAACCAACGGAAGCGTATGTGCGTTATGTATCTAATGTTTGTCGCTACGTGGAAATATTCCTTAAAACCTTACTTACACCTGCTCATCCAACAGAAGGCTTAGTGGATAGTTACCTGTTCTTGGTTGGTGATCGATCTATATCAAATTTCTCAACTATTTTAGAGTTCAAGGGAATTGGGAAAAGTGAGCAGGCAGGCTACTTAAGCTGTTTTTCCAAGAAGGTTTCCGGTAACGAATCTTTGCAGGATTCACTTCCGCTATTCCAATACTTAGAGCAAAACTCATTCGCTGCTAAAGCTAAGACTTCTTTCGAATTGACACCTGAGCACACCCGGAAGTTTCGCGACTTGGGGCGGTTATTTGTAAGTAAACGAAGAACTGCTTCATAGTGTAATGATTCAATGAACTATTATGAAGAGAATTTAAATTATGTTAATGTCTTAACTACTATGAGCAATCTACGAACAAGTAATCAAATGAAATTTGTTTCTTTGGTATAAGTTTTAAGGTAGATCTTCCAACTTGACGGAGCATTGGAATATAGACGTTCCTTATATGTCAAGGGTATAGTCTAACGGACGATTGTCTGACCCGAGCTTTTTTGGAGAGAAGAGAAAAGGGCCTAACCAGGATTCGAACCAGGGATCACCTCTAATCCCGAAGGGGGGTATAACCCGAAAGAGGTATGTTAACCACTACACTATTAGGCCTCGTTATTAAGTGTGATACTTGTTATTTATATAACCTAAAAATAAAAGTTTTGCTCAAGTGTCTTTAGGAGAGGAGCCTGAAGGAAAACAGAGATATGAAGTCAATCAGCTGCATTTTCAGCGAGTTTTTAATTTTATATTATTTCGCTCTTTGTATTTGTGTGGCTGTCGTTTATTTTTATTGATCCAGAAGCTGGTTTAGGATTTTTAACTTATACGTCGTATAGCCTTTTACAAGTTTCTGTTATAGGGAACACATTTTCATACGCAACTAAATATGCGTATGCGGTCTAAAGCTTGGAAGTCGGAATGCTTCTTGGGCGCGTTACAACAATCTATTGTACTTGGACTACTAAACACTAATTCCTAAATCAATGATTGGAACTGTAGTAATAGCATCTGCTCCATATATCATTTCTGGAGTGGCTATTATTTTCATTTATCTAATTGGTTAATAAGAAGGGAGTAAGGATAACGGAACGTGGCTTCAAACCAGTTTTATTATTAAAATTTACACCTGTAACTTCTCAACAATAATATCCCTTGAAAACCTAACAAAATCCAATTGTCTCTAATAGAAAAGTACATAGCGTGCAATCAATAAACAATTGTGCGAACATTTATAAATAAGGATTTTTAAGTTAAACAATCGAATCAAGCCGTGAAACTGTGAGTTTAAACCAAGAGTACTTATAGCTAAATACCTCTTTTCCGCTTTAATTAATTAATTTATTGTTATTGTGTCCTTGAGGCTATTTAGCTAGTTGTATTTTATTGAATTGCTAGAATCTTACATAATTCTATGCCGTAATGTACGGCTTCCCAAGAAGATAGCACTGACTCCCCGGTTAAAAAGAAAGAATCAAAAAAATTAAACCAAGCCGGCTACCAGTAACGACAAAGTACCGATCCTGTTGCGCTTGGACATATGAAAGAAGCAGCCAAAAAATTGACTAGCCTCGGAGGAAATAGACAGTTTCTTCGTTGACGGTCTCCTTGATAATCAACATGAATACTTGCAAATATGCTAGTAGAACTTTGTTGTTTACTATAAATTCATTCATCAGTTTAGCTTGTTTTATTCGCAATTTATTCTGTTTAGTGATTAAGGTAAATGTTGCGAAACTTTATTCCAAAGATATTACACCTTGAAGTCTCTTAATAAACGAAAACAACTTCGTCCATTGATTGGATATTGTTTAAGATTTGCTAAAGACTAAATTGTATTACCGATATAGTAAAACGAACTTCAATTTTAATTCCTAGATAAGGATTATAAGGAGCTGCATTATATTGAACATTAACCAAAAACAAAAAATTAAACGGGATGCATAAAAACTTAATAACTAAAGAATTAAAGATTGTTTATGTTTGTTTAATCACAGATTAGCTATAATTTGAACTGTCAAGCATCTGAGATCAAATTATAGTAAATCATATTTCGCCAATCGTGCTTAAGGCGTAACTTAATCGCATGTTTAAGCACATTATAGAGTAATTTAATTAAGCTTTAATCGTTCAATTTTAATCGCAATATGGTTGTTATTACAGGTTTCAAGAATGTTTAAGCGTCTTCAACACAATCTAATCATTAAGATTTTATTGATGATTAATGAAGAAAAAAAATAGTCATAATGAATTTTTTACTAAACAATTATAGCTTAAACAAATTCAGTTGGCTTATTAAACCTTCCTTCTTAAGCTACTGTCGCAAGTTCATCAGTTAAGCTATATTTAAACGAGTTATTATTAAGAGTAGGCGTATCGAATAGCTTTAACTGTTTTAAGCTCTATTAAAGTACAATTTTCCAAAATGCTCATATTCGGCAACAACTCATACGTTTGTTCATAGAATCATCATAGCTAGAAATTATTGTGTACTGAAATTACGAAAAAGCCGAATCTTTTTTCTATTAATTATACAATATGTCTTTGGGTGATCCTTTATTATTTAGATTATGATGACAAGTAGTAGTAAAAAATGACACTTTTGTGTTTAAGGATGGCTTTCCAAGACATCGTTTAAGCGTCCCGTTGAGACCTTCGGATTATAACACACTGATAGCGCCCGTACATTATTCATCAGTAGCCTTACCAAAAATCAATGAAAGAAAGATAATAGTCCAGGACGACTCTACTACATAGAAGGTCCGATCCTGTAGTCATCGACAGTTTTCTGACACCTAAATCGCCATGAACAAGTAGCACAAACTGTATAATACTTATCTTATGCTTTGATTCGTTGGCTTAGTAAATAAGCAGTGTAAATAAGTTCAGGCTAACGGATCCTATTGAGTATGATTTTGTATTTAGTTCTTGTGAATAATAAAAATGATGCATGCCTTTAATTTGCCTTAAACATTGAAACTTATTTTTGGAAACGACCTAATTTTATTGCAAAGCAGATCGTCCTTGTTTAAAGGTTTGCACCTTTTTGTTCGTACACGTTCTCTGAATCATTCTTAGCTCGTAACCTGTTGTAACCAATTTATTAGCATTGGTCCGCTAAGGCAAACTTCTCGAATCCATCAGGTCGCAACTTGTTTTCGCCAACAACTAAGGGGAACTTATCAAATGGTTAATATTTTTAGGTCATTAATGTCACGGAGAATGAATTGTTAAACAATTTTACGTTTTTTGGTTCGATAGCCGAATTGCTGGTTCGACAACCACAGGCATTTATACTCGTTGCAACAAAACAAATCTTCCATTCTCCAGATTAAGCTAGCTTCAAATAGTTTTGTATTGCTTCTTTATAAGACCAGCAGCTGTCTTTTGATATACACATTCCTGGGTTAGATGGCTTACGGAGCATTCCATTTAGGAAGGGCGATCCACTTTCAACCCGTCCTCTCACTAAATGGTGTTTTGTTGTTGAACGGTGCAATACCAATTTCATATAGTATCTTTATTCACTTCTTCTTTAGAGCACCGCGTGCCTACGGCATTCTCAATATTGAATACTTTCCAATTCAATTGAAAGGCTAGTAACAGCAGCGGACTACGCTTTAGATCGTTGGACTGTTTGTGTCACTTTTGCAATCACACAGAGCAATCGAGAGTCCGGCTTGTTTGATAATGAAACAAATTCTTGATCTCGGCGTGTAGCGTGTTCTGTTTTACTATCTTTCAACGGAAGAAGCCACTTTGCATTGAAGTTTAGTGATGAACTAAAATATATTTATAGAAGCATCTGTTTTTGGAAGCGAATGTACTTCAACTCGTTTGGCATAGACAGCCGTCGGATTACATATACGATCCTATCGTTTAATCCTCTGTACAAACGAAGATTCAGCTAAACACTATGTCACACTCATTCAAACATTCTGTCCAAACTGTTTCTCTTTAAAGTAACGATAAGCGACATGACTAACTAGCTATCGGTAAACCAAAAACTGCTTCATGGTATGTTGTGCCATAACTGTCGCAGACAATGCATGCTTCAATTATATGTTGTGATATTTGCGGACATTCTACTATCTATTCATTTCTTCTATGCAACAATAATCAACAATTATAAAAAATCACAAGAAAGCCTGTCTATGTTACCTAAAAATTACAGTTCTCCGGGGTTGTTAAGAATTTCCATTTTTAAAATAAGGTTTCGCAAATATCTCCCCTCTAATGCGACACCTGTAAAAAGCCCTCTCAACCATCGTACCAAGTAGTTAGCAACTAATCACATAATGAGCACAATACCTTCACATACAAGAATGCGAACCAAATGAATGTTCTGTTAAATGCAATGCGACTTTTTGCGGATTCCCGTTGTGTCGATCACGCAGATCATGAAACCTTAATACTGTTAGACTAGACACGTTTTCATCGAAGCGATTATCTGATTTATACTAAGCTTCGTCATTTCTTCACCTCGTTTAATTATCTTAATGTCGCAATTCCTTCAATGACAGAATTCCATGTTTCTTAAAATACATATGATAGATGAAATTATTCTAAATTCGTTCAATTAATCCGATACCTTGAAGAAAACGGCATGGAAACAACAAGAACAGTTACGTAAAAAACATAAAAATTTTCTTCAAAAACTTAAACCATGAAATCCCCTAACACATCAGTCTGGATTTGCATCCCGTGGCTCAAATGCTTAAGCATCCTGAGAAAAGCGACTCGTGCGACAGGCATAGTAAACAGTAACCACTTGTTTTTTCGCTTGCGTTGTATCTTAACAACGACACGATAGGATGACGTTCATGATTTCTATTTTGATAAAGTTAAACCGGTTTGGCAGGCCATTGATTCGTGGACTGCGCATTAGCCGAAATCCCTTATTAACTCTAATACCGTAAACCCAATCACAACTGGGCTATATCAGGACGCCTTAATTGCACTTAGACGGTTAATCCTACTCATCTCCTCTGGTATCTCACACATATCTTCACTGTTGAATATCTCCATTCGCTTCCTTCCTCTGTCATCGCACCATCTCGCTCCCCACTGATACTGCCCGTACCACAGCACCCGTCTCAAGCCGATTGCTGCTATCTTATCGTATTTAAACTCAACACCAAAAGGCCGCCACTTGCCCGATATTACGCTGTAAACTTCCCAACTCAGTCTCCGTCTACATAACCTCCACACGAACCCCTCTCTCTCGTAATGGAGTCGAACCTATACATCGATGGCTCGAGAGGCCATCATTCGCAGGATGAGGGTTCCCAAAACCAGCACGCTGCTCCTCTTGCATTTTCAGCCCAAAGCACTGCCGTCCGCGAGATGATTATGGACGAAAAGAAGTTAAACGACGCAAAAGTCGGTTTGGGCGACAACACAGTCTTCAGCGTCTCCAGCAACGATGAGATACAAGGCGAAGACGGTGCAAAAACATGCGCAGCCGAAGTCGTCGACAAATACAAAAAGGAATTGTCAAACCGTCATTTGCAGATGATTGCCATTGGAGGTAGTATCGGTACTGGTTTGTTTATTGGATTAGGTTCCGCTTTGAGTACAGGTGGTCCGGTCAGTCTTCTTATCGGTTATTTGATTACGGGAATTATGATTTACACGACAACGACATCGCTGGTAGAGCTTGCTATTTTATATCCACTTCCTGGTTCCTTCTACATGCACAGCATCCGCTTAATTGATAGTGCATGGGGTTTTGCAGTCGGTATCAATTATGTGATTAACTATATTGTCACACTACCCCTTGAGTTGACTTCAGCCTCTATCGTCATTAACTTCTGGCATCCGAATATCAATGTTGCTGTATGGATTAGTATATTCTTCGTTTTAGTGATTATCGTCAACATCCTCGGCGTCCGCGCTTATGGCGAAGTCGAGTTTGTTGTCGGTATGGTCAAGGTGGTTGCTGTTATCGGCTTCATTATCCTTGGTATCGTCATCAATTGTGGTGGTGTCCGCTCAGATACGCGCGGTTATCTTGGTTTTCGTTATTGGAAAGACCCAGGTCCATTCAACAATGGTTTCAAGGGTTTCTGTTCCGTGTTTCTCAGTGCCGCCTTTTCGTTCTCTGGAACTGAAATGATTGGTATTGCTGCTAGTGAAGCTAAGGACCCTGCTAAGAATGTCACTAAGGCTACGCATCAAGTTTTCTGGAGACTCCTCATTTTCTACGCTTTATCAGTGTTCATTATTTCCATTATCATCCCCAGCAACATGCCGGATCTTTTGAACGCCAGCGGCGCTAACTCGGCTGCTTCGCCTTTTGTTCTTGCCGTTCGTCTCGCCAACATTCGTGTGCTCCCTGACATCATTAATGCTGTCATTTTGTTATCTACTTTGTCGGTCGGTTCTTCCTGTACTTATGCGACAAGTCGTGTTATGCAAGGTTTGTCTGTAAATGGTCACTTGCCCAGATTTTTAATGTACGTTGACGCCAAGGGTCGTCCCGTTTATTGTATGCTTGTCACTTTGTTGGCTGGTTGCATTGCCTACGTCGGCTGCTCTTCTTCATCCACCACTGTTTTTAACTGGTTGCTTTCGCTTGCCGGTTTGTCCTGTTTCTTCAGCTGGGGTACGATTTGCTTCTCTCACATTCGCTTCCGCCAGGCTTACAAGCGTCAAAAGCGCTCCTTCTATGTTCCCTATCGTGCTCCCCTCGGTGAGCTCGGTTCTTGGATCGGTGTCATCCTTAACGTTTTATGTTTGGCTGCTCAGTTCTATATTGCTGTCTGGCCTATCGGGGCAAAGCCAAGCGTGAACAATTTCTTCCTTTCGTACCTTTCTGCCGTCATTTTCCTTGTATGTCTCATTGGTTGGAAACTGTACGACCGTTCCCCTATTGTAAATCTCAACAATGTTGATCTGGACTTGGATCGTATTAGCTATAGCGAACCGACCTCAACAAATGATGTTGAGTCTTTCCGTCCACCAGAAGAGATAGCCCCATCAAAAGCTTGAGTTTATCAACTGTTTCAATGCTCCCTGAAACGTTCTGATCTCCGAATTCCCCATTCTTGCTTTTGGATACCACCTCCTCATCTCTACATTTACACTCAGCAGGAATCACCTTTTAATACCATAAAACCTCTCTGATTCTTCCGCTAACAGTATTACCGTCATTTGTGGCAAGTTGTACTGTTTATGATGTTATTTTTATTCGCCAATTTTGGGTTTTAAGTGTAAACAATGTTTTGTTTGTTTACATGAAATTGTTTTTACTCCTGCTGGTTTCAAGCACTAAGAGTTGTCGGCCAACACTGTCACAGGAGATGTTAGCGATCTTTTTACTCGTATTGTGTTGTCTAGTTGGCAGAAATGTCAGTGCTTTTGTTTTGACACGCTCTAATCTATCGCTACTGTACTCTTCTGATCAGACATGGTTCGTCCATTTCACAAGACAAAAGCCACTATCAACTCATGCAGTGTCGTTCGACGCATCATGGGCAGCAGCTCTTTTGAGTAGGCCGTCACTTCTAACTGCTGTTGTGTTTTGTGACAATGATCCAGTGCTATGCCGACAACTCGGCGTGTTCACATATCCGGAAGTTCGTGTAGTACGCAACGGTGACTGGCAGCAGAAGACGCTTCGGTTCCAACCGTTGACTGAATCTTCTGCTCAGCGTTTCATCGACCAGTCAACACAATTACATTTTGACCAGGATAGTTCATGGGAACAGCCCACAGACTCACTTAGATCTGCAGTGGCGTTGAATGAGATTGATCTCGCAGACAATCTCGCTCATAAACCCTATACTCCCACTTTGTTGATGTTGTTTTCAAAAAAACAGTCGAGTGATTGCTTTCAGTGGCTGCCCATACTCACCAACATAGCTCGCAACACGATGGAGAGTGTTGAGGTCGCTTATACCGATTGCGATCGGAATCCTGGTCTGTGTCGTATTTTGATATGACACATGTCCTTCGTTTGTTTGACTTTGGCGCATTTACCGTATACCGGTCGCACGTATCGTGGTCTTCTGAATACGCGCAGGATGCTGCTTTAATGTTTTCGCACCGCGCATTACGGGACAGCGACCTTGAGGAAGTCGAACGTCTCTATCCAGTGTTCTTCTTGTACGCTTATGATTATGCAACTACTACTGAGGACTTCGAGGCTGTTAAGCGTTGGATGCTGGAACTTACTGGTTTCGCGCCCTTGTTCTTTGTATCATCTAAGAGCATAAATGAGCGTTACAAAATTACTTCTCTGCCATCTCTTGTTGCTGTTCGCGATGGTATACCAATAACATTTGGTTCCCGCAAACCTGGAGATCTCAGAAACTTCAAAACCGTACTGCCATGGTTGCGCCAATACTCACGGCCCCTCTTGTCTGAGTTTTCCGTGGAGAACTGTAACGGTGCACAAGGTACCGAGTTTTCACGTGGTAAAGACCTTGCTGTGTTTATGTTTCTTCATCCTGATTCGGACTCGTACATGGAATCGCGGCACAACTTCCGCAACATTGCTCGCGGCTGGATGGAGCACAATATCCAACAGAGTCAGGAGGAATTGGCCGAAGTCCGGCGTCAAAAATACGCTGCCATAGAGAGTGCTAAATCACGGGGGAATAAACGGTTGGTGAACAGGCTCAGGACAACACCTATCAGTGTTCCCCAACCTCAGGAACGAGTTTTATTTGCTTGGATGGATCATTCCTATCACCAGGAGTGGGTGGAGAAAATCTTTGGTGAATCGTTGCCTACGACTCTTCAGCCCCTTGTGCGCATAGTCAATCTCCATACGAACCGTTACTATGCTCCGGATTTCACGGATGAACTTTCCGAGCATGGTTCTCTTAACGCTACTTCTTTTTACGAACTTTTAGTCTTACTACTTGAGAACCCAATGTCGCTTCCGTCATATCCGTTAACTGGAAACGGGTTGTGTTCTTCCTCACACAGTTGGCTTGGCAATACACTAAGCCATTCTTGGCTCTTGGCCCATGTGTTTTTGGTATCGCTGATGGCACTTGTGATATTTCTTGTTCCTTTCATTGTATTCCTTATACGTCGGAATGTTCTTCGAAAGTCAACTCGCCGTCAGTTTTTGATAAATATTTTTGAAGGAGATAATATCCTTCCTAAGGATGATTGAGAAACAAAGTGTTGATTCGACATTTTAGAGGTCTACCCTCCTCTTGCCAGTTACATCGTGTTTACCTCCCACACTACCTACGGTCCATTACCAGGGAATGCTCTGGTCAAAATTGCACCACGAGTAATCGGTAACTTTCGTGTTGCTACTACTGCATTCGTTGATCGAATTGCGTACTTCAACGTTAGTCTCTTCTATTCTTCCTTTTTTGTTCTCTAGACTTTTTAGACTCACTTATACAAAAGTTTGTGTCATTATTATTAATCTTAAAATTGTTTCAACTTTGTCATAAGACTATTGGGGTGTTGGCGAGAACAAACTAGAATTTTAAATTGTGCAGTGCAATGTTTGTTGGATTTCCTTGGTGGTACAGCAAATGGGTGTTACAAACGGACGGCTGGGCATACACTTTCCAACCCACATGTGAGTGCTCCTCATGTGAGTGCTTAAATCTGCTGAAAAACGACGAAACTTTCCAAGGAACGACGACAACGCGAATCAACAAGACGAAATATCGTTGACCTCAGTACGCACACAAACATCGAGATATAAGCTTTAGACAATAAATTATACTACAAATAAGCTATAACACTATGTATGTCGACCATATGGTTTTACCCAACTGCAAGGATCCAGAGACCATGTAGCGAAGGATGTAGGAATATATGGACGTCAAGGGATCAACACGGTTACCCGCGGATCACCTTAATAGATAACAAGCTTGTCGGATAGGAATTGCAGCATCATTGAGCCGCTTTCTGGCGACGATGGCAGAACTCTCAACCCGTCGAAACGAGGACAATCCCCACCGCCAGCATACTCGCGTCAACTTCTTCACTCCGAGAGTAGTCCCAGGAGATCCACAAGTGAATCTGACCCGAGGCTTTCAAGCCTGATGATGGTTTTCAGTAGGGATAAATGAACGGTTTATATACTATAAAAAACCCTAACCCATGTGACTGCTAAATGTTAGAAATTCCTATTGGTGGAAGATCGGCAACTTTATTGATGCTTTTTAGGACTAGAACCTGTGACAAGAATGTAAACACTATTTTTGCTACACTAAAAGGTTGCACGTGCAAGTCGGCGTCGGCACTTAGAACTTGCCATTGGTAAGCTTTGTATAAAGTTTTGCATTGCACGGCTCTGGAGATAGTCAATTAAGTTTTTTTCTGGTGTACGCTCAATTTTTACTAGCGGTATTTCTCTGAACTTTCTGTTCTGTTTTTTTTCTATTTGGGTTCGTCGGTGTGTTCATCATTTACTCATATGTCAAATTACGGATCGTAGTTCTCGCACGTAAAATCGTCAGGCTATTTAATTATTTGTTAATTTTTTAATATTTTTTCTAGTCATTTTGTTATGGTCCTATCTTTTTTGTTTCTTTACATAAGCATTTTTTATATCTCAAGTCGATCTCTTTTAAGCTACTGCGACTAATAAATAAATAAAGGTCCTCGATGTGCATTTTCCTTTAAGCAATTCTAGTCTTGTAGTAGCCTTGTTTCAGCTCTAATTTTGTACCGATGGCTCGTGTGTTGCCCATTGTAATGCTGACATTCGTGTCAATGGCCGGCTGGATGCTTGGTGCAGACACTGGTGCCATTGGAGGTCTTACTAATATGCGAGATTTTCAAGAACGGTTCGCCGATAAGTACAACGCGACCACAGATACATACAGTTACAGTTCTGTTCGGCAGGGTCTGTTGGTGGGTATGGTCAACACGGGCACATTCGTGGGCTCGTTGCTCTCTTCTCCACTAGCAGATCAATGGGGTAAACGTATTTGCATTCTCATTTGGTCAGTCGTATACCTCTCCGGAATTCTCGTCCAGCTAACGACACAGCGATCTTGGGTCCAGTTTATGTGCGGAAAGATTTGGACAGGTCTTGGCTTTGGTGCTCTGTCGGTAATTGCTCCGTCTTACCAATCTGAAACATCGCCTGCTAACATTCGGGGCGCTATTGTTTGTACATACCAGCTATTCATCACTCTCGGTATCCTTGTTGGATACGCTATTAATATTGGTACACACAGTATCAAAGGTTCGAATTCATGGAGAATCCCCATTGGTATTAATTTACTTTGGGGTGTCGTTTGTTTCGCAGGCACACTTTGCCTGCCTGAATCCCCTCGATATCTCATCTCACTTGGTAAGAAGGAAGAATGCCTTCGCGTGTTATGCAATACCAGTGGTCTTCCTCCAGAGGACAGTATGATTCAGAAGGAATTCAAAGAACTCGATGAGACCGTAACTGCCGAATTACAAGAAGGTCAAGCCGGTTGGAGCGAGCTCCTCAGTTCCGAAATTCGATATCGCACACTTCTCGGTGTGTGTGTAATGGCCTTGCAACAGCTGACTGGTGTCAATTACTATTTCTATTATGGCACAGAAGTCTTCAAGGGCACAGGCATCAGCAGCCCCTATGTCGCGGCAATTATTCTTGGTGCCGTTAATAGTGCGTGCACTTTTCTAGGCGTCGTCGTATTAGAAAAGTTTGGACGCCGTAATCCGTTAATTTTGGGTGCTGCATGGCAGGCCGCATGTTACTTTGTTTATGCTGCTGTTGGAGATAGAGCTCTTTATCGAAAAGACGGAACATCAAATCACAATGCTGGTACTGTTATGATTATTTTTTCATGTCTTTTCATCCTAAGTTTTGCCAGTACGTGGGCTCCTGCTGCTTGGATTATCGTCGGTGAATCATATCCCATTCGCTATCGAAACAAGTGCAGTGCAGTCGCTACCTCCGCGAACTGGACTCTCAACTTTTTAATTTCTTTCTTTACTCCCTTCATCACGGCCTCAATTGGTTTCAAGTACGGCTATGTTTTTGCCTCTTGTAATGTGGCTGCTGCGTTTGTGATTTTCTTCTTTGCCAAGGAGACCAAGGGTCTGACATTGGAGGAAATCAACACACTTTACACTTCAGGCGTTAAGCCATGGAATTCCGTGGCCTATGCCAAGAGTGTTGTGGAAAAACGTATGCAGGAGGACAATGCTCTGCAAAACTCGATCCAAGTGTCTACAATATCCAATGACTCAAAGCTTGTTTAATTCCTGTTATTCAGGACAGTTTTTTCTTTTTGTTGTTATCGTTATTGTTTTATAGAGTTAAGTACTTTATTTCGCATAGATCTTTTAGCTTAACTTTAACAGATTAGAACTTGGTGAAAAAGAAATATGAAATCATATTTCCAAAACAAATTTGTATAATAGTATTGGGATGAAAAGGTTACAATCGCCTTTCGCTCTCCACTAAAGAACACTGAACATGTTTAGTTGGTTTTGAGACATGGTCCTTGCCAGGTTCCTGAGAACTTGCAACCCGCCAACTCTCGAATATGAAACTGGATTTACTTGAATCTAGCCTCAACGTTTACTGATTGAGATAAGTTGAAACCCATCGGCCAGTATTCGCCGTACGTAAGAGGAAAAAAAAAAAACCTTTAAAATATCAAAACGAAAATGAATTGGGTTTGGATTTCATCAATTGTTTTTGTCTTTCTGGCCATTTTCTTCTCAAGAAAAGAAGTAACTTATAACGATATTTTTCTTTTTAAAAGGCCGGTTGATAAACCAGATACGAAGGCCAGTTTTCTTGTTTTCACAAAGTAAGAAACCATTTAATTTTACGCGGGTGTCTAATTCATTATGCAGTGATGCAGAGCTGACTGAGGTATTACATTCTATTCGAAGTATCGAGGATCGGTTTAACAATCGATTCCATTATCCATGGACCTTTGTCAGTCAAGAAGGTTTTTCGGAAGCGTTCATTAACTACACAATTTCGTTTGCTTCTGGAGACTGCAATTATGGTACTTTATAACGACACGTAACTGTGACTAACAAGTCTAGTTACTGCCGCCAATATTGAACTCCCATTGAATAACATTGACAATCACCTCCTCGAACAAGGAATGGCAAAATCTCAAGAGGAAAACATTTCATACCCCGATTCTGTTTCTTTTCGCAACTACAACAGATGGTTGCTGAATACATTCTTACGGAACGACTTTCTACAGAATTTTGATGTCTTATGGCGCATAGAACCAGGTATCGAGATTCATTGTGACATCAGAGAGTAAGTTTGAGAACTTCATTGAAGTGCATCAATTACTAATGCTTTTACTCCAGAAATCTATTTCAATCATTTCTCGCATCAAACATGTATGCAGCTCCAGCAACATATGAGTGCGAGTTCAAACATCAAGGAATATACGAACTTGAAAAGGCTTTTATAGCAGTTGCAGAACAAAATAAGCTCCAAATCAATCGACAGAGTTTGTGGATTTCTGAAAATACTACACATTATTGCAAACTTTGGCCATACAATGGACTCATTAGAACGGAACCTTTTCAGAAAGAAAAAAGCATCAGGAACACTTTGTTCCAGCTTGTCGAGAGTCCAGCATTGTTCTACAATCGGTGGAGTAAGTGATACTTTAACCAATGTGGAATTAGACTCCATTTTCAGTCAGCGTTACTAACTGAATTATAGCTGAGTCCGATCTTTTTTCATTGACAATCAGCAGGTCTGATGTGTCTTCATGTTTGTACAATATGTATTTTACATACGACACTAAACAGCGTTGTAATTCATACCCCGAAAAAACATTGGATAGATGTGCTTGTCCAGAAAAGATATACTAGTAATAGATTATATTAACCAATTAACCTACGATGGAGTTGAGAATTCCATAGTATAGTTCATTATAGGCAATTATCAAGTGTTTATAAATGACAACAAAAAGAGAAAGGATACATAGACTAATATATATTGCACCCTCTCATGATGGATGCGCTTCGTTTTGTTTATTTATTCCTCGTCGTTTTGTCTAGGCTTTACTAAACCGTCTGTAACTTTGTAATAAATTATAGTTGAATCTTCGCACATAATTCCTAAATAAAGGTAAAGCTCCGTTTTTTCCAAACCACGTTCGTCAATTGGTTTGTTGATTTTGAGTTCTTTGATTGAATCGAAAACTGAGGCAAGAAACTCAACTGACACTGTTTCGTGCAGATACAATGGCAGAACAAGATTAGTTCTCTTCTTTAGTAGTTTTGTTCCCGGAATGCCAGAAAAGAGTGGTCGAGCATGGCCCTTAGAATTGTCAATCATATGAAGATTCAGTTCGGTCCACTGGTGACCTAATCTTAGGTCTAACTCAACGGCTTTTATGAGACCATAAAAAGAACTGTGCTTATTTGCCTTTACAGCTTCTATAGGCTGAAACGGAGATGTATTAGTTGCCATAAGTCTTCGTTTCGTTCTCAACCAAAAATTTAAAGCTGGGTGTTCTTGGTCTCTTACTACCATATAGCAGACATGGGCCCTAGACGGAAAACAAAGAGTTCTACTTCAGCTAAATCGAAGGGAATTAGTAAGAATGTTAAGTCTAAAACAAATTTGAAACCAAAGAAGTCTTCAAAAGCGAAGAATTCTATACTGCTTAACCAAATTGACGATTTCAATGACACACAGCAAATTTTACAGGTCGTTCAAAAACATCAAGTAAACATTGAAAATATGGAAACGTCTATTAAGAAACTCTCAGTCAAGAAGCCATAAAACTACGATTTTTTGGTCGGTTTTTCACTCTTTCAGTTTTGCCTCTTAAGCTAGGTTCGTCAGGCTAACTTTGAAGAATTGTGGGCAATTCTTTACCGTACGGAGTATCAAAATGTGTGTTCTTATGTATCCTCCTTTTGGATCCCTTTCCCGAACGGGTTTGGTTTCAGTGTTTTTGTGCTTTTAATTTATTATGCTACTGGTCCACGTCTGACTTTCACCATCCACCTCAAAGCCAGACTTTCCTGCCTTTGACTAGCGGAATACTCAGCGTGTTACCTATACAATTACATTACACGCTGATTCTATTCTCTTTTGTACTATATTTGTCTTTATATCTCGGTTTGTTGGCATAATTCCGTGCTGGGGAAATTTTTACTTTTTTTTGGATAATATACTCGTCTAAGGTTACTTCGACAATCATACGCTACAATGTCTGAAATACAGAAGCTAGACCTTTCGGAAACTGGTGCTGTTGCAAAGTACTCGCGGGGAAAAAAAATTGGATACAAGGTATGTTAGCCATAAACGGTGAGAAATGATGTGCGAACATAATATATTACCAATGGTGTTGATACCTAAAAGATGTTCAGATGACTAACTTCTTTTTCAGAAAATTAGAGACAAGAAGCTGCGTAGTAATATTCAAAAAATCGAGGAAAGGATTGATGTTGCCGAAAATGCATTAGCCGGCGCTGAATTTTTACAGGTGGACGAACCTGGTTATCTTGAAGCTGAGGGTTTGGAAAAAACCTACAAGTTTACACAAAAAGAGCTTGTTGACAATGTTGCCATTGAAACTGCTCAGAAGGTTCGTAACATAAGCTTTGACAAATGATTTGTAAAATGTTTTTACGTTTATGTCAACGGCGTCACGTACGGAACTATAGAACTGACTTTTGGAACAGGGCTTTTCTTTAAAATTGGACAAATTTGGCGGATACACTTTTGATTATACTCGTGACGGTGCTATGGTTTTGATGGGCGGCAGAAAAGGCCACATTGCTGCTTTTGATTGGAGACGAGGAAAACTCCAGACGGAACTTCATTTGCAAGAAACAGTTCGTGATGTTAAATGGTTCCATAATCACCAGTACTTCGCTGTTGCCCAGAAAAAATATGTCTATGTATATGATAATACTGGTACTGAAATTCACTGCTTAAAACGTCACATTGAAGTGAATGCTATGGACTTCTTACCATACCACTTACTATTGACGACCATTGGTAACGCAGGTTATCTAAAGTATCAAGATGTTTCCACCGGCCAACTCGTGAGTGAACTGCGTACAGGCTTGGGTGCTAGTCATGTTCTGCGTCAAAATCCGTACAATGCGGTTATGCATGTTGGTCACGCAAATGGTCAGGTCACACTGTGGGCACCTACTTCCACGACGCCGCTTGTCAAGATGCTCTGCCACCGTGGTCCCATTAGAGATGTTGCCATCGATCGCGAAGGCAAGTACATGGTCACGGCTGGTGCGGATAGCCTGCTTAAAGTTTGGGATGTTCGCACGTTTAAGGAAGTCCATTCTTACTATACACCCACACCTTCACAGCGATTGAGTCTCAGTGACCGAGGCGTTTTGGCGGTCGGTTGGGGTCCCCATGTAACAATGTGGAAGGATGCTCTTCGTACAAAACAAAAGTCGCCCTACATGAATCATTTACTTCCTTCATCAAGCGTCGTTGACTTGCATTACTGTCCTTACGAGGATATCCTTGGTGTGGGTCATCAAAATGGTTTTGAAAGCCTCATCGTTCCTGGATCTGGTGAACCTAATTACGACTCTTATGAGAACAATCCCTTCGCTTCAAAGAAGCAACGCCAAGAAACTGAGGTTCGACAATTACTTGAGAAGTTGCGCCCTGACATGATATCTCTTACTCCTGAATTCATCGGTACTGTCGATCGTGCTGCTCCTAGTATTCGCAAGGCGGAAGTTCAGGAGGAGAAGCCAAAGGAGGAAAAATGGGTACCCAGGGATAGGGCTCGTGGTAAAAATTCTGCTCTTAGACGTGTATTGCGCAAGAGAGCTCACAACGTTGTTGACGAACGGAGACTCAAGGTCGAACAGGCTCTTGCCCGAGAGAAGGAAATGCGGGCTGCTCGTGTTCGTCGTGAGCAAGGACTACCTGCTCTCAAAGAAAAATGGGGACCTGCGTTAGCACGCTTTGCGCAGCATAAAAGAACGTAACTGAACTGGAATGCATCTTCCGTTCATGACTATCTTTGAATCATTTAGAAAATATTATTGTTGTATCTTTTGTAACATCATTATTTAAGTACTGTTGACGTACATACAATGTATGCCATTAGCTAAAGATGTGGAGGAGACGATGCTACAAAACCATAAAATTTCATTATTTAAGTAAGGTCGTCCTCGGCTTCTTGAATACGGTTTTTAATCTTAAGCAGAACAGTAGTTTTCCAAGAGTCCAACTTCGACAATTGGTCAAATTGGAAGACCTTTTCCGCAAAAATATCAGCATCAGATGCTTCAATTGCGTCTTGCAAATCGCAAAGAAGTTGATATTCGCGCGTGCTCTGGAACGTCAAGTCGAGTGCCGTAAAGCTGTCAAATGCACGGCGAGTGGCAACGTCGTCTCCCATAAGCATGTAGCACAGACCACACTTAAGAAGATACTCCTTAACACTCCACTTGAGGAGATTGTTATTGACGCTTGCTTTTGCCACCTGTTCATATCGGTTGATGGCAGTCTGGTATTCGTCACACAAAGCAGCCAAGTCGGCCGTCTTCAGAAAAGCCTTGTTTGCCAATCTATAAAATGTCAGTTAAGAAATAGTCAATCACAGATAAAACCAAATGCAATGCATTCCAAAACAAAGTAGTGATCCCTTGTTTTCGGTCTGCTAGATTCTAGCCTCTTTAAACATACGCTTCGGCTTGATCATTCATAAACCACTCTCCGGCCTCCTCATAAGCGGCAAGAGCGCCTTTGGGATCAGACAAGTCTTGTTCCAAGACAGTACCAATATCCATCTTGTAATTGGCAGCACGCCGAAAGTTACCACGTCTAGTAAAAAGTTCAATAGCCATCGACAATACACGAATTGCTTCAGCAGGTTCGTCTCTACGATAGGCTTTATAAGCTTCAACGAGCGTATTGGCAGCGTCATCCTTCTCATCCGTCTTCAATTGCATTTCAGCAGCTTTTTCGAAAGCAATTCCAGCAGATCGAACTACGCGAGTAACTTGTTAATGAAGTTGCACCAATAAAAGACGCAGCAGTTCACGCTTATTCTTTTGTTCCTAAGATACATACGGTCTTTCTGCAAGCGAAATCCATTCGCCGCATCCATGTACAGTTCTCCTGCCTCGTCATATTTGTTTCCACCTCCGAAAAAGGCGCTGAAGCCGCTGCCTCCTTTAGCCTTTTTGGCAGCCTATTATTGATAATCTTAGCAAAGATATGACCAAAACTCTGCACGTCTAACTTACGGCTTTCATCAATTGTTCAGGGTCAGCCGTCATGTAGTAACACGCTAAGTCTATGTGTCAGGCGTTATATGAACGGAAACAAGCTTTTCTCCTTACACTATCTCGTATCTCGTTATTGTATTTACTGTATTACTACACAACTTAACAGAATACAAAGAGCTTCCTAGCAATATCCTAAGTTTCTTTAAATTGGCTTAAAGAGATTAACGAGTAGCATCACGTTCCACGGCAACTTTGTCACTGAGAAAAGTTGCTCTCCTTGGGCTAACTTTTGAGCTCCGAGCTTTGCAATCTCCCCCCTACATCCATGCTTTGCTATAACGACAATTCTTGCTAACTCGTGAATATTAAATTAATAAATTTTCTGTGAAGCGTCGCAATGCTGCATCTTCTTTTTCGAACGAAGTCGACACGTACATCCAAACTACCAGAGCCATTCTGCCATATCCATGGGTCGAGCGGTGGTAGAAGTTTTGAAGAGGCTTCTGTTGTCAAAGATAAAACTCTTCAATTAGTACTAGTGCAGGATTTGGGTGACAGAAAGAAAATCTTGCTTTTCGATTCACTTGGACTCGGTAATTCCTCCAAAGCTGGACGTCCAACAACTGCTAATGGTCCTGCTATACATTCTCTTCCTGCTTTAGTTACTGAGCTTATGTTTGGCGCTATCCCACTATCAATCAAGAGTTTGTCGACTGTAAAGCTTCATAACTTGCAGTCTTCATCACCATGCACACGTTCATATTTGCTAACACTTTTATTTATGCCGAAGATTTCTAGTAAGGGGTTACGGAATGTACGGTTTCAGATTGGTACGCTGGCTATAGGTGCGATTGTTACTCTTAGCATGCCGGCTGAGGGAGCTGCTGACCCTTTAACGACTTATTGGCATGCATTGACGTCTTCGTTATACTCCTTGCAACGGAAAGTGACGAGCATCCTTTCCGATCTTTTGCTGAATGTAGAGGCAACAGTGTTACAAGATGCCTGTTCTAAGCAGCCCTCTGGCAAGCTTCCGCTCAATTTTCTGAGACTGCAAGAGAACACAAGAATTAAGGCTGCTTTTTGCGTATGTCGGAATCTCATTTTGCAAGCTTGGAGTGCTCCTCTGCTACAACCATGCATGTTTAACGAAGATCGATGGAAAACACTTATAAATGGAATTGTTCATTCAAATCCATCTAACAAATCCGCTAGTTTCCTTAAATCTGTACATGCTTATCGACTTGCTCTCTCTGCAGCACTTTCTTGTCTTTGCTTTCGACAAATGGGTGTTCCGGCGAAGTTTATGATTCAGTCTTCAAGATCAAACTTCGCGCGTCAACTTTTGTTTTTGTTATTACCCTTGTTCTTTCCCTCTTTACTTAAACAATTAGAAAACTCTACCTTTTCCTCCGAACTCGCTGCTAGCTCTAATATTCCCATCTCCTCTCCGAAGCCTGACAACTTGAATTTTGACAGCTTGCGATCCTCGCCTACCGTTGGTTCCTCAGGCAGCTGGCGATGTAAGTACTTTTATCAAGCTTTCCAAAATATTTCTCGCTCAGCTCCCAGAAACACACCTCCTATTTCACCGTCCCTCTCTACATCTTCTTCGTTTTCAAACCTCGCCTCCTTCCCATTTTCGACCAAGAGTTGCGCCAAACCCTCGATGGATGGCATTCTTCATGTTACTCTTCCTAACAACACCTTCACACCTCTTTCTACCAAAAGTAGTTCGACATCGCTGGATTGTACTGGCACAAACAACGATATTGTTTTGACACAGTATGCTATGTATCTGAATTGTCTACATCCGGCGTTTGATTTGCAAGCCGCCCCTCCTAATGCATTTGCTTACTCAAACAATATGGATTTCTTTCGCGATGCGCTAACGGATATGCTAGCTAATACTAGGCGTGGTATGCTGAGAAGCTATCGTTCCTCATCCATGTATTCTTCTTGGAACCCTTCCAGCATGGAGGACAGTCGTACGTCAAGCAACGATTTTGCTCTTTCGTTAAATCCGGATGCTATTATTTTTGCTGTTGATTTGGACGATGCTCGCGTGTACATGCACAGTTTGCAAGAAAGGCAGGAGCATGATTCCAACTTGGGGCTTGGTGCTTCATCGAATAATCCACTGGTGACAATTGATGATAAGACCTATGCATATATGAAGGAACCAATTCATCACGTTGATGTCGAATTTTTATCGGTACTTAATACGCTCAATTGGCCCCAAATTGCAAGACACATCCGTTCACGAGTATCGCGTTGCTAATACCGAACTTCAGCGTATGCTCTGGTCGCACCTCGAAATTGCGAAATCTTAATTACGTTTTAGAGTAACAATTATTCTTTTACTTGGTGGCCTTACTTCTCATTTATCCTGTTATTTAGACTCTTTTTTTTTTTTACCGTTAATCTTCGTGTCTACTGTTACTTTTTGAATTTTTGGAAATTTGCAAAGATTAAATACGTATTAGATCTTTTTTTCTATCCGTTCGGGCACTTTAAGCTGTTCATATTATTTGATTTGTGCAAGGTATTTCATTTAGATAACTCATCACCGAGCGTCTTCTCTGTTTTATCCATACTCATCCCAGTCCCTTTAAATTAATGTTTCAGCTTACCAATTGATTCTTCCTGCCGATTCACTCTTGTTAATGATTACTTAGTAATAACATTAGAAATTAGCGAAAAAGTCTAATTTTCGCGTCTGGGGTCATTTCACGCAAACACAGCCAGAGACGCACTGACGCGACAAAATTGGAATCATGGAAATCGGGACTACGAACGGACAACAGGCAACGGATAATGATGTTACGAATGGTCAGCAATTATCTGAAACTCTTTACATACGAAATCTAGAGGAAAGAATTAAGTTAGAAATGTTGAAAAGAATTCTCGAACATCTATTTGGAAAATACGGGAAGATACTTCATGTTTACGCGAGAAAAACATTACGGATGAGAGGACAAGCTTTTGTGGTGTTCGAAGACGGAAGATGTGCTGCTCAAGCTCTGCAAGATTTACAAGGCTTCCCTTTGTATGGGAAACCGATGTTAATTCAGTTTAGCAATTCAAAAAGTGATATTGTTGTTCAACGTGATGAAGGAGAATTGGTTCTTCAAGAAAACAAGAAAAAGCGTCACGCTGAGCGAGAAAGAATGCGACAACAGGGAGAATTACGGCCTATGCCTCAGCGGTCCGGTCATCGCAAGGCAACTAATAAAAAGGTTAATGCAGGCGAAAAACCGATGCCTCACGTTGTTGATGATTTACTCCCCCCGAACAAATTGCTGCTTTTGCAGAATCTGCCGGCTGAAGCAAATGCAGAGGTACTTACTCAAATTTTTGGTACTTATCAAGGTTTTACTGAAGTTCGTATGGTTCCAGGTCGTCGAGGAATTGCATTCGTTGAATTCGAAAATGAAAACGACGCTGCAATTGCTAGGGACAGTACTACTGGTATGCTCCTGGGCGAAACGTCAATCAAGGTCTCGTTTGCTAGGAAAGCTTCATAGTCGCAAAGCGTATGATATTTTCAAGCAAAAAAATAATAATAGGAAACCCGGGTCTTAAGCATTTGCCGAATTGAAGTACGACACTAAATCTTTCATTCTTTGTCAATTACTGCAAGGAAAGTACTTTAAAGCCTGTATAACGTCCACTTTTCCCCTTCATTAATGCGATAGTCTTTTGACGATCAAGCAATTCAAGACACCGGAGTAGTAAATCTTCGTCGATACATTCGACGTCTAAACATTGCTCCTGTAATTCGTAAAACGTGCATACGCTATCGTCACGACCTGTATCACTTAGCTTTTTGGTGTGTCAGTTTCTGCATGCTTTGTGATGCTTTCCACCACTGCAAATAATGTTTTAGTTGACCGTACCCATTGTTTAATAACTGTGGCCCATTCATCGGGCGACTTCCAGAATATCCATGCTGTATCTGTAGCATTCCTATTTCCATACGACACCCATTCCGCCTGGTTCTGTTTTGTCATTTCTTCCACTACTTCTCGAAAAACCTCTAACGGTAGTTGACCTGTACCATAAACAACCATTAGTAACTCCATCTCTTTGACCCATAGGTTTGGTATTTACGATCTATTTTTGCGTTGAATAGCAGTGGTGAATCCATTAACTCATTGTTTAACGATAGCTTTGTGATTCGATTTTCCCGACACCACATCAGTATCCAATTCGACCATGCTCTTTTCTGAAAATTCCAAGTGTTTTCATTGAGTTGTTTTGTAAAAAACGGCGGAAAGTCATAAATAGCGGGAGGTGATATTGCCATTTTTTCTTAAATAAAAAATACGTTTGATAAAGAGCAATCTTTCACTTTTGGAGGAGCATAAAAGATAAGAGAATTCGAGGTTTTGTAATTTCGTCTACCGGTTAACTGGTGGTTAGTACAAGCATATATTACAGAGAATCAAGAATTAGCAAAATAGTCTTAACCTCTTTCACAACTTTATATAGACTACGCATCCGATCTCGTTTTATAGCATTCGAGGTTTTTATTTTGGTTTCACATAAATTAAACCTTTCGCCTTAATCGTTTGCCATATACTAGCATCAGCAAGACTGAGGACTCAATTCAATTGAACATCAAAACGTTCATATCACGGTTTATAATAACAAACAAACTCCCTCGCTAATAACATCTTAACAGATACCTGCACCTTGAGGCACGAACATTAACAACTACATAACACAAACGAAAACAATTATACTTTTAGAGATGGTATTTCACAGCAATTAGGATAAAATCAGTGTTGAATTGATATGTATTGCCGTTACAGAGAAAAGTCGACAATATGGAGCAAAAAAATCAATGAAAATCTCCTATTTTTGAATGGTTGAAGAGGAGTAGTGAGCCGGATGGCCTTGTTAAAGAAGACGATATAGAATACAAAGAATTAGAGCACGTAAGAAATTTAAAAAGTACAGTGCGGTCTCGCAGGGACAAATGTCCCATTATAGACCGACAAAGAACTCCTTCCTTCCAAGAAGAAAGAAGAGATATAATGTTACAAAGAGTAACTGAACAAGTTCGAGGAAGTCAATCCAAGGCTCGTTGCCGTTCTTCCATTTTTTAATAAGAATGGTACTTAAAGGTTCCCGTCAAAAAAGGATAAAAGAGTATAAACGCCAAATATCGAGCAATTTCCTAATTGGAAACTGCTTTTCCCGTCTTTGCGAATTTAGCAAAGGACGGACCTTCAGTATGGAAAACAGTATCCCAAAACCAGCTTGTGACACCAAATCCCGACTTATAGTTTTTGTAATGGTGATCTAAATGCCAGGTCTTTAGGCGCTTCAAGTAAGTACCCGGCATGCGGCGATGATGAAGGAAGTAATGAGTTAGGTCGTAGAAAATGTAGCCCATAACACCACCGCTGAAAACGGCGACCGCCATATAGTACGGGAACAAAGCCAATGCTAGACGAAACCAAGGCGTAGCAAGGATAACGAAAAGGGCTGGGGGCATAACAAGACGATAACGATCAGCGGGCAAAAAGTGGTGAACACCGTGGAACAAGAAATGCATTGTTAAAAACACAGGGTGATCGGGAGTGTACTCGTCCAAATGAAACAAAAAGCGATGCATTAGATATTCAATTAATGTCCATAAGAACAGACCAAAACAGACCGAGGCAATTAAAGCAGGCTTAGCCATTCCTTGACTAGCGTAATGTATGCCGAAGGCAACACATGGGCCCCATACCAAGGGAATTACATACCAGGCAGTCTTACTAAGAGGTTCCAAAAAATTGCCAAACAATGGAGCAGAGCCGGAGCCTCGATAATGACGAGGTCGATGAACTTGGTCCAAATACACCTCCTTTGTTAGGTTAGAATTGAATAGAATCTGTGGAAGCATTGGCTTTCTCAGATCAATGAAGTGATTTTTGGCATAATCCTTATCCAGATCAGTAGCCTTCACTTTAAATTCATTTCCATAGCCCTCTCCTATGTTTTGGTCCACGAGTTTCTTGTTCAAATCTCTATTCGAAACTGGAGTTTCAGAGACAAACTCTTGAACAACAATCCTTTTCGTTTCAATCGTTTCCTGGGCGCCTCCAGGCTTACGGACTTCTTCAATAGATTCTGTTAATTGTTAGTTATGAGTTAATAACATTAAGGAAACCAAGCTGAGAGATTTTAGATTTCCGCAGCCTAATTATCTGACAATGGAACAGCATAATTAATCCAACACCCCAAGGCATATAATACATCGCGTTACCCGAGTACAGAAGAAATTGAGTGACTAAACTGTACCAATTGGAGGGGGGGTTCAAGGGGATTTCGCAAATCTTAATCCACTACACTCGTAAACTTACCAGTCATAACTAATAGTACAAGTAAAATACAGCAAGAATTAAGAGAATTAAGCCCAAAACCAGCACTAATTAAAGACCACTTCTTTAATTGATAACTGTGTGCGTGTTTGGGAGTTGACAGGTTAAATACGGACAATGCGGCTATATTAGACCCCTTACGACGGAAGCGGCGAACTCTAAGTAGTGGGGTTTGGGAGTGGAATTATCGCCCCCAAAATTAAGTTATCCTCCGCCATAACCACAAAAATTTAATCTACACCTAAGAAGGGTAATTGCGTTCATAAAATTTTGTAGAACGGTATTTAATGATGTTTTTGGATGCAGAAGACTTAGCGGAAGCGCCTTTTCGCAATCAACAGGTATGTTCTTGTATATTAATTGAAAACAGAAGTCTAGGGTTTACTTCTCATTTCACTGCAGATTCATCTTTAAAACAGCATGATTAACATCGCAGAACCATGATGTAGCCGTAAATGTTGCTACAAAAGTGGAAAATTCAAAGTTGAACGAGCGTGATGAAACACAATCATTCGACGGTAGTCGAAAACCTAGTGATTCTTTTGAGAATGAATCATTTCTAAGGAAGGAAAGAGCCGATGTTGAAAAGCACACAAAGCATGAACCAAATACCAACCTAACTTCCTATAATAGTGAGAACGGATATACGAGAGAAAAACCAAGAGAACGGTCGAGGGAACGAAACTCGCACGAAAGACCGTTGAGTGAGGATCGCGAATGGGATCGTCGCGATGATTCGAGTTACTCTGATTATGATCGCAGACGTAGCTCAAGCAGACATCGGGGAATGTCCCATACGAGTAGAAACTCATATCACAGTGAGCGCGGCTCTGATGCCAATAACTCTTGGCGGCGTGAAAGTCCTCGTGGCTACAGCTCTCGTCGTAGACGCAGAGCCCATCGCCAAGAAAAATCGAGAAGTCCTTCGCCTCCTAATGACCGTTACCGAGATGAAGATTACTTTCAACGTGAGTATGAAGACAGAGGCGCGCTTTTTATGGTTCCAACCGTTCACGTTCTCGTCGCCGTAGTCCACCGCAAAGCCGCAGAAGGGAAAGTTCACCACACTACTCAGAGGAGGAACGGGACCGGCGGACTGTGTTTGTTACGCAGTTAGCTAATCGTTTGACTACTCACGAATTACGGGAGTTTTTTGAACAGGCCGGAGCTGTACGAGATGCCCAAATTGTTCGCGACCGTGTCACTGGTAGATCAAAAGGGTATGTTGAACTACTTGAGAATGTAAGTATACTAACTTAAATAAGTGTTGCCTACGTCGAGTTCCGACGTGAGGATTCTGTACAGGTTGCCTTGACGCTTTCTGGTAAGCGTATTTTGGGCATACCTGTCATCGTCCAGCTTACGGAGGCAGAGAAAAATCGAAAGGCTAGGGAGCTGTCAGAGTATGTCAAGACAATTTATTGGTTAAGCCATTGTACTAATTATTATTTCAGACAAAATCGTGCTTTAAGTGCCGAACTTCCGTTTCATCGGCTATGTGTCGGTAATATACACTTCAACATTACAGATGAAGATTTGAAGGCGATTTTTGAACCATTTGGTGAATTAGAATACGTCCGTCTTCAGCGGGATGATCAAAATCGAAGCAAAGGATTTGGCTTCATCCAGTATGTTTATTGTCGTTGTTTGCAAATTACAACTAACGCTTTTGCCTAGGTTTCGCGACCCATTATGTGCACGTATTGCCTTAGAAAAAATGAACGGTTTTGACCTTGCAGGTCGTCAGTTGCGTGTAGGTCTTGGTACTGATAAGTTTGCTACAGAAACTACTGCCTCTATGCTTCGCAGATTTGATTCTAGTTATAGCCGGTATAAGCACGAGCATGTTTCTCAACCCACTCCTTCAATTTCTGCTTCTAGTGATGAAGCTTCTCACCAGCGTCTGGTTAAATCTAGTGACAATCTTGATGAAGGAAACCTTTCACCTTCCGAAGACTCTCGGCCGGCTATTTCCCGTGACGAATTAATGAAAAAATTGGCCAGAAATGAACAAATTGTTTCTACGTAAGTTGACTAATTCTTATTTTCAAGTTCTCTAATCGTATTTGTTAGTGACGATTCACTCAGCAAACCTCCGACACGCTGTGTCTTACTTCAAAATATGTTTAATCCCGAGGAGTAAGTGTTCTATCTCATTGCCGTTAGTGTTTGAAATGTGCTAACAATGTTAAAGGGAAACTGGTGACCATTGGATGGAAGAATTAGCACTGGATGTTCGTGAAGAATGTGAAGAAAAATATGGTCACGTTGCTCATTTACAAGTAGTTCCTAGTGATAAGGTGAGATTTTCCTAAAGTTTGAAACGTTGAAATGGCAACAAAGCCATTCAAGGACTTCACAACGGTGGTTTGGTGGTCGCACGATAAATGCATCTCTTTTCCAGAAGCTACTATGCTGAACGTTTTCTGATACTAAAACTATTTAGCTGCGTAGTCGCATATTCTCCGGTGTTTCCCGAAGTCAGAGATATTTATACAATTAAGCTATCTTGTATTCTGAATACTTCTTAGGATAAAATAACTGTTAGTTACATAATTCTTCATATGATGATGCACATCTTTCGAAACGAAATCTAGCTAATGACTACCTCTTTCTCATATCGTTATAAAATGCAACACCTTTTATTAAAACTTTATCTTCAGTCTAGGAACAGAGATGTTGTGATTCGGAGAGTTGACACCTTGTCTCCATTCAGGCATGTCTGAATCTAATTCCAAGATGGAAAAGCAATATAGGAGTACAGGGTGTGACAATATTTATTTTAAAAAAGCCTGAGTCATCAATTATTCACGATAGATAGGCTACAACGGTGTATTCAAGGTCACTACTATAAGATCAAACAAGAACTGGCATGTGACACTTGAAATAAGGATCGCGGTATTATGAACTGTGTTAGAACGAATACGGTATGAAAAGGACCCTCTTAGACTATCGATCTAGAACGAGAATTCAAAAAGTATAGTGTTCCGTTTCGGTAGCCATAGAGGTGTCGAATAGAGGACTCGCCAGGATTGCGATACTGGTTCCAAACATTCAAATGTTGCAACATGCTGTAATCTGCCTTACACAAAGGACAATTTGCAAATGTACGCGTCATCCAAATATCCAAGCAATGTGCATGAAATATGTGCCCGCAAGGAAGAATTCGAATAAAGTCATTACCTTGGTAGTTCTCCAGACAGACAACACACAACTCCTCTTCCGGTGTTGTTTCTCTTTCAACAAGATATTTCCTTTCGTCTGCGGTGGTATCCCTTCTTGCCCCTTCTGTATCACTCTGCAGAAAATGAACTGCGGGTGACTGCTGAACATTGCTGGATGTAATCGTAGGGTTGAATGCTGTTGGAGTTAATATAATTGGATTCGTGTTGCCGTATTTTTGCTGACGATGGAGACGTAGCTCCGCATGCTTTTTCTGCGCACGTAGGTAACTCTCATAGGTCATACGAGGAAATAAACATTCTAGTACATTTTGCGTTAACACACGTCTTTGCATTCTGGTATCTCGTCTAGCAAAATTTCTGCGTTCCTCAGCTGAAGCATCATTTGTGTATTCCGCGACTTGAAGACGCCAGAACAATAAACAGTACTTTAAAGCAAAAACGATGCAAGCATTAACGAATACAATACCAACTATCATCAGCAAAACAAGAACGACGGCATCTTGATTGCGTTCTTTACCCAGCTGTTTCGAGGCGTACTCCACTGAACGAGATGAGGAGGGCAAAGCGACACCCATCTGTTCAGTATAGTTTGTAAATAACGGGCAGACGCCACGAAACTGGTAAACGTAAAGATCCAACACTGTTTATACCAAATTCAAATAAAGAAATTGTTGTAAAGCGAGGGGCGAGAAAGAGAATCCGAACCGCAGAGGAGAACTGCTCTATTTCTTAAAAGTTCTATAGCACAGACAAAGCTAAAATGGTTAGTAAGGTGGTAGTGAATAACTTCCAAGTTTAAATATACCGTAAACAAGAATGTAAACAAGAAACCAAAACATGACGAAACTTTTTAACGATGGTATAATGAGGATTTATAAAAGGAAACACTTTTAGATTTTTGAAATACATTTAGGAATCCTCTTATGCTTTTATTCTTTTAACAGGTCGCTCCTCCGCCTTAATTTCTTTTAAAATACCTCGGTAAGTATTACGGCGTGAATCGGCGTGCAAAAGAACAGCACGGGCGAATTCCCCAATTGCCTTCCGTGCATTGTCTTGTTTCATATCCCAGAAAGTTGCCAAATTAACAACATCATGTCCTCCACGGCATTCGAGAGGAGATCGAGCTTCGCTAGTTACAAGAATACCTCTACCACGAGTCGCCCTCGTTAAACTGGCTGCGTTATTGATAACGTATCTTCGAGCAGAACTGTCACGAAGACCAGCAGCATACGAAACTTCAAGAGCAACATTACGAGTAACTGCAACTCCAAGCATGGTATGTTTTAAGTAGAATGGGAGCCTTTGTGTCATATCCAAGCTTATAATGTCCACTTCTAGATCTGTGCATGCATGTTGAAGTAGTTTTTCACCAATTGGACGAACAGCCAAAATATCGAATTCCTTTGTAGAGTCATGAAGAATTCGGTTTTGAGGCGTACTTTCAAGGGTGACTGTTATCCTTGAGTAAACTTTTATTTTCTGATCAGGGAATAATTCCTTTGGAATTGGATTGTGTATGATTCCTTGCAATTTTCCATCAAACTGGAAGTTTAAGGCAACTGCCTTGTATCCGAGCTTTTCAAGCATCATCACAGTCTTTTTAAGATTTACATCCTTAACTCCCAGTGAAGGCCAAACCACGTTGAGATCTATAAACATGTTTTGTTCGTTATTTGGTTTAAGCTCGGTAAGCTTTAATGAGCTTCGGGGTGTGAAGGAAAACTAAAGAGTATTTAACACGGGACAATAAAACCCTTATAAAGGATGAATTCCGTTCAAAGAAGTACTCTACTCATATACGCGGGCATTTTTATTTTAACAAGACAGTTTAGAACTAGAGTGATATTTCCGATTTACATTCATCATTATACACAACTAAAATACACCTCCAGAATCCAAAAAAGTTGAACTTCATTTCATGTCTTTCATAAATGAAGACATTATCGTCGCTGTTTCTATTTTTTTAAGGGAAAGAACGTAAAACGCTTAACGCGATGGAGACCTCTTTCGTAAATTAGTCAATTTTATCCGTAAAGTGGGTCCTTTAGGTTTCGTGTTGATTGCTGGAGGCGCCGGAGGAGTATTTTTTATTATAACATGGGGAGTTTTCGCAGGTTTCGTAGGTAGAGTTTTCAGCGGTGCCTTTTTGATAACAATTTTACCCTTAAAGTATTAGTATACGTCAAGTAAAGATTACAAACCTTTCCAAGATGAATTGCACGCAGATGCGGTACCAAACTAGGAATTTTTAGGACGACTATTAGCGAAGATTTTGTCTCATAAAGAACACGACAGATATTCAGCAGAGACTGTTTCGTCACTAGGTCTATCTTTGTGCTACTAGTTAACGTTAGTAATTCAACTCAATAAAAATACAATGACTGTACATACTTTACTGTTTCCCAAAGAGTATTAGCTAACTCCTCATTTTTCCCCATATCATGTCGTAAAGCTTCAATGGCGCCAGAGATGCTGGCTCGAGAAGTGATATCAATACGTTTTTCGACAGCCTTATTAACATCTTCTTCCACAACCAAATCGTTGTCAACAGTTTCTGCTTTCGTACTACTTCGTGCAATGACACCAAAACCGTAATTGATAGAACGAACGAGATTTTGTCGGAAGCATGGCGATGGATCATTGACCAGCATGTAAAACATGTATTTCATCAAAGAAGAAACCTTAAGAGCACCAATGCTAAGCATAAGGTCAAATACCTTGCTCCGTAGCAAATTGAAGTTTCCTTCTTGCACGTAAGGAAATAGATCTTTGACCTCAAAGCCTAAGTGGAAAACCTGTGATAGTTTGTTTTTTCCTTCAAGAGCCGTACGTGAGATAACATTACAATACGACGGCATCCAGCCGTCGATACGCAAATAACGATCTATCTCAGCAATAACGGTCTTTACGAATTGCATATGTCCGGCATCACTGAAAGCAAATTGCATTGTTTCCCCACGTGGAATCAATGCATCAACAAGTGCTTCAATTAAATGGCAAATGTAGTGAGCGTCTGAAAGCTCATTATTTGCATTGTCATTAAAGCATAGCAAGTCAAGCAGTAACTTTTTCACGGTAATAGGGGTATCTCCTTTTCGATCGCGAATTCTTGAAAAGGCATGTACCATTGTACACTTTAAGTAATAATCAATAATACTCGAGAAAACATTGCTCTTTGGTATAGTTGAATTTTCGAAGCAGAATTTGTCAAGGAATGCCTTACGTAAATGAAAATGTCCAATCCACTCCAATTCTTCTGTAGCACATTTTGCTAGAGCTAATGCCGCTTCTTGACGTATGCCATAGTAATACCGAGAATCCATAAGTGTTCTTAGTAGGACAGTAGACACTTGACGTGATGGTCTAAAACTGTCGCTACAGAAGTAACGGATGGCTTCCAATTGCGCAACGACATCCCGATCCTGCTGCAATTGGGAGACATACATATGTTCTGGCTGACCAACACGAAGTCCACAAATCCACTCAAAATCGGCGTCAACTCGAATCCATTCGAAGGCTTCAGTTGCCATAGCGTCTTCATCCTCTTTGGTGTAATCATAAAGGTGCCAATTCTCAACATCCTCATCCGTCTGAAGAATATCACCCAGGCTTTTAATGACATAGTCTGAATCAAGGCCGCCGTGGTCATCACCTTCTTTCCGAACATTCTTGCTTGAACGATTTCTGCTGATACGTTTGTACTTGGTATTATACTGTATATCGAGTTTTGTGAACGTATCTTTTAACTCTACAACGTGCTCATACGGAGTACCATCGGCCTCATGGATTCGAATAGTCATTGGCCCACTGAATACCGGAATTACAGGCTTGACAGTCTCCCCATTAAGATGGCGGGTTGCTTCATCCATAAAATCCAAGCTATTACGACTGAGTTTAGGCATTTCTTTTGCTTGAACCTGATTGATACCCATTTCAATAATCATCTTTTTCCGGTTAAATCTTTGCACAACACGGAAGATAGGATAACCAAATCCATATATCCATTGTTGAGCAAAAACATCCAGTTTAATATGACTAGCTTTTTCACATGTCTTGAGAAAATGCGTCGTACTCAAACAACCATTGTGCATATCACCACTCATTGCTTGCAGTAACAACTTTGGTATAACTCTTGACATACCGAGTGAACCACCAGTTTTGGTTAGACGCTGCTCTAAAATGTGAATAACCATAGGAGCTTTCAACGCAACAAACTCTAACGCTGCTAAGTTGATGGGAAGAGAAACATCAGTACTAGCAATGGGCGGCCGCCCAACGTCTAGTTCAAGAATCTTGTATACTGCCATTTTTAAACGAAACCGATAATCGTTGTTTCCCATTAACATCCTCAAGAATAAACCCGTGATGTAAAAGGAAAGTCCGTAGATCAGCCACAAATCATGCCAATGTTTAGGGATCACGTATACGCCAATCCACTGACTTGCCAAGGCCCAAGTGAGTGTGCGTGTTGAGTCATAAATAGGTTCAATAATATCTTTTGGATAAAGTAAACTGTTGCCAACAATAGCCATTGAAGCAGATGAAATCACCGGAATTGTGATTTCATCAACAAAACAGAGTTTAAATGTAGTAAAAGGATACGATCCGTACTCGCGAACGAAGAAGTCCATTGCTTTGTAAATGAAAGCACACGTATTTTGTACTTCGTCGAGATATTTAGGTAAATAATAACCAGAGATTTCGACGGCACTGGATCCCATAGCGTCGTCATCTTCGGCTTCCCGAAAATCTGTTAAGTTGATGTGGTGAAATGGGCCAGCCGCAAAGCATATATATTGTGCGGAAACAGGAGTGTTTACCGTAAAGTACACGGTTTTTTTCGTGTTATCCTCCGGATGAGTAGCTTGGTCAATTAAATCACCACAACAGATTACTTCAATGTCATGACTTTCTGCTGCATCCAGATCAGCAACAGTACTTACGCCATCGACAAGAAGTAGTGTTTTTGGAATGGTAACCTCTAGCTCCCATGTGCAACGCTCCCAAATGCTGTCAAAGCATGGAACCCAAGCTGATGCACTGTACGGCAACGTAGAGTGGGAAGTATAGAGATGCGGATACCGCTTGTCGACAACGTCAGTACCCACGAAAGTTAGACCACACATAGGCTTTCGTAACTCATACTCGACCTTTATAAGAAATGGTTTAGCATGCTCTTCTTCCGTTTTTGGGAGATGAACAGTAAGTCCGCCAAGTTCCTGAGCAATTGCCGTCATTTGACTTTGCAATTGATGATGCTGATGAACATTACTGTTTGTCTGGCTAAGGCGTATACGCTTCAGGGCGTTGCTATACTCATATACTGCCTCCGCTCCATCTACAGTAACATGAGATACGTCTAAACAGTGTTAATATAGAGGTTCACTCAAAATGTATAAACATTGTGGTGCAGGTAGTCACTTTACCTATTTGATAGCAATCAAGCAAAACAGTTTCTAGCGAGGGATTCGTTTTATTAATTGTAATTTCCGTATATCCCTTGACTGTCTGGCCTTGGAAGTCAACATTAATGGCAATTTTCTGATGATTTGTACAAAATTAGTAAGAGTGCAAAAAAGAATAAGAAACGTATATTATGTACCCGCGAGCAGGGGCATCCGTAGAATGACTCATTTTAACATGGAAAACCAATCATGAAGAAACAGCGGACCTCTAAAACAGAAAAAACTAGCAATCTTTTGCTTTCCCCTTGTCTTGCCTGGAAGACAAGATTTGCTAGGTGTTGGAGGAAGCTAATGGCATTCAACAAAACTGAGCTTCCACCAAAACTATATGCGTAAAAAATGTATCAAATGAAGGCTTTTCAATGTATATTTACTGTTCAGAATTTCATAGTGTTAATAATATATAACTTTATGTATATCATTTTTAATGTTAAGGTCTCGCTAAACCTTAAAGCCAAATAGTAAGCTTGCTGGTCGTTTGTGAAGCAACGGACTTAAGTTAATTACACATGAGATTTACTCGTATTCTGTTGTCACGATCTGTTTGGAAGGGTAACGTTACAATTAATTAAAAAGCATGCACGATTAACTCTTACTAAGGACCCAATGTCGTTGACTTCGGCGTTGATATACGAGAACATATTCTCAAGAAGATCCCCATAAAAACAAAGGCTCGTTCTGCAACGATTCTGCCTCAAATGGTTGGGTATGGACTGACTGTTTTTGTTTTGTTTTGCTAACTATTGAGCAAGAGCCGATTTCATGGTTCACAATGGAAAGGCATATCCCAAAGTTCATATAACAGAAGACATGGTAGGACATAAACTTGGCGAGTTCTCCCTTACGAGGAAACCATTTTCTTACCGAAAAACCAAAAACCGCTGAACACGGTGCCCCAAAGTTGCTCCAAGTGAAATTATGAACACATTTACACGCATCTCATGCACTTACAGTATTCTTTCTAACGATTCACATTTTCATCCTTCTTTTTATTCCTTCTCGATACTCTAAAATTTATGTATTCAAAAGCCTATTCCCTGATTGCCAAACTTGGTTTATTGTTCCCGACAATAAATTCTTGACTGGAAAACCACTTGCCAAAAATCTCATGTTATTTTGGTTTTCATTTTGTGCGTTTGCCCCTCATTAAGGCATGAACAAAAAATGAAGAGTCTATTTTCCCTTGGATTTTAAGCGTTTTGCTTCACGCTTGCTCACTGGCTCTGGTTTATTCACCTCATGACTAAAGGCTTGTTCACGCTCATGCTACCACGCGTTAGTTATCAAAATGGTAGCTTTCACTTACAGCAATTTGCAATTTTGTTTTGATTTTGTCGTCAAGCTCCAAGTTCACTTGACCCAAGATTGCTTTCAAGTCCTCCTGTAAAAATTGTTAAAAGAATTATACAAAACAGACGAGGGATCTTGTCGCCACACATACGGTTGATTCTGCAAACTTTTTTCCTTTCTTCTTTCCTTTTTTGCGCACAATAGACTGAGGATTACGCGAAGTATTTAATTTTGGAATCTCCAACTCGTCCTCTCGAAATGGCTACCAGTAGTTAGTACGGCTGACAAATTTGCCAACGCTTACCTGTTTGCGAGTGGTATGGGTCTTGGACTTGTTTCCATCTGAGGGAGTTGACTTTTGTTTCTTTGCCATATTCTGCTGCAATGCTTAGCGCAGTAATGATTTTTTTTGATACAGCGGTAGGCGAGTCAGAGCTTCACAAGCAGCGCTGAATCCTCATCTCTTTCGGTAAACTTTTCGGAGCCAACTCGGTATTCGGTAACTTTATTCGGCGACTTGGTCACAATTTTCGGTGAATACTATTTGCTCTAGTTCACCGGAGAATCCGGATTGGGAACGCGTTTAATGGAAATTACGTGTCAAAAGCGACGCGTTCTTTTCAGTTTATCTTCCCATCGTACTCTTTGGAAGTCAGGAATTGACTACATCGAACCTTTCTTTACCATAAATAGAGAGTTACAAGTCAATGGAGCCTACGTTCATTGGATACATTGCCTCCACGTTTGATGCACTCTTGCTTTTTGAAGCTTGCTATCAATCAAAACTCTCTCTTATAAAAAGAAGACTAACAAGTCATGAGCGAAAGACCTTGATACATTCGGGAAGCATTTTCATATATGACGAGGGATGCAGCAATGTGAAGCGATGGACTGACGGTTTAACTTGGTCGCCATCACGAATTGTTGGCAATTTTTTGCTTTACAAGGAACTGGACAATACAATCTCAAAAAAACGTGACAACAAAGATATCTACAGAAAGAGAGTATCTTATCCTGTAGGCTCAAAACGCACCCAAGGCCATATTGGAAACCACTCTTTAAATAATGAAACACAATCTTCACGTCTAAAGGCTGACGGACTGGTAAAGAAAACAATAACTATAAGTTTGTTTGGCCGACCTCATCATTTAATTTCCTATTATTCCGTCAATGATGTTGCCATAGGAAAACTTCGTTCTCCGAGTGAGCTTCCACAGTTTCAGGACATTAAAGTATCAACCGAACTTCTCCAAGGCTCAAACTTTCGTATTTCCCCAATTGTGGAGAAAGAGAAAAAACAGTTTTATGAGAGCATATCAACCTCTATACAGGAACAACAAACAATGTTAGACAATGAGCAGTCTGGTTTAACATTAAACACCATGAAACCAGCTGACAATAAAACTCAGGCAACCCCTTTTCAAGAAAACGACCCTGACCCAGTGAACTATCTTTCCATAGATGCCCATACCAACTGTCCAACAGAAACCCCGAACTTACTCGATATGATAATTTTCAAAAACTTAAAGCCCCCAGTTATGGAAGAACTCGAGTCAAATCTTGTGGACTACCCTTTAAACTTTGAGCCTACTGCCTCATCCATGGTTGTCAACGACGCCGATCAACTTCTTCCCAAAACTTTCCCAAATTACGAAGACAATTCTTCCTTTAATTGTCTAGATCACGAGAATTTTAATCATACAGTCTCTTTCTATCCCACTCTGTATGCTGGTGCAAGCTCATCCTCGCCTCCCGACAAAGTAAAAGCGTCAATCTCAAACGAGCTGCAGAAATACGACTTTGGCACTGGATTTTATGTTTCTGATTCAACTCCTTGCTCTAATGATCCTGTGTTATTAAACGACCTTTGCATGTATCCGCCTCCTAATCCGCATCGTGACATCGATATCAATCCGCCATTTTCTACTCTCGCTTGTAAACGTTTTAAGTACTACTGCGACAATTATAAGACATCATCCTATCACAGGACAGGTTATCCACGCCTAACGCGTCTATAACAGACTTCAAACTCGCACATTCTTTCAAGCAACGAAATTTAAGTACTTCTTCGGGCGCTAAACATGAAACCTTCATATTTGCATATCAAAACAGCTCTATGAAGATACCAAAAACATTGTTAAACAAACAATGGCGCATTCATCTATTCCAACCGGACCCTTTTAAACAAAAAACTCGATATAAAACCCGGAATGTCTTATAAATACCACTTTAGGCATTTTACAAGTTGATAAATCTCGAACTACTAGCTCTTAACTCTAAACCTGTTCAAAATTGTCTCCTCTTGATGTACTAACAATCTGAGAAGCGATGACTTCACACCAAGACCTTTTTTGCCGACTGATCTGCGTTTTCTTAATTTGTTTGCACCCTTACACACTAAACTCTTAACCAACCCCCTGCACCAGAAATAATTGTGCGCGTAACCCCTGCAATTAAACACCACGTGAACGTCGAGGCTGCGCCAACTTTACGTTTTTTTCCAAGTTTTTGGTTAAAGACGGTGAAACAGGTCCTTAATACCTAATGGCAACAAGCTCTGTAACATCTAGGCTCAATGAGCTGTTAGAAGCTCTTAGGACAGAGCTCGACACGTTTCTTAAACAAAATCTGCAAGGAGATATTCATCCAGATGATTATGGTTACAAATGTACGTTAAAGAGGAATTCTATTGAAAGTTTTCAAACATTTATGTCTTTTTTTCGTTACTAACAAGTCTAGTGGTTACTTCTCAGATACAAGAAATCCACCGCATAAAAAAAGCCATTATGGAACTAGAAATGCAACATGTAAAGATTAAAGAAGGGTATGCACGCAACGAAATCAAATATGGGATGTTAGAAGTTACTGACTGATAATTAGTTACGAAGAAGAAATAAGCCAACTAAAAAATGAGCTACAAAAGCGTAGACGAGATTCCACACCAGCAGCCAATGCTAAAACAGCCTCCACACCAAGCCAGTCGTCTCAACCTTCTTTCACAATGGCTTCGACGAATACACGGTCAAATATTATGAATTCGCCCATGGCGGGAAACGGTATGCCTGGCAGCCAGATGCCAAACCACGCAAAATTGTCAGCAAATGCACAATCAAACACACTTCCGTCCATCTCTGCCAATCGACGGATGTCTCAAAATGCAGAGTCCAGTGTTTTAGCCCCTATCCAATCCGTTCAGCCCAAAGAAGGACCCCCTGCTCAGCTTTATTCACAAAATGCTTTTTCACAAGCTCCGCCAGCTCCGGAATCTCAAATACCCATGGGTTCTTCCTCGGCATATGTTAATAATGCTGCTGGTTCCGAAAACACTACAAAATCCTCTACTCCTTCTCTCTCTCAACCAGGCCAAGAAACGTCGTTGAATAACGGTTCTGCTGAGCAGAATGCTGTTGTAAAAAAGGAAGAAACAGACTGGTCTGTTACGTACGCCCAGGGCGTGACTCCTTCCATTGCGATAAATTTATTGCATACGTTAGAGCATACCAGTGTAATTTGTTGTGTTAAGTTCAGCCATGATGGTAAGCTTCTTGCTACCGGTTGTAACCGTGCTGCACTTGTGTTCAGCGTGGAAACAGGACAACTCTTGACTCATCTACAAGAAGAGTCATCCGAAAAAGAAGGTGATTTGTACGTCAGAAGCGTGGCCTTCAGTGCTGATGGAAAGTACCTTGCTACTGGTGTTGAAGATCGCCAAATTCGCATCTGGGACATCGCTCAAAAACGCGTTCACAGACTACTCTCTGGTCATGAACAGGAAATCTACTCTTTGGATTATAGCCGTGATGGGAAGTATTTGGTATCCGGAAGTGGAGACCGTACTGTTTATCTTTGGAGCGTTGAAACCGGACAACGAAAGCTGGTCTTACATACGGATGATGGGATAACCACTGTAGCCTTTTCTCCTGATTCTCAGTACATTGCTGCTGGTTCCCTCGACAAAGTTATCCGGATATGGTCTATTAACGGAACGCTTCTTGAGCAACTTGTAGGTCACCAAGAAAGTGTCTACAGCGTTGCTTTTTCGCCAGACGGTCTTACTCTCGCCAGTGGCAGTCTTGATAACACTATAAAACTCTGGGAACTACAATCAGCTGCTGGTGTACCTACAAATGCAATCAAGCCTGGAGGAATCTGTAAAAAAACATTTACAGGACATAAAAATTACATTCTTAGTGTTGCTCTTTCTCCTGACGGTAAATGGATCGTTAGTGGTTCTAAGGATAGGACTGTTCAATTTTGGAATCCAAATGGTTTCCAATCTCAAGCCACGTTACAAGGACATAACAATTCTGTTATCTCAGTTGCAATGAGTCCGACTGGAAATTGTTTTGCCACCGGAAGCGGTGATCTTCGGGCCAGAATTTGGAGCTATCAAGATTTATAATGAGTAGTTTACTTGGTCTCTTATAAGTTCTCACTCTCACCTGATGTTCCCATTGCGAATTTGATGTTCACTGTTTCCTCTGTACACTCCAAAGCAAGCGATATCACTAAAAGAAAGCGTTCTAGTGGGTCGCTTCAGCTATCACCACCGACGTAGAGACAATGTTATTTCACCGGTATTACATGTCGACCGAATGACGAATGAAGTTGCTCTGCACATTCATGATTTACTCACGTAACTATTCTATTTTTTTTGCAGATTATAATAACTCATAAACTCATCACAAAGCGGTTCTAATGTAGTAATGAAGGCGATAACAATTATCTCTTTGTTTATTAAAATTGCCTCTCAAAGGAAGGAAAAATGACAGGTTTCCCAATAGCTCACAATGTTTCGGTTTTCCAAAAATAATCACAAGAAAAAATTATCGCGATCCAGTTAAAACTTTCCCTCCGATTCCTTGAGAAGTTTTAGGGTATTGTTGTAAATTTTGTCCAGCGCTCTATAGAAGCTCGTGTATATTATAGGTTTGTCCCATGGCAGTTCTTTCCGTTGTTGAAGTGTCTCTTTTACACATTCTAGCACGTCTGAGTCCAATAGTTTTTGTGCTGGAAAAAGAATTTGAAGTTTACGAGGAAATTGCTCGTAAATTAATACTTCATCATCAGATAGAAAAGACAATGAGTCGTAGGACATATGACGAAGACTGCGAATCAATCTCAGCTCCAACAGCAAAGGAAATGCGTACTCGGGGAGTGGCTCGTATTTTTCCAAGTCAATATCGGCAGACTTTGCGAAATTCGCCTGAACCCTCGTGAGATCATCAGCAACGTCAGAAGCAGATTTTAAAAACCATTCCGTAAACGTAGGACAGGTTTGGTCGGCTTGTAGTCCATAAACGCCAGTTCCAGGAATAGCACGGACAGCTACATCACGACAAAACAGAAGACTTTTGCTTGGCATGCCAGCGGCAAGAAGTATTGAACTTTGTAGTTCAAAGAAAGAGATTAGAAGATTGCTCCAGTAGCGAGTCCAATAGTTGACGATTGGTAATCTTGTTCCTAACATAATTGCAAATCGAATCATGTAGCTTGATTGTAATTCTTCAGCGGCATAATATAATTCCCATTTCTTAAACTCACGTGCATGTTGCCTTGCACGGGAATGTGTTCCATAGTACTGAAAGAGGAATGCGGAATCTTCACCCTCCAACGCTTCAAGTGTGTTCAGACCGGTCATGAACTCCTCAAATTGTTGTTTTTCTTCCTGGGTTGGTTTCCTTGGTTTTTCCAATTGAAAGATTTCAAGAATTCTGTCACAAGTTCCTTCAATATCAATGCTAAGGCCGCGTCTTAAACGGTCAACTCCAATTGTTAAGGCCTGTTTCCAGTTTTTCGTTTGAACGATGCTCCGCTGGACGAATAGATTTGAGCAAGCAAAAGAAGAATAATACTTTTCTTTGTGCAGTAGACGTTCCTCACGACAAGGGACATCATAAATGCTGCCATTATTGTAAAGCTTGGCAAAGGTAATTTTAAAGTGACGGTTAACATCAAATTCAGTATCGGCTTGTTTTCTTCGGCAAAGAGTGAGATAGTTGTTATAATAATATGCTCTTGCGTTTTCAGTGGGTGTATTCAACGATAGTAATTCCGCAATTGTAAAGAGTTCACGAAGATTAAACACGCTTTTTAACTCCATTAATTTGCGGTCTTCTTCAATAATCCGCTTGCATTCTCCTCGTAGTGTTTCCTTTTCATCTTTGCGTGCTTTTTTTAACTTCTGAATTTTCCTGTAAGATTGTGAACTTCCAGGCCGAGACTCTGTAACAAACGGAAGTTCATCATACCAGAACTCTTTAAGTTCATCAAGACCCGGTTTGTCAGCAAGAGATACTGCTTCACCGGACACTTTTTGAAATTCAGCAGCGAGGGCCAAAAATGCAAGTGTTTCATCAAAAACATCAAGTCGTCTTCGCGGAATATAAAGGTCGTCTGTTTCCTTGTCCAGTGTTTCTGAATCATATATTTCTTCATCATCATTTGATGGGAACAAAGGGGTGGGTTTACAGTCAAATTGTTCAGCTGAAAATGAAACAACTTTCCGGGTCTTAATTGGAGAATGTTTATAAATTCCCGATACTGATCGCCTACTTGTAGAGTCCGTAGGCTTTGGTAAAGGGTGCTGTTTCCGGTAAGCATGTAGAAGTTTTAGATGAGAACTGCCTTTTGCTAGCATTCTTTCACGGTGCATTTTTAGCCAGTCTCGGTAAATGCGAAGAATAGAATTTGCGTTGAAAAATTCAAGAGCCTTGGTGAATACATCTCGAGTAAGCTCCGCCGGAAACTCATCAATCCTCATTAAAAGGTCAGTTAGATGGGAAAACTCTTCAAAATGGCGTGTTCGTTCATCGCAATGGTCAGCGTAAGGATGGTAAATCGGACGGGAAGCGTAGCGCTTTCTTTCCCAAGTAGAAAACGCGGCATCAACTTTTTCAACGGGTGTTTGTACCGGCGCAATGTCCAAACACTTTGAATAAGGAAAAGGAACTTGATAGGAGACGGGTACAAGATCGAGTGAGTCAACACTTGCAGAGTAAGGATGAACAAGGATAGGTTGAACCACTTCTGGAGCAGTCGGCGTTGCCGGTGATGGGTTCTCAGGAGATTGAGCGACTGAATCTGCAAGTGTTAGATGTACACTGTTCGACGAAAGTGACTCGATTCCCATGTTGTCCTTAAAGTGACCCTTGTTTTGGACATCCATGGAAATAAATCTATCATTCAAGTCATTGGACTCAACAGTGTCGGACATATAAAGTTTAGCATCTTCATTCATCCGGTTGCTGCGGACGTTGATAGTATCTCTCGTATACGAAGAATCTTCTTTCGTGAGGTTCTCTTTTTCGTATGATGCTTTGCTCGAAATAAAATTCATGTCGCAAACTTTTTGCTCATTGCATTGAAGATTTTTCGTTTGTGAGTGAGTAGAATTGCTCATTTGAGAATCAACTGCCAAGACGGAGGAAAGGTTGTGAGCTCCCTCCACTTCTAGAGGAGACCTTAACTGTGAGGAAGATGACTCTGAAGATAGAGATTCCTTCGTATTTCTCAATTCCACACGTACGTTATTGATTGACATTACATGATGGTCCATACGTACCTTGCTGGTACTAAGACTAACAGGTGCTGGCTCCCCATAAGGCAATGAAGATGACGAACGATGAACGACGATGTCCCTTTTAACTGCTGAAGGCGGTTTCTTGATCTCATAGGGGTGTAAGGCAGATGTTGATGACCGCTCATTTGAAGTTAAAGAATAATGAACGGATGCAGCAGCGGAAGCATAGTGCTGCTGACATTGATGAACTGCTGGTATTCCGTAATTAGGAACCTTTTGGAGTCGCAAAGTGGAATAAGGCAAGGCTTTAAGCTCTTCGGATAGCGGTGATGAATAATTCGAAGTCGTGCTTGATGCAGATACGTGAGTTCGAGGTTGTTGATAAACAATTCCTTCCTCAAGCTGTACATCACGTTGCTTCGATTTGTTGTGACCGAAGACAGCCCGGAAGATGCTCAAAATAAATGACCATAAAGCTTTAATAATCCGAAACATTTTTTTACCAAGATTAGATTAGACCAGTAAAAGTAAGCAAAGTCAATATTGTCACAAACTCCTATAGGTAATCGGAGATTGATATCAGCTACAATACCTTAAAGGCAAGTAGCTGCTTTTACTTCTTAAGCACACAAGAATGGTAGAATAAAAAGTCTTGTTTTGAAACAAGATCGAGAGTCAGTAAGAACAACTCTCCCGTAGCACAAGACAGAATATTTAAACTCAACAGATGGAAGCTCAAGCTCACAAGTATTGAGACCTCACAAGGGTAATGTTATAAGAAAGAACAGATCCTTGAATAGTTTACAAATATTCTTTTGCAAAGAAATTAATTACTGCAGGTCAATTCAATTACGCACTTATGCAATGAACAGACTGCAGCGAAGAATATTGTTACTGTATACAACCTCTTTGTTGAATATACAGAAAAGTAATAGAAACCCTAAATGATTTTTACGTTTGTGAAGAAACAAGTAAAAGGTAGGGAGAAGAGAACCATAAGCAGCTATTTATACCAATTCCTTGCGTTAATAAACATTTGTTTATTGTTTACACTTGTATTTACGTAATTGCAAAAAGCGATTCTTAAGGGTAAACAAACAAAAATAGTAAACAAGGTACAATTAACCAACTCTCGTGAAATGAATTTAGATCCCGGAATCAAAGTTGTCTTCAAAAGGCTGTATAAAATAAGCAGTAGATCAATCATGACAAAAAAGAGGTGCTTACGGTCGACATGCAAGACAAAGTTTGGAACGAAGCCAGTAGGTCGGAAAATGCAGTTGATACTTAGTTAAAGTATTTCATAATGACATCGTTATATCGCGGAGACCGCTTCGCATGGGTACAGAAATGACAGAAATCTTTGGTTTCACTAAAGGCCAATGTGAAAGTAAAAAGTGCATTATCGTCAGAACAATTAAGCTTCGTCGTCTAATGATTTAGCAAGATATCTCCAATAACAAGCGTGCACCGGATCAATTTCATTTGCAAGGGACTCGTAAATCTTTGTGGCTTCAATTTTCGGTAAAACCTTCGCCTTAGCTTCCAAAAAGAGAGCATTGGTACTAGACATTGTAGGTTCAAGTGAGATCACCAATTCTTTAAAGTTGTGGTTAGGAGCGTAATCCATGACACCAAAAAAGTAATTCCAAACGCTCTGATTATCTGGAAAGTTCAAAAGCTGTTCATTGATATATTGAAGCTCCGTGGTTAAGCTTGCTTCGTCCATTTCGGCAGCGTTCAGTTCAAACAAAACAGTGTAACGATGGTTCCAAGCAGAGTTGTTGTATGGGTCTTGAAGAATCATTGCCTGAGTATAAGAGTTCTCTGCAGCAAATTCACGGGTTTGCTGAACAAGCCATAGTCTATGTGACCAAACATGATAATTCTTGCTGTCAAGCTGCAGCATTGTCTCCGTGAACGCTATTTCACGTTTGTAGTCGCCAGTTCTTTGAACAAGTTGTTGGCGATGAGGCCAAACTTGATAGTTTTTTTGAAAATGGGGAGCGACCTGATCCATCCAACTTAATTCGTTTTGAATGGCCTCATCTCCTAAAGCAAGTAATACCTTCGTTCTGTATGACCAGACGGTGTAGTGAGCTGGGTTAAACATAATCAGAAGACTGGTAAGAGCAAGTGCCCTTTCCGAAAGCTCCTCTTGCTTTACGATAGCTCTAAAATAAGCCATGCCCTGTTTGTAGCAATCATCATATATGATTTTTGCGAGAGCATTATCAAAATCGTTGTCCGGAATAGGCTCCAAAAAACCGAACTTGTCAAAGTCCAAAACTTCTGACAACTCAGGGTCAAGAATCTCAGTCATATTTAAGCGTTTTTTTTCTGAAAAGTACAGAAAAAAGTTTAGTTATAGTATTTCCAAATAAAGACGTTAACCCAATAAAGAAGTGCTCTACCAGATACGACAAAAGATTGATAGAAAACTGTTCAGGCACTGGCTGCTATTTGTTAACGGTTCCAAAATTCAAAGCAGGTTTCTTGTTTGAAGAATGTGAAAGCGGCTAAATATGGATAGTCAGAAAGGTCAGTACAAATGACTATTGAGTTCGTTGAGGAACTATAATAAAAAGGGATCGTTAGCTAACCCTTAATATCAAGGAGTATTATTTTATGGTGTAGCATTTCTTGAAGGGTTAGATACATTGTTGTCGGGTGCATTGTTAAGGAAATTATTAGTAAAAAGATATAACAATGAGCTGGGAAAACGAGAGTGCTTGTATATAAATTCTTAAAAGTCTTTATTTTTCTTAACTAAGCTATCGTTATCATCAATTGAATAGGTGCTTTTAGTGTTGATTTGCTGTTGTAGCCTATTAAAGTGAGCCACACATTCTTCCGTTCCCTACTCCAGAAGAGGTTGTGTACCTTGGCACTCCTTGGCAAAAGCGTACATACTTCAAGACAGGAGTCATCTACAATTCATGTGTTCAACCAATTAGCTTTACTATAATAGTGGGTTCTTTATCCTTACGCTGTGCTACAATTAGTGTTATTGTGAAACAAGACATTTAGACGGCTTGGTTATTTACAGCACTCAAGAAAGAGGACGTTTCTTCGTGGACGCGATATCATATTAATTTGGATTACAATGAAGCGTTATTTCTTAATTAGAACTGTGCTTATCTGCTTTCTTGTTTTTTTCTTAGAACGGACTTTACAAAAATCTGCACATGTATCTTGTAATTGGTCAAAATGGGAAACTTGGGGAAAAGAAGCTAAACCGTTTCACATTGCTCTTGTTGCTGACCCTCAATTGGTCGACCAGCAGAGTTATAATAGACATGGCATTTTCAACACGCTCACAGAGCTTTTTACAGACACTCACCTTCGTCGCCATTGGCGACTAATGCACAAGGTTTTGAAACCTGATATGACTATCTTTATGGGCGACTTATTAGACTCTGGTCGAGACTTGAGTGATATTATGTATGATCAAGAAGTGTCACGGTTCCGGAAAGTTTTTGATGCTTCACTCGCCTCACGAGTTGAATACCTGCCTGGCAATCACGAAATGGGTTTTGGCAACGGGGTGTCTTACGCGAATGTTAAAAGGTACGAACAGTACTTTGGTCCTACTTCGAAAGTCATTGACGCCGGCAATCATACCCTTGTATTCTTAGATGGAATTCGGTTATCCAATAACAAAGATCCTGCTGTATATGAACCTGCCAGAGAGTTTCTTGAAAGTTTTCAACCCATGCGTACGGGATTGTATCCACGAATTCTTCTTGGCCATGTTCCGTTATATCGTCCTCCAAATACTTACTGCGGACAGATGCGTGAAATAGGTACTGCCCTTGAAATCAACGGTGGCTATCAGTATCAAAATGTGCTCGACTCGCAATTATCCGAGCATATTCTTGAGAAGTTGGAGCCCGTCGCAGCTTTTGCTGGCGATGACCATGACTATTGTGAGGTTTCCCATGAGTATATGGACTTTTTTTCTAAACGACACACTATTATCGAGCGCAATGTGAAGTCTCTTTCTATTGCTATGAAAGTTCGTAAGCCTGGTTACCAACTGATTTCGCTCTATTATCCAAATTACAACGATGACTTACACAGTGACACTGGTCTCCAGACAAAACTTTGTTTGGTACCAAGCCAACTCTACATATACATATTTTACGGGGTTATTGCTGGAGTTTTTTTCTTATACAGTCTCATTGCTAATTATCGGTTATCAAAGCAAATGAGGACGCTCCTCCCTTTATACGACCCGAAAATCCACGTTTCCCAAAAGAAGCGTTTTAAGCTTTATGGTAAGCAATGTCTTGCACTCACGAGATTGGCGAGCGCGGAGCTTTTAAAGAACGGGGCCGCTCCTTTAGTACTTTTCTGCTTTTTGTTTATCCTTGATTCCAAGTAAAAACGACAGCATTGTTCAATACTTAACATTGATAGACTATTTAATACATGCATATGTTTATTTCACTTAAAGGACTATGTTCAGAGGAAGGTGGTAAAGTCAACCATAATATCTTCTAATGAGTATTCTAAGGCGGCAGTTGTTTCTGGTGATGTACTTTTGCCCAATGTTTGCTGTAGTGATTCTCTTGCTCTCTTATGCAAACGTTGAATTTGTCGCAGACGCTCAACCCATATATGCACATATTCCCCAGCACCTTCATGGTAGATGTGTGAAAATATGGCCGCGTTCAGTGTAGTATCTCTAACAATCAATGGAAGAGCATCTGCAGATATAACCTTTGGAACAATAAACGGACTGAAGTCTGAGCCTTCTTGACGAGTTAACACCTGCACTTTATAAAATTCTGAATTAGCGCTGCTTGCACCGCTTGGTTTAGATACCGGAGATATAACGATATTAACAAAATTGAACTGTCCAGGTATTGTGTTGAAATCATAGTCGACCCCTGACTCGTTAAATATTATGCTAACAAAGTCATTTCCGATGTGACGTTTCTTCAAAGTACATTGCGGATCGCGTTCTAGATTGGTTGGCATTAAGGTAGTACAGTGATAAATTAACTGTACAATTCTGTTGCGCCAGTAGTATGCAAACTTTCCATCAATATCGTTTTCACGATCCAATCCTCCAGCAAATATTCCATTTTTAGACTTTAACTCACAAACATTGCCTAGTTTTTGGAGAAACAAATCAAAGTTTTTAGATGTTCTGTTATTTGAAAGAATGTCTGCTTCATTCGTTTGTTCATAACCAACATAAACGAGGCCGGCTTTATGAGATTCAATAACGGGAATACGATCAAAAACAGAAATAGCTCGTCGAACGGCATCGTCATTCGCGAGGGCCAAAGGACGTGACGTTGCAGAGATGCCGTTTGAGTTAGTAAAGTATGCCAACACAGCGCTTGGATAACAGAAGGAAAAATCATCAGGAAGGCTAGTTTGTGAGCTGTACATTTGTGAACGCAGCATATCTTGACGAGAATTGGTTTTGTTGTATAAAGTATATTGCATCGTGCCTGTTGGTCGACGAACGATAATATCCATTATGCCAGAGCCACAAATAGACCGTATAGTTAGTAATGTGTTTCCTCTGACCCAGGTTTTGCTTTCCGTTTTATCATCGGTAGGGGTTGAAGCGTAGTTATGAATGGAAGTATTTGAGTAACAAAACTGCTGCATCATATCGTACTGAACAAGACTTAAGTCATCAATTGTAGTGTTTTCGGAGGCGAGCTTTAATCCTCGAATAATAAATGGAACGTACTTCTTTCTCTCATTCAAACGGAGAACGAGAAACCAAATTTGAAGTACATTGTATGCCAATGCTAGTACATACGCAGAATGTGACTTCTTCATGGTATCGTGTGCATTTGCATCATTCTTTGAGGAACTGAAGTGCTGTATATACTTCAGTGCGACACCGAAAACTTGTCGATAGTCAGCATCTGTAAAGTTGCTTACAAGCTTATCCAACTGCGCCAGGCTGCAAAGAAACTCTAGGATATGAACACTCAATACAGAATTTGTAATTAACCGTGATAAGTGCATCAGAATAGCAGAAAGCAGTTTACTAATTGATGTAGGGAACTCATAACAAGATATACGCAAGGCGTGAATACAAACCTTACAAGCAAGGCTCCATTTCTGTAAACAGATATAAAACGCATTCACTATTGCATCTTCAAGAGATCTTGGAAATTCGTTATGGTAAGTTACACACGACAAAAGACTGTGTAATAACAAAATGATAGCGTTTCCCTTTCTAACATGAGATGGTAGTTGCACATTAAGGTTTTGTCCTGTTCAATAAGAATATCGCATAAAACAAGAGTAAACTCTCGCACCTGATAACAGGAATTTTCAAAAAGAGAACGATTTATCAGCTGTTCAGAGAGATTTAAAGTGAGGTATTCGAATACTCTCCAGTCAATCTCGTGAAGAATGATGTTTTTGTAAATCTGTAGTAACCAAGAGGAAGGAAAAAGTGCTACATCTTCGTCCTTGGACTCTATAGACACGAGTCTTTTTAATTTGGGTCTCCCCCATCTGTGTATACGAGGCTTGGTTCCATCTATCACGGACGAAGAGATATAGCACAAATTGGGTAGGTTATCTTCTTCCTTTTCTTCTCCGGAATGACTTTCATTTTTTGCCTGGCTTGAATCATTTATATAAATAACACCCGCGACATCTGCCCTTATCCTGCAAAGAAGTCGAAAACAGAGAAGTCGACAAGAACATAGTAAGTTCTGAGACTGAGCTATAACCATTATCTCTTCAAACACAATTTTGAGACTATCAATATTTTGATGGTCATAATTGTAGTAAAACAATTTCATAAGAAGGCTCGTACCAATCAGCGCAACGTGCTCGGTGGAAGCTCCATTAATCATGGTTTTTGAGAAATTAACAAGGTCCTCGAAGTGAAATACCTTAAATTTGACATATAGATAATAATAGACGTTGACTATTAAGCTTGCAATGTTATTGCGTTCTTCAGAAACAAGATGTTCGAGTATTTCCCTGAATACTGTTTCTTTAAAGTCGATTACACTGTTTTCATCAAGGTAAGAGCATATGTCAACAATAATTTGCATAGCCTGAAGTGACAATTCATCATTCTGGCTATTATAAAGGATGTGATCTCGCAAGAATATTAAATTTTCAATCCAGTGGCTATTAAGAGGATGGCCAACATGTTGAGTAGTATACAAAGAAAGGATATGAGATATTTGGGTCGTCTTAAGCACCGGATAAATAGCGGAATAAAAGTTAAAAAGTGGCACATTTAACTGTAATAGCATAGTAGGGGAAAATATAAGCTCGACAGATTCCAAAATTAATTCATAAAGATGAAGTAACGACGCTGTGGTACTATAAGACTTCAGTTTTTCTTTCGTACCCGTTGACGAAAATGGCAAGTAACGAGTACAAGCTATTAGAATTTCGAATATTCCATTCCAAGCGTAATGGTCGAAGGCCTTTGTAATAGCTTCATTTTTTAGAAAAGCATAAACAGTACCAACAATCTCTAAGTCAGTAAATTCGTCGAAATTTAAAGAGGTGAGAAGGATGCTGATCGCGGAATTAGCATTGATTACAGCAAAATCAAAACGACTTTCGTGGAGAGAGGTATAACGAACAATGCAAACAGCTCCTCTAATTGAGATGGCTGAGGTGTCATGGTCTCGCAAAATTCGAAAGAGAGTATCCAAAGCAACATTGAAAAAATGGCTTCGCAGTAAATTTTCCGATGCAATTTTACTTTGCTTTGTATATGATAAACTGCCGACATACGTACTGCATAACAAGACTACAAGGTCTGGAATGCATGCCTTAGGAACAAAACAATACCGAATTGTAGCATCTAAAATTTTTAAACCATCCAAGATAACTTCCTGTGTAGTAGTAGTGTTGCAGATATGTATAATAACGTCAACTAACAGTTGCGCATATTCGTCTTTAATCGTGGAAAACTGAAACTTTATCAGGTTTGCTGCGTAACAAAATATACTGTGTGATAACTTCAAATATTTCTTTTGACAAGACGGCTTGCTTTTCACGTTACTCATGTTAAGTTGATCATGACAAGCCTGTAACCATGTTGCCAATAAAGGGCACACGTTATTTTCGATACCAGTAATATTGTGACCAGAGTCCGTTAGGACAGAGAGTGCTTGTAATCTAGCACCAATTTCGGTATTATCATTGCTGTCACCTTCAATGGTCTTAAAGAAAATGAATCTTTCAACAACACTCAAATTTAGTTGAGTTGATACATATTTTTTTAATAATGCATAGGCAGCTTCACGATATTCTCTTGGGAACTTGCTTTTTTGACTGAAAAAGTCTTCAATATTCAACCAAATATGGGTAATAGAAACATTGGAATAAATGTAAAACTCCAATTGATTAGTCACTTGCTTAACAATTGACAAACGAACTTCAGCAGGAGATGTTCTATAAAACTGTTGTTGAATATCAACATCTTTTATAGTTGGCTCACTGCTTAGTTGCGTTTGCAAATCCATGGCAAACATTGTTAAACTTCGTCTTTGTTACACTTCCAAATCTTAGTATCGATTAGAAAGAGAAATGTCAAATTTGATGAAAAGCATATTTCATCGATCTTGGGGAAGGTCTCGCCTCCAGTAAAAGCAAGAAGTAACTTACTAGATTTGCGGGGACACCATGAAATATTAAAGGTGGATACCTTAACAGATAAAGATGAGAGCTGAATTTATTATTGTAAGCGTTATGTTCGAAATTGACGGTTCATTTTATAATGTTATAGTTTTGTTTTATAAATGGTGTATCTATTCTTTTGGTTGGAGGTTTGTGGCTTACGAAGCAAAATATAATTACAATTTTGTAAAAGCTAGATGCGAACGTTTTTATTAGTGAGTTTACATGCCTCCACTTGTGTCGCCTTCCTAATTCGTGAATATTTTTTGTTCACTGCATGTTTCATTACTGGACATTTGTTCCAAGAACAACTATAGAATTTTACAATTACGTCTCCCTACCGTACCCCATTATTAACACGGGTTACTCAGGGGGAGGGGTTCAGTTTCGGTCCAGGGAGAGCGAAAATCAACTAAATTGATAAACCCTTTTTAATCTTTATTATAAGCGAAACATGACGCTTCTTCCTTGCCTAGGGGGGGTTGATATCCCAATTGGACTGAAATGGCCCCCTTAGTAAGGAGTTGGGGTACGGCTACGAGCCAGTGAAAACGTTGCTTATTGAATTGCTGATAAATGAAGTGGCAGTTGTGCTTTACAAGAAATAGACACAGCTACGATGCATATCAAATATAAAACATAGAAAAGAGCTCGTTCACATAATTACTAAGACTGTAGGAAGTGATAAATATATAGAACTTACTATGAGTTCATTCTCATGTACATTCATTAATTAACATTAAAGTGCATATGTTTGTGTTCTTTTTTGTTTCAATAATGGAACTAACCACTTAATCGCGGTCGATGGCTATGCGGAATAATATAATTACGTAGCCGTGAATAAGCGTTCCCTCCCTTATCGTGGATAACGATTTAATTGCAAATGAATGAAGTATTTTAAATTGACAGAACCAATTCAAGTGAATTCATATCGCAATACAAAAATTGTCAGCATAGTTAATAAAAGTCACATTTCTTTAAATTTCGCATTTCTATATCCTCCAGGCTTCGGTATGTCTGAATAACCGTTCAGATACCATCGCCAGATTTAAAATGGAAAAACAATAAACGGCCACCAAATGGCTTCTTTTAATTTGCTTAATTTTAATATGATAACTTTCAATGAAGTTAATCTTTCCAGAAGCCTTACCGCTTGTCGCGAGACCCTTCACTCGTTTCCGCCTTTCACCCGGGGATAGTTGTTCGCTTAATAGTACTAGAAGATCAGGTTAACTTTGTTTCGGGTTTGTCCGAATTTTTGTTTGATTCAATTAAATATCAAGAACAAAACTGTAGATATTGGCAAATTGAAGAATTAGACAGTTTGCATTATACCGTTTCGCGAACGTTTAACTATACAATTCTAAACCATGCGGGATCATATTTAATTACCGTGAGCGCTCTATCAAATATATATTCTTATTAGCATATATTGTCACATCCTTTTCAGCGCTTGTTGTAATCAAGCAGCAATGTTCCAGACTTTCTCCGCAATCCGTCGATTTCCTATAGACCGCTCCTCTCGGGATACCCGATTTCGGCCACGCGAATAATTTCGCATTAACTTATCATAGTCGCACGCTGTCAAAAAATTGAGTTTGCAACGCCATTATGATCGCGTTTACGATAATAATCAGGCGCGTGTTTGTTAAATTACATGTTGAACAAGTTCATTGAATAATGGTTTTTTTTTTTTTTTGAGCCTTGGGGATTCTGATTAATAGTAAGTCTTTCTTCACAGCAAAACTTGCTCTAGTTTCATACCCACAAGGGAAACAAATAAGGCACCAATAGAATTGAAAGGAAAACGAGTCACGCCTGTATCTATACTGCTCCTGTGACTTTAGCAACCAGATGGCTGAATAATGGAGCGCCAAGCGTGAAGTCCTAATTCGTCTCTTTTTGCAGAACGCCGGCTATTCCAATGGCCTGATAGCGCGTTGAATTTCCAGTCCTTCTCTATGGTTACGCGCTGTGACTCGTTTTCACAATTGCGTATCCGCTTTAACCGATCGCTCTCTGCTTTAAAAGTCAGTAAACCCTGTAGCTACCCGGATAAGTCTTTGAGTTTAAAAAATGTTTCATTTGTTGAAGGCTGCTGCCCTCTTGTTGCTCGCATCTTCGGCTGCTGCTGACAAATATATTGTTGAAAATGATTGGAGCGGCAGTGAAATGGGTTTGGTTACCATGATTCCCGCTGCTATAAACAGCACAGATGATTTCTTGGGCTACACTACTGTTACGGGTAACACCTGGAGAGACCAGGGTGCTCAACGTCTCTTACGCGAACTCGAATTCGCCAACTTGACTGACTATCCCGTCTACAATGGCGCCGTGTATCCCTTGGTGAATACGCAAACGCGCACTGTCGCTTGGCAACAAATCAACGGTAAAATCGCTTGGTTAGGCGCATTTGCTCCTTACAACGAAACCTTGGATGCTGAGGGCCAACCCTACCGGCGGTGATCCCTTCCGCATTCAAGCAAATCGAGGGCATGCCCAAACTAAGGCTCAAAATGAGTCGGCAATTAACTTCCTCATTAACTCTGTTAAAAAATACCCTAATGAAGTAACAATTGTGGCTGCAGGTACCATGACTAACCTTGCCTTGGCTGTGCGCATGGATCCTACTTTCGCTTCTTCAACAAAGAAGCTTGTCATCCAAGGCGGATATGTTGACACCAATCTTTATCAAGCCTTTGGATCCGAGACTCTCGGTTTCGGTGCTGAGGACGTTGGCTCGGACTTCAACTTCCTCTTTGACCCTGAAGCTGCTAAAATTGTTTTGAACGCTGGTTTCCCTCACATTCAAATCGTTGGTCAAGTTGGTAATGATATCCTTCTTACAAAGGAGATCGGCGATCGCATTCTCTCTCGCAACACAACTGTTACGACTGCTATTAAGAATTATTACCCCTTCTTTTATAACATTCCTCTTTGGGACGAAGTCGCTGCTGCTGTCAGTGTCCATCCAGAACTTGTCCTCGAGTCTCAGGAAATCTATATGGACGTAGACATTGGATATACCGGAAACTACTACGGTCGTTCTATGGTTTGGAAGTCCGGTTACCAACCAGCTGATGCTCAAAAGGTCGAGTTCGTTACTAAGGTAAACAGCACCGCCTTTTACGACTACTTGGTCGACGCTATCCAATCTACCTTTTAGAAAATTTAGGCGAAACTATATTCCTCAGGTATTGTATTTTTGACAAATCGATTGTGCCAAGGTAGTTGGTGCTTGCTCAGTGAATATTTTTGGTGATAACAATTTCTTTTGTCTCAGGTTACTAAAACAGCCTCCCCTCTCTTTTTGACACTCACCGGGTTAAAGTCTCGCTGACAATAGTTAGTAATAAATCAATCATTACACAATTCTTGAGCATTTCCTAATAATTTCATTGTAATGCTAATTGAGTGATACCAGCAACGAGTCTTAAAAGAGAGCGTAACCGTAAGGAGGAGCCTTTTTGATAACAAGCTTTTCAAAGACCTGTTTCCAGAATGGCCATTTTAACTCCTCGCACAGTGTAATAGCTTCCTGTAACAGTGTCTTCACGTCACCCTCACGAGAGTTACCATTCTCCTCTAGCGCTTTGAGAAGGCTCTGTAAAGCAAGAGCAGGTTGGCCAGATTTAGTATAGAGCGCTCTTTTAGCATTCACCAATTTTGTGTCAGAATCCTCAACCCAGTTCATCAAAGTCTGTACTGTTTTGCCAAAAGCCTCCAGGTCAACATTGGATTGCCGAGAAAATACTTCACTCTTAACTTGCAAAGCCTTTATGTAAGCAGCCTTTTCCTCCTTCATCTTGTTCTCTAGTGCAACATTCTTAACGGCGAGTTCACTCGTTTTAGCTTCGTTGCTAAAGTATTGCGAAAGTGCGCTGACATCAATGAGAGACAAAATCATATCCACCGTAGAAAGACGTTCTTGATCATCCTTGGCATTGTCTAACTTTGCAAGCTGAACAGGGAGGCTCTTACGGTGCATTGAAAGCAGATTTTTTAGATGCTTGTCCTTCTCTGCACCTTTAAGCTTAGATAGAATGTCAACTTCAAGTCTAACTAGGTTCTCTTCATTTTCATCCTCAGTTGTCGCCTTCTCTTCAACAACCTTTGGAGGAAGGAACATTGATGCCGGAATGGATGATTTATCGTTGAACTTCATTGAGCCCATAAGGATTGAGTGAGGATTGACATCCGATGGATAAATATCGGCTGAAAGATCGGTTCCAATAATGAAAGACTTTGGGCGATCTAGAGCAATTGTCGCATTGCCATAATCTGCTTTCTTATTATCACAGAAGTCAATATGGTTGGCAAATAAGGGCAGCGTAATCTCCTTTTTTAGTTTCCGGCCAAGGGTTAAAGGCACGTCCTTAAAGGTTTCGAGAACCTGTGTATAGACACTTATTAATTGCAGGCGCACAGTATATTCACCCTTTGACAACTCGTGGGGTCGAGGATACATATCACCATAGTGAATAAGCTGTTTTTGTGCATCAAAAAGCATAAAGAATATGCCGTTAAAACCGTTGTCATACATGTGTTCAGGAACACCGAATTTCAGAGTAACTTCAGTTTTTTCCTTTATATCAAATTTGTAAGTAATCACCGTCTCAAATAGCTGTTGACCGTCCGGAAGCACGTCTCTAAACTTCAACGGTTTAATAACGGCAGAAACAGGTCTATAGCTATCGGAAAACCTATCAAAAACCACCTTGGGTTTGAAAGGTTCTTTCTTAAGGCTAAAACAGTCAATGCGCTTATAACCTGCACTAGCATTTAGACAAAGAGACTGACCCGCAGTGGATTTGATTCCATGGAAAGTCACGTCAATGTCAAGTAGCATGGGTTCAAGAGAGCTCCACCATTGTGCCAAACACAGCTCCAAAGTGTATCCATCATTTACCTTAAATGTCTTAGAGGTGACTTCATTTTCAACAATTCCAAGAATAAGTTCACTTGAAGAATCTTTATGCTTGGTTTGCGGCAACAGTTGATTCGTACAAATCCAAAGCATGCTAGAGGCCTCAAGCTTGCATAATGGCCGAATCCGAATTTCGGCATAAGTAGTTCCTTTAGGGGGGGTAATAAAGCGTCGTTCAATTTTCGATGGTTCAAACGTCAATGATTTCAGAGAGAGCGTGTTGTCAGTGACCTCAAAGGGCTTCATGATAGTTACAGGAATTTCAAAGACAACACGACGCTGTTGAGACTTTGCATCGTATGCGCGAATCTTTCCGAAGTGGAAACCAGGCGTTAAACTTGTTGGGTCTACACGAATGGCAAATGACCTTCCAGTTCCGGCCATCATAATGTATTCTGTTGCCTGAATCCAAGGCTCCGTAGCGGAAAGTGTTAGTTGCATTTCAAAGTGAGCCTTCAGTGACTCCTGTCCGTCATAAAACACGGGAGAAACAGTAAACGTGTGCCGGGATGCTTCTTGAAAGTCTGCACTCTCTCGAAGGTAAATACCACGATTTCCTTGAGGGCCAGAAACCTTAAATGACACATCACGATCAATTGTGTCTTTGGTCTCCACGAGATAGTTATATGCTTCAATCACTTGAAGCATACCAATCTCAAATTCACTTCGAACACTCTTGGCACTGAACGTAACAGCCTTTTTAATTGACGATGCCGAATACGGAATTTCGCGTGCTTTTAAGGCAGATAAAATTAAGGAAATGCCACCACAAGCTGATGGGGATGACATGCTGGTACCGTTCATCAATTGAGAGTTCTGCAAAGAGTAAGGAGGTACGCATGTAATTGCACCTCCGGGCGCATAGATTGATACACCAACATCTCCATCAAGAGTAGGGCCACGAGAACACCAGGTATATGGGGTGTCATTTACGGGCTTAAGCAAATTGTACTGAGCTTGCATCATATTGCCAGTAACATAGGCGCCGACGGAAATAATGTCAAACGTCGTACCGCCAGGAGCACCAACAGTTGTGTAAGCCGGGCCCTCGTTGCCGGCAGATGAAACAATAACTACGTCGCGTTTTCCAGACAATTCATCACGAAGTAATTCAATGACACGACCTTGGTTAGGAAGACCAGCATCTTCGCCAAAACTAATGTTAATTATATCAACTTTGTTCTTTACAATTTCAGCACAAGCACGGGAAAAGGCATGGCTTGTTTCTAAAGAATCCAGACGAGCATCACCAATCATAAGAGAAACCAATTGACAACCAGGTGCCGCACCGTCAAGTTCTGGGTGTTCTGGATGATGCGCTCCTATGATACCAGCAACGTGAGTTCCGTGAGTACCACATACAGTGACAATTGAAGTAATGTTTCCATCTTCATAAACATGTACCCCATAGGAAAGCAAGTCAACAGGCCCAAAAGTAGACCATTCTTGTTTTTTATCAAAGTCATTCATAGGCGCTTGTTTAAACAGTTCACCGTTTTGATTTACATCAACAACGACATTCCAATCATTTCCATCATGAAACGTAACAACATCATAAAGAGGACCACATTATCATAAGAATCACATAACTTTTTTAAAGATGCGACGCGAGCTTCAAGCTCCTTCATTTTCGTAATTTCATCAGAGTTAGAGGGCTTGGGCACCTGGGATTTGTAGATTGCCAAAGCTTCTGTATCACGAGCAAGAAGCTCATTGTTTTTCTTCTTTACGTCCTCTGTCTCAAGAACTTTCAGGCGTTTGACTAAGTCCTTGGGGTAAAGTTCATAAGCAAACTTACAGCCAATGTGCCATTTTCCAGTCGGATTTTTCCATTCTTTTGAAAGCCTAAGTGTTCTTCCAGAAAGACCTTCAATTTCAAGGTATTCGCCGTTACTCTTTGCATCAACAACCTTCGACGTCTCAACGTCACCGGCTCCAGTACAATCGACGATATTCTTGAATTTGGGTTTTCCGTCAGAAGTAATGCTTAAACCAGCCGCTCCTGGGTCAACGCCAGTATCGAGGATACCTACAACAACACCTCGGCCATCAAAATCAGGATATTTCTTCAGAAATTCTGCTGCTTGTGTTTCATGCTTTGGAACAACTCCATCAACGGGAAACCCGTTGATCTGAAACTCAGACGGACGCATAGTTGTAGAATAGAAGCCTTTGGAGGTAGTATTAAATAAACAATTTAATTGGGACGATTGCTGGTTTTTGGTAAGTTTCGGTGAAAGATAAATCGCTCTTTTTGGAATAAGAAAGGGCTGATATCTCCACCACTTCCATATTTTACTCATTTTAACGACATTGTGGGAAGCTAGTAATCCCATATCAGTCCGTAAATAATTTTGGTGATAATGATAAAGAATCTAATCAATATGTGCCCAAAGAATAAAAAAAAGAAGAAATTTTTTATCAATTTTAGATATTGTTTTTCACATACAGAAGGAGCCTAGTGGTCGTTACTTACGAAATTTTATTTCTAAATTAATTAATACCGTAATGAATATGTGTCAGATCTACATTAATACTTGAAAATAGAAGATTTAAAAACACCGAAACCACTTAATCACCCATTTGTTAGTTGTTTAGTCGTACTGCTCAATTAACGCTACATCTGCAATAATTAATTGAAGTACTGTTTATCGTTAAATTTGAGTACTTTGGAAGAGGAATGTTGGCGTTTGGCACTTGAAGTTTTGAAAAGAATGGCTCATACTACTTAACATGAAATTTATTCACGCTCAATTTAGAAAACTAGAAACAAAATTAGAAAGAGACTGAAAAGGCTGCGACACCAATGCGCTAGTCATTGAAACGCTAGAATTAATTCCTCCCCATTCTCGGATACTAGAGTTGAGAGAAACACAGATTGCATCCTTGAAAGCCTCTCGAGTTTGTAACTTATTTGAAGTTGCGAAGACATAATGTAGTGTGCCCTTCTTTGTGTTGAAAGAGTACGAGTAATCTGCTAAACTTTTTAGACCTGCCACTGGTGCAATTAAATACTCGACTAACTTCATTATGTCTTCATTGATAGGAAGGGATTGATACTGTTGAAACTGTACCTTAATGTCCAAATCGCAATTTGTCAGAGCCATAACCACCTCTTTACGGGTGTAAACGGCTGTAAAATGTGTCTCACGGAGTGTGCTCTCAAGGTCTTTTCCTTGCGGTATCAACAAGCGCAGGTAAGTAGGAATAGTTTCTGCACAATTATGTTCGAACGTGTCCTGTAGCAGGATAATTTCACGATAAAAGCGTGTATCATTAAAGGCAATCAAACTTTGAACTTTTGAAGCTAAACCTCCAGAACAGGGAACGAATACCGAATGTGGCCGGCCCTCATCTAGTACGACTTCTGTGCTAGATGTTGTATTTGGCTTATATTTTCCTTGGTAATTGGCGAAGTAATCGTCAAACAAAAAGTTGCCAAGTGTTATTTTTACGTATTCTTTATTTTCACCTGAAAGCTCAATTCGCGGCGAGGAAATTACCTTCAGTATTTCTGTTAGACCATTGTAGTAGCATTTTGGACTATTCGATTGTAAGTCATCGGCAATAGTAAATGGAATTTGATCGACATCCACTAATTTAGTCCCAGTTAAAGTCGCAGGATACGACCACCTTTTCCACATTTTATTGTGTAGATACCACGGAAATGAAGTTAGTGGGAAAAAATCATACATTAATGGCAGAGGCATGTTACTTTTTTCCGGTGAAAGAGCAAGGAAAACATTGTTCGGTGAGTTAGACTCGCAAAATGCTGCGTAATTAAGGCAACGCCGTAAAGAGTTAGATGAATGAACAGTAGATGCATGTGTACAAACACTAATTTGATTATCCGGAAGAAAACGGATAGGAATTCGAAACCGTTGAAAGAATGAGCGGATATTAGAGCGAGCAAATTCATATGCTTTAGATGTGATAGAAAGCTTCGTTATTCCCTTTAAATAGGAAGCAATCTTTGATTGAAGGGCGTTGACATCATTCTTTCTTCCATTAAGAATGAGCTGCAATGTTTCAAAGTTAAAAGTTGCGCGGCAATTCAACCGAGCACTCCATTGAGCAAGCGTTGTGTTTCTAATGACATATATATGAAAAAGCTCGTCGACAGATAGCTTAAGAATCTCAGAAACTTCCAATTTTTCATTGACTCGCTTAATGCAAGTTAGTTGCCAAACATCTTCTAAAATGCGAACAACAAGTTCACGTTTTGTTAGTCGGTAAAAGTTTTTAATGTTAAAACTTTTTACGTAGTGCTGCAACTGCTCTTTTAAGAAGGAGTTTTCCAGCATTATTAGCAGAGCATCGTATTGAGTTTCGGTAACTTCACTTTTTTCCGGTTTTACTTCGTTTATTGATTTAATGAAATCCAATTTAACATCACTAGAAGCTGGTTGCTGAAGCAATTGTTCTGCTTCCAAATATAGATTAACGGGAGTTCGACTTGGAGAATCGTCTATAATCTTTCTTCTCAAAAAAGCTCGAGACTTGGTAGGGTATATAATTGGCGAACTCTTATTCGCCTGTTCCCCGACATGCGCTCTATAGCTTGCATTCACATGAAAAGTTCTGTTTACAGTGGGCCGTCTCGCAACTGGAACAGACGAACACAGCAAATATGGTGAAGACGAAGCCCTCATTCCATTTTTTCCTTGAGTCGACAAAGTAAGTAAATAGCGCTGTATATACATTATTTTGGAAGAAAACATTGATCGTTGACGAATTAGCATTCAATGAAACGTTTATGTCCGGCAGGACACCCACAAAAAACTTTATGTACGAAACTCAATAAATCATAGTAACAGAATGTACAGGTGTAAGAAATAATGTATAGAACACTTGCGGTCAATGAGCCAGGGTGATGGACAGCTTAACAAACCACATGAGCTTTACCATTAAGGGACCTACCCGACTGAGAGGGTTGGGATACTTCTGCGACTTTAAAATAAAGTTCTTAGCCCCGTGACGGAATTTCGCTTATAATTAACTATAATGTTGCAACTCGATAAAACTCTAGACAACTGTTTATAGCGGAACGTTTCCTTTGCATAGTAAAGATACATAGACATACAGCAGCGTATATGTTTTTGGAAAAATTGGCTTATTCAAAGCGTTTTTATTGTTGAACCATCCTGCGAACTCCTCACCACCTAGACCGCAGCGGAACGGTAGTCTCCCAAAGCCCGCTGCAATACAGCACACTCCCAATTTTGGTTGGTTTGTTTACTTTCGCTTTTACGCTTTATGAGCATTTTTGTCATAAAGTACATCATCTACTGTCGAATTTTATTCACTCGTTCCTTCTCTAATCGTATTGTAACGAATATTGGCTCACTTTAATCTTGCATGAGTGAACGCATGTTCCGCCCTCTTAATTTAACAGAACGTCAGCAACACTCTTTTAAAACAATCTCTTCCAAATATTAAGGGCATAGGACTCTCTATCTTCAAAAAAGTACAAACCTTGAAAGAGGGCTTGTTTCAATTGCTTTATAACATCATTTTCACAAATAACTTTACGCTGTTATATTATCGATCGAAACTCAAAAATTAACTCTAAGATGTGGTTTCTATTCCGTGCAAAGCACAAAAAACTGGTTCTTCGATGCTATCCAAATTCTAAAAGATCGGGAGCTCAACCAAACTCTTCGCCTTTATCTTACTTATGTTATTATGCTGCCACAAACTCGGTGAAGCTTCGAAAAGTTATGCTTTATATTGAAAAACGAGCGAAACATTACCTCCACAGAAGAAAAGACACGTATGTCTAAGTTTATATTCCAAAGATGCTAATATGTTAGTGAACTCTTGGTTACTCTGAAAATTTGTGAGGAACTTACCGGAAAATGCAAGGACAATATAAACATTATAGCACCAAATCTGGTAAGCATTATGCTTTTTACCTCAGTACATAAAAGTATTGATGTTGTCACAGCTTGCGTGGATTGCTTCGCTCAGTACTGCGAGTGTACGGATGATAACGGTGCATCTTTTGATAACGATTTTTACATAGCCCTTACAGAGCTTGTACAGTCTTTCCAGTGTTTAAGTATAACAAACTCTTATCCAGACCCAATAGTCGCTCGGTATGTTTGTCTAAGAGCCTTTTATGCTTTGACAGCTTCCAGTTTGCTAGCCAGTACTGTCCAACTTGGAAACAAATCTCACATGGTAATGCACGCCATCCTTACTTCTTGCTGGTCGGAAAGCCCGTCCGAGTCAAAAACCTTTGTCAATCTGCTTGAGAACTTGAAGCTAGATAATGACACAAAACCTTCAGCTAGACATTCCAACGTCTTCATCCCGGAACATGAGGAGGCTGGAGATACAGCACAGATGGCTGTTTGGCGGCTTGGTATTCATGTTCTGTTTAATGTTTTCTCATTAAGTGACTCTGTCTTTTTGGCCGAATGCACCAAATCTCTGATTCACTTCTTAGCTACGAAAAAGGATGTGAAAGAGAGTCAAGAGTGGATGCAGGCTGTTCTTTTGCGTGTAGTATATTGGACTCCTGTTCAATTGCGCCATATTATTCTCACATGCTGTCTCCAATGTCTTAACAGCCAACGTATAGAGCATTCTGAATCTAACACTGTTGTACCGGCCATGGTTTATACCATTCTTAATTCAAAAAATACCATGTCTAGCATTTCTATCATTGATGTGCTACGTCACCTTGAGACGCATATGTACGTCTCTGTGGAAGCAAACACAGCTTCTGATCTCGAATGGTATATACGCAGTTTGACTCCTGAGACTGGGTTTCCCAGACGTTTATACTTGTTGGTTTACTGTGCCAGTTCACTTGCCAAACATGAATACTACGGTGAACAACTTGCTGATATATGGACTGACATAGATGTAAGTGCTCCGTATACTGCTCCTTGTCCCCATCAAATTGTGGTTCTTTCCGTGTTGCAGTTGGTTACGAAAATGTCGGCTGCCAAGACTTCTTCTCCTACAAAATTATCTGCTGCGAGGGAAAATGTCATTCTTCGAGCATGGATGTCTTCTGCAGCACGCTTACATGAGACGCCCTACTTGCACGTCCGAGTAAAATGCGCGGAGGTCCTATACTATTTCTTGAATAATTTTATTCAACCGGTTAATGTAGACGTAAAACAGTTGCAGAACTCACATACGGAGTCACCCTACACTGTCGTTTGCAAATTTTTGTTTTCTATGTGCGATCATATTCAACAGTGGTTGGCGAAAGCCGAATGCGCTGGTGAATACTACACGATGCACCGCTTACTTTCTAAACTTTTGGAACTGTTTGGTTCTATCGCGGCTATCGCGATGCTTCCTGCTCTATTTCAAGGTTGTCAAGCGGCAAAGTTCCGCTATGCTGCCGCATCATTAACAACATCTATTCTTTCCCTAATGTCTGAACGTTTTGAAATTCAAGAACTTAAAACGCTAATGGGCGCCTGGATTGAGGAACTTAAAACATCTTCTAATTTCCTTACATGCTCTAAAGTGCCTTCTGCTGACCATTTTTGGAGTCAACTTGACATCGGTTCCGTACAAGATGAATCTTTGCAACCGTTCACCTTGGACAACACTATCAGTATCCTTACGGGACGTCGTCCTGACATTTTTCCAGACTTTACTGTTGAATGGATGCGTAAACGTTCCAATTCAAGAACACATATACTTCGTAATTCTGAACAGCCCGCTGCACCAATTCGTCGATCGCATTCGTTGATGTCAACTGTATCTAATATAACGGCTTTGACTGTTCCTAGAACAAACAGAACACATGTTTCTCAACACACCGAAGGATCTCGCAGCGAAACACTGAGAAAACCTGTTCGTTTATTACGTCGCTCTTCGATTGCAAACTCGTCCATCCCAGCAGTTCAGAATCTTCAAGAACTTCTCGCCAGTCATTCTCAACATAAAAACACTACAAGCGTTGCGTCCATGTCGCCGAAAACCACAATACCGCGGCCCATTATCTGTCGACAATCGCCGTCTCCGACACTTGAACCGAGTAAATCGCCGTCACTTTCAGTTGATTTGCTAGTCCCTAGGCACTGCGGATCACCCCTTTATTCCCCAGTTTCAGAGCCTCCGTATGAAAGCGTTTAAGCCGATAAAGACTACTCCGCTCTAATTTGTAAGTTTTACAAGCTATGTAACGTTCCACATTTATGACAATTTTCTTCAATAAAAAACGTCTACTGTCTGCTGTTTCTATGTTTAAGCAGGTCTTGTACGCTCAAAGAATGCCTAATGCATTTACTACAGTAACTTCAGATATAAAAGTAAAGAAATGCTGCACCGTATTGTATTAACGGCATATGAACCAATGACATGTTCCGTGTTAATGAATGCTAATTGCGGGTGAATGAGGGTTTTTTGCAGCGTCGGGCTAAATTTGTATCAAACAAAATTCATACTTTAAAAAGCACAAATTGGCACTTGAAAAGTTCGTAAGCTTTCAATGTTTATTAACTTGATCGTTTTATTGTTGTAATGAGGAGTTTTGAGTATTATCACACGTTATTTAGAGTTCACAATTGTCATGAAAAAGAAAGTGAATCTCATATCATATTAGCCGAGTATAATAGAGGAGATACAAGTTCGTGATTATTCATTATGTGTTGGCGTTTTTCTTCTCTACGTCTTACGTAGCTTACACCATACTCGATACACTTGAACATACACTAAGTTAAGCCGCCAAATCAGATCAACTCGGGCTGTGGTTACCACACTCTTTCTCCAAATCTATTCATATAAGCCTGACCCGTATGGCTTCGATTGAGGCGATCTACTTATTAAATAGTAATGGGTATGCCCATTTTTGTGGATTTGAGTTATTGACATTTTTATGCAGTTCAGCAATTGTACAATTAGAATCACAGGGTCGTACATCAGCTACCGTCGCCAGCACTATATGGAGCGAGATTACAAGATGGAATAGCAATGCGAAGGCACTTCCCTTCGTTCTCTCCGCTAAAAGTATTGTTTTTTTTCAGCGCAGAGTGGAAGATGTTCACATCTGTATTTCTATTATAAATGATACAGACCCTTTATTCATTTCAGATATTATGGATCATATTGTTCAAACACTGAAATCGTACTTTGGAGGGTTCAAATCCACTATTTTAGAGGCTCACTCTAGCACTATTATTCAAATTCTATTAGAAATGATTGACAATGGCTATCCAGCACAAATGGAAGCTTGTTCTCTAGAACAACTTGTCCCCCTTCCAAGTTTAATGAACAAAATAATGAATGCCACACGGTTAAAGGCATACAACTTTTCACCTCTGAAACAACCAATGGGATCCTCGTCTGTCTTACAGTCTTATACGAAACACAATTCGGTTCCTTGGAGAGCAGCAGATGTGAAACATTCTACTAATGAGTTTTTCGTTCATGTCGTTGACTTTTTGAAGGCAACAGTCGATGCTAAAAGGCGTACAGTATCGGGATCAGTTCTCACCCGCGTCGAATGTCGTTCAAGACTTTCTGGCACACCAGATCTTAGTATGGTTCTTCAAAACGCAAGTAAACTTCAGTCACCGTTCTTTCACCGCTGTGTTAATCTTCAACATTGGAAACAAAACCATCAGCAAATTCAATTTATTCCACCTGACGGAAAATTTACTCTTTGCTCGTTTGCAAGTGAGTTTAAGAGTGTTAATGCACTGCCGGTTGTGGTTGATGCAAAACTGTTCAATAACACATCTTTCGAAATATCTCTGAGAGCAAGTTCAGCCAAGTCCATTGAAAATATTCTTGTGAGGATTCCAGCTAAGTTCACACTCAAAAACCTTAAATGCACTTCGGGAGACTTCTTTTTCAGCTCCAAAAACATATTAACAGAGGATCCAGAACTGCATTGGTCCATAAAAAAACTTGAAAGAGCTTCTCCTGCTATTACTTTGAAAGGAGAATTACAGGAGTCAAAAATACTACTTCCAAATGGGGACAAAGGAGATGAACGTAGTTTAACTCACTTGGTACTTGAATACGCCTTCCCTCTTTCATCGTCAAATCAATTGAAAATTGACAATATCCGGGTGCTTAATCAGAAGGAGAGCAAGCCCTTTAAGGGAATTAAGTATAGTACGCTTGTACGAGAGCTTTGCGTTCGGTTTCAAGAAGTTTAAGCTGAATGATGATTGGGTATGAGAGAGAGTTATTATTTTCCAGATCAGAATACTTAATAAACTGTTTTATTTTCCATTTCTTTTCCGTGCGAACATACTTGCAATTGTGACTGTAGGTCTTCGCTTCTTAGCAATGTTTGCTATGTGATCGAGACATTGTGCAAGTTTGTATAAGTTTTTTTCAGATTGTACATATTCCCTGGCGTCTTCCCTCCAGTTTGAGTCTTTGTTCCTCTCTTTTATGCTTTTTTTTAAGGAGGAACTAAGTTCAGAGGCAACAGAGCCAGTAATTTTTGATTCAAGCAAATATTCCAATAACAAAAATTTGCATGCGATACTCAAGTTTGTTTTAGAGCAGCGTGTCTTAATCGTCCCACAATTCTCGATAATAGTTTTGAAAGTTTTAATGGGTAATTTGTAATTAAGAGTAGTAGGGACTGCATTGACAACGGAGTCATTTATCACGTATTGCACAAGGCTATAACGTAAGGAACAGTGTCCCAAATTTTCGTAGACTTTTGTTTGTGAAGCGACATCTAACTTTTCGAAACTAGTATGTAAATGAAGCAAAAAGTCGAGTGGAGGCATAGGTTTTGATGTCGAACGAATCATATCCCATATAAGTTTTAGTACAAAGCATATAAGTTTCCACAATCGTGAAAGTTGATGTTCCGTTGGATGATCCAAGAAAACCATATTTTTCTTTTCTGGAGATGTCCGATGAATAGTATGAGCGAAAGGAAATGACGGGTCTTTACGCTCTGTGCATCTTGAAAACACAGCGGAGCAAGTGTCTTTAATTTGATCTTCATCTGTACCAACGTACTCACTTAATAATCGAAATGAGTCATCATTATCCATCTTAAGTACGGTCGACCAGTGCTCAAGAAGTGACATCCATCTGTCAAAGTCGGGAGGAATAGCCGACACATAACGAATTAAATCCCAAAAAGAAACGGGTTGTCTAAAAAGAGATTCCGTCTGCATTAATTTTATACTTGTATCTTTTGCAGCATGATAACCCTCGGTCTTGTAAGTAAGAGACCATGCAGAGTATTGAACGTCAGCTGGAAGGGCAAGTGAATGTCGTAATAGAATACGACAACTTTCAAGTACTTTTGTATTTCCATCAAAAGAAGGATGTACAAGCATAGTTGCACATAACTGAACATAACATGCTGGAAATGTTGTGGAATAATTTGTTGTAACCGCATGAATTAACAAGAAAAGTGCTTTCTCGTACAATTCTTCCTCCAAACAGAGTTCAACAAGTGTCTTCAACGTACGAGAACTTTCAGAAACTGTAACTTTCTGCATCGCACGAAGTAATTAAAAAAAACTACTTACTCAATCTTCCTTTACTGATGTGGTTAAAAACGCTTGATGATACAGCTTCAGCGTACGGTCCTGAGATAACAAAACAGTACAAAGACGATTGAAAATCGTAATTAATGAGTTAAGACCCAATCAAGATCTTAACTTAAGTCTATACCTTAGGTGGAGCAATATTAATATTTACACAGTATTTTATATAGTTGTTGCTGTTACTCCTCTTTTTCTTTGATGAAATGAACTTTAGCCTTTTCAGAATGCTTTATTAAACAGCTTTGGACTGTCATAAAGCCGCTTCCTCAGGAACAATGAGTCCACAAAAGTTTGGAGAACGCTGGTATTAGTTTGTCACGAACCAACATGGCAGATTTTCAAGATGAACTGCTAGCTTTAGCTGGTGTGGATGACAGTCTTAATTCTTCTAAAAGCAGAAAAAGAGCTTTAGACAATTCGTATGACTATTTTTATCAAGCCTTTTTGAGGAGTTTTTGATTTCTAACTACCTTAAAGAGATGACAGTTTTAGTGACTCGGATGAGGAACATAATAACGAGTTGAACGATTTTGAAGCATCAGATAACGAGGGTTATGAAGAAGATGATGAAAAAAACACTTATGAAGAGGAGCTACTAGCTTTTGAAAATCCTTACCGATTGGAAGGCAAATTTCGAGATGAAGAAGACCGTGCCAGGTATGCTAAGAATTTACTGTATAATGCCATTCTAATACGTGTTAATATAGGTTAATGGCTATGACTGAGGTGGAGCGCGAGAGTATTCTTTACGAACGTGAAGAGGAAATAGCGAAGTTGAATGAACGACGCGAGCTTGCCGTTCGTCTTCGTAAACAGAAAGAACAATACTCTCAAACATCCGCTAGAAGTATGATTTTAGTAAAATTGACATTGTTTGCGGACTCTAACACCTAATCATTATAGGATCGACTCGTGAAAAGCTAACATCTGAAACCGCGGGCAAACGAGACAAACTTACAGAGCTTAAAAAAAGACGTCAGGAGCGCTCAAATAAAGTCAACACATCAGCTAGAAAAGAGGTCACAGAGAAAGCATATTCTACTAGTGAAGATGAGGCTTCTTATAGCGAGCAGGAATCTGATGCCTATTCAGAGGGGTATAGCCCACGGATAGTTGAAACACAATCTGCGGTGACTTTAGATGACGTGAATACTATCAGGCTGGGACGGAAACATATCGTTAAGTACATGTTCCATCCATTATTTGAATCATGTACCGTTGGTTGCTTCGTCCGTGTGAAAATTGGAGAACGCCATGGTGAAAGCGTTTACAGATTGTGTCAAATTAAAGGTTTGCACACATAATTATAACTTCGTTATTTGTGGCTAACCCCGTAGGAATTTCCAAAGGAAAGAAGGCTTATAGAGTTGAAGGTTCACTTACGAATGTAATGCTAGAATGCACACATGGTCGCTATCGACGAGCATTTGATATTTCTGTGTTATCGAATGAACCCTTCTCACAGCATGATTTTGACCGCTGGCAACATCAATTGGAGGAAGATCATCTTCGTCCTCCGCGCAAAGATTTTTTCAAAAAACATCTGGAAGGACTACAACGTATGGCAAGTTACATCTTGAATGATACTGAAGTATCAGAAGTCGTGCGAATTAAACGCGAACTTTCTCGCATTCCTTCCAACATCAGTGCCGAAAAAACAAACCTTCGTATGAAAAGACAAGCAGCACTCGCTGCAAATCAAATGGATTTGGTCCAAGAGTTAGATGAACGTCTTAATACACTTGAGGAGCTGTCCATGGGCTCTCGCCCCAATGGTACTTCAACATTGGATCAGCTAAGCAAAGTTAACGAACGAAACCGCCGCAAAAATCAAGAAGAAGTTCGTCTTGCAGAAAAACGCATGAATGATGAACGTCGTCGAATGACCGCAATGGCCACTTTTAAATCTGTAAACTCAGTCGCAACCGATGTACTTACTGAACCCTCTACAAATGCTCCTAGCAATGTATCTTCACCTTTTACCCACCAAACTCCTGAGCGTACACCTTCACTTTCACCAAAAACACTTTCTAAGGCGTCCACACCGGCTGTGGAGCTCCCCAGCTCAGTGAAAGAGAAAAACGCTGTTCTCCGTCAAAAAGCTGTTAATGGCGTTGACAATTTAATTGCTAACATGGATTTCGACATTGAGCTTGATATCTAGAGCTCAATGTTTAATAAATGCAACTACCTAGATTGACTTGTCTTTTTCTTCACAAAAATTTGCCTTCCATGAGTTTAGAAAACACTAGTCTTTGACATCGAAAAAAAGGCTTATGTTCGTTTTTTGTTAACCTTAATATTCATAAACTCATCTTGTAGTTTTTGTCAATTTCTTCATAGTCACCAAGCAAAAACTCGTTGGGTTTGCAGGGAGTTGAGACCTGCTTTACGACTTTGTTGAATTGAATGTGTATTTTGTTATAGATCTCATACTTTATGATCGTGCTATTTATCATAGACTCATTTTAGACCCAATTTTTTCCGATGATTATAACATCCTATGAATCTACTATTCTCATTTTACACAGTCGAAGTTATGGTGGAGTAAATAAACGCGGCAACTCCGGTAAGTTTCCGCGGAACAACAATTTAGCCACTTGTTCTAGTGCCCACTTCATCCAACAGGTTGCAACCAATTTGATCGAAAATTGCTTGTTGTTCGGTAATTATCCGCGAGATTGAGCAATAAGAAAATGAAAGAACCTGTGGACGACCAGGTTTGTGACTTTCTATAATTCCTATGCATCAATTAACACTTTATTAGGTTCCTAAAAGAATCCGGCATCTACAGTTTTGTTTGAGCGGACCAAAGGAGTTTGTTAAAGATGCAGTTGTTGAAGTCTCAACCCGTGATTTATACACGATGACTGAGAGAAAACCTGTAGAGCACGGTGCTCTTGATCGTCGTATGGGTACAACTGACAGAAATGCTGTTTGTGCAACATGCGGTGAAGGAGTCGCAGACTGTATCGGTCACTTTGGTCATGTCAGACTTGCTTTGCCAGTGTTTAACATTGGTTACTTCAAAACAACTCTTACTATCTTGCAAAATATCTGTAAGGATTGTGCTACAGTCCTCGTTTCTCAACGGGAAAAACAAAATTTTCTGAAAGAGCTGCGGAAACCCGGCATCGACAACTTAAGAAGAACACAGATATGCAAGAGACTAAACGATGCTTGCAAAAAAGTTCGAGTTTGTCCTTACTGCAACAAAACTCAGGGTGTAGTAAAAAAGGCGGGTCCTTTAAAGATTATTCATGAACGTTTTCGCTTTAATAGGAAAATGCAAGAAGAGGGGGGTGAATTTCGGCAGTCCTTTGATCAAGCTCTCAAAGCTATGCCTGACCTAAGGCCACATCTGCACAAAGCCCATGATGATCTAAATCCACTAAGAGTTCTAAATCTTTTCAAACAAATTACACCGATGGATTGTGAGTTGCTGGGAATGGATCCTGAAAAAGGTCGCCCGGAGAACCTGTTATGGCAGTATATGCCTGCCCCACCTGTTACAATTAGACCTACTGTCGCTCAAGAGGGAGCGACTACAGAGGATGATATTACCATCAAACTTACCGAGATTGTTTGGACGAGTTCACTCATACGCGCTGCTCTTAATAAAGGCACGCCAATTAACAGCTTGATGGAACAATGGGAGTTCCTACAGCTATCCGTGGCCTTGTACATTAATAGTGAACTTCCTGGTTTACGACCTCCGGACATGCCGTCAAAGCCTACTCGTGGTTTCTGTCAGCGTCTTAAAGGTAAACAAGGTCGTTTTCGTGGAAACCTTTCGGGAAAGCGTGTTGACTTTTCCGGGCGTACCGTTATTTCGCCTGATCCGAATTTACAGATTGATCAGGTTGCGGTTCCTTTGCGTATTGCGAAAATTTTAACGTATCCTGAGAAGGTTACAGATCAAAACATTGACGCACTTCGTACTCGTGTAACAAATGGACCTGACGTTCATCCTGGTGCGAATTATGTGGTAGATCGTGATACTGGTATCAAACGTTTTCTACGTTTTGGAAATAGAAAACGTATCGCCGAAGAGCTGCATGTTGGTGATACAGTTGAACGCCATTTGCAAGACAATGATGTCGTTTTATTCAATCGTCAACCTTCTCTCCACAAACTTTCTATTATGGCTCACTTGGTAAAAGTTAGACCTTGGCGTACGCTTCGTTTTAACGAATGTGTATGCGGACCATACAATGCGGATTTTGACGGCGATGAAATGAACCTTCATGTGCCGCAGACCGAAGAGGCACGCACTGAGGCACTTGAACTCATGGGTATTAAGAACAACTTGGTAACTCCTAGAAACGGTGAACCAATTATTGCAGCGACACAAGATTTTATTACTGCTTCTTATCTTTTGTCGTTAAAGGATTGCTTTTTGGACCGTAAAACATTTTGTAATTTGTGTTGCTTCATGGTTGATGCTTCTGTCCATATTGATATTCCTCCTCCTGCTATCTTAAAACCGCGCTGCCTTTGGACCGGAAAACAACTATTTGGTGTACTTATGCGCCCAAACCATCTGTCACCGGTAATGGTCAATCTCGCCGCAAATACGCGCTCCATAGCAAAAGGAAAGTGCAGTCCTCCTGAGATGTGTCCGAATGACGGCTACTTGTTGATACAGAACAGTGAGCTGTTAGCAGGTGTGGTCGATAAGTCCATCGTTGGTGATGGTAAGAAAAATTCATTATTTTATGTCATTCTTCGTGACTACGGTCCCATAGAGGCAGCTGCGACAATGAATCGTTTAGCCAAGCTTTGTGCGAGATATTTAGGCAATCGCGGATTTTCGATTGGCATTAATGATGTGCAACCCGGTCAAAGGTTGTATCATACGAAAGAAGCACTCGTTGAGAAAGCATACAGCGTCTCGGATGATTTGATCATGCAATATGCTAAGGGTACTCTTGAATGTCAGCCTGGTATGAACCAAGAAGCTACACTTGAATCAAAAATTTCTAGCACACTTTCAAAGGTCCGTGATGATGTTGGTGAAACGTGTATGAAAGAGCTGGGTTCAAGAAATGCTCCATTAATTATGGCTACGTGTGGTTCAAAGGGTTCTAAAATTAACGTCTCTCAAATGGTTGCTTGTGTCGGTCAGCAAATTATTAGTGGAAAACGTGTTCCTGATGGCTTCCAAGATCGGTCTCTCCCTCACTTTAGGAAAAATTCGAAGCATCCACTCGCAAAGGGATTCGTTAGTAACAGCTTCTACACTGGTCTTACACCTACGGAATTCCTCTTCCATGCTATTTCTGGTCGCGAAGGTTTGGTTGATACTGCTGTTAAGACGGCCGAAACTGGTTATATGTCTCGGCGTCTTATGAAATCCCTTGAAGATCTTACATCTGCGTACGATGGCACCGTGCGTAGCTCAAATAGCTCCATTGTACAGTTTACCTACGGTGATGATGGTTTGGATCCTACTTATCTCGAAGGTGATGGAACTCCTGTTGCGTTTGAACGCTGCTGGAGTCACAGCAGTAATATAACTTACAACGAAGACGATAGTGGCCTTTTGCCCTATAAGATCATTGAAGAAACTGAATCCATATTATCTTCACGGAAATTTACAGCAAATTGCACAGAAAACTTTATTGAGTCAGTTCGGACTTTCGTAATTGAGAGACTAGCCAAAAAATTGGCCCAGGTTAGAGCAAATAGACAACTGGCTCCTAAATTGGAAAGACCTTCAGAAGACGATTTTGATGACTTTGAAAATGACGATTTTGCGCCATTGGCTGCTAGAAAATCAGTTGATAATGTTTTGAGAGTGTCTAAAAAGCAACTATATACGTTCTTGCAATTCTGCTGGGAAAAATACATGAAGGCCAAGGTTGAACCAGGTACCGCAGTCGGTGCTGTTGGTGCACATTCTATCGGTGAACCAGGCACCCAAATGACCTTAAAAACATTCCATTTTGCAGGTGTCGCTGCTCAAACTACACTCGGTGTTCCCCGTATCAAAGAAATTATTAACGCAGCTAAAACAATCAGTACACCTATCATTTATGGCGCGCTTGTCAATGATCAGGATGTCCGCTCTGCCCGTGTTGTCAAGGGCAGAATTGAAAAAACATATCTAAAAGACGTTATTTCTTCCTTGGAAGAAATATTTGGTCCCACTAACACATATATTTCGGTCCACGTCAATTTCGATACTATTCGGAAATTGCAACTTGATTTGACATTAGCAGATATTGCTTCGGCTATTTGGACTGCACCAAAACTTAAAATTCCCATGCAGCAAGTCACCGTTCACGACTCCGCAAACGAGATTCGTGTGCATGTCACGCCCGACACAAAAGATTTTGAAAATTCAAGTGTCTATTACCGCTTGCAAACCTATAAACGGGCGCTTCCCAATGTTGTTGTTTCGGGTATCCCGAAAACTTCCCGTGCTATTATTTTACAGGAGGGTGAAAAGAAGCAGCTTGTTGTTGAGGGTTATGGCCTTCGTGAAGTTATGAATACAGAAGGCATTGTCGGCAGCAAAACGTTCACGAATCACGTAATGGAAATGAATGCTGTGCTTGGTATTGAAGCAGCTCGTCAATCCATTATATACGAAATCGACAGTACCATGAGAAACCACGGCCTTACTGTCGACCCTCGTCATATTATGTTGCTGGGCGACGTAATGACCTGCAAAGGTGAAGTTCTCGGTATCACTAGATTTGGAGTTGCCAAAATGAAAGACAGTGTACTGTCACTAGCATCTTTTGAAAAAACAACAGATCATCTTTTCGATGCTGCTGCACGTTTTGCTAAGGACTCTATTGAAGGAATTAGTGAATGCATTGTGCTTGGTAAACTGGCACCAATCGGTACTAATGTGTTCCAGCTTATCCGAACAACAGAAGAGTCTCACGACCAGGAGCCTAAGAAATTGTTGTTTGACAACCCAACATTGCCTTCTTTACAGGTCGAAAGTTAGATGGCTTGTTTCCGACTTTTCCCGCGACATTCCTTTTTGAAACATAAAGTTACTCTATTGAGGTGATTCAATTGACGATGTCATTGTTATTTTTTATTTTTTTTTGAAAATGGGTAAACGGTAAATTGGTTATTCTTTTTGAATGTAAGTAGATCATTAATGGATCCGTTATTTACATAAATGCTGGAATGATAATAAAATATGAGCGGGCTGTACAATTGTGAATGACGATGATTAGAAATTCAGGAAAAACTCGATAATAACAAATTTTATTAACTATGAATGTCTAGTATCTCAAGTTGTAATTAAGTTTCAACTTGTGTTTAGTAGATTTGTTAATTGAACATATTAATTGAAATAGGACTTAAAATTAATTGTGCAGTTGCTAGTAATATATATGAACAAGTGACACACTCTTGGCGAACAGGCGAAGCCAGTGTTTCTTCGTAATATTACTATTTTTTTCGAGTTTGTAACAGATGTGATTAGTAACGATAATATTGACTATTGTGAAATTACGAACTATATACACGGTAATCTATAAAGAAAAGGGTTTATGATGATACCAAGAAAAAAAAAGACTTAAACTAAATAATTTGCATAGAATTTCTTGTATTTATGAAATTGTGCTGACAAAAACCCAAAAACATTCATGGTAATGAGCAACGGCTCGATGGTTTTTACTAAACTACCCTTATACACTCAAGCAAAGCGTAAGCAACTCTCGGGAAGGTCATGACACGTATATTTGTAACTTCCCTCATATCACACATAACACGAGATAAATGACGCCTGTCTCAAGCAGACAAAAAAGGAAAACCAAAAGTTCATATAACAATGCAGTTACTATTGCCAGTAATTACAATACCAGAAGCCCGATAGTAAAAAAAGATGGTATTATTAGCAGCTGTAGGACAATTTGCTAACATCATAATTATATGGTTATGCTTTTAAGTAGCAGTGTGAATATAGAAACTGAAAACTAGAGTTTACATTTTCAATGCTTAAAATGATGAAACAAAAATGCGATCGTTGACGGTGATACCGCTTCAGCGGTTACATTAAGATATTGCAGGAAACATGGAAACATTTACGGATTCTTTGAAATGTATCTTTAGGTGCCGACTTATTGTTTAGGTCGCTCGATGAAGAAAGCGCTCGATAAGCCCAACATCGTTAAGTACCCGATATAACGTATTAAATGATTCTGCATGTCCTAGCTCTTTATCCAACATGACGGATGAGCCACTCAAAGAGTCAATAAGCCGGCAAATGTGTGAGATATTGCAAAGGTCGGATTTTGAAAGCGTGTGTGGTTTATAAACAAGTCGGTGTTTCAGAAGCTCGGCTTTACGGAATAAAGACTCAACTATAGCGGCATGTGAACGAGAGATTCCACGTGAAGATGAGGATTGAAGGGCTTGATTTAACGAATGGAGTGCAGGATAATATCCACTGGGGGCGTTTCGAACGGTCCAAGGGATTTGCTTCCACTGAAGAGACTCGACAACAGAAGACGTAGTAGGTGGTAAGGCAAAAACTTTCATTTGCTCCAAGTTAAAATCCGTAGGTAAGAGCAAAAGGAAAATACATTGATTGTCGGTAAGATTTTGTACCTGTTAAAAGACAAAGATTAGTTAAAACGAATCAAAAATGATGATGAGAACAGTCCATACTTTTTGAATGATAGAATACATGACTGGAGTAACTTGTTCTCCCAGAACACAGCACCCAAGAACGGTAAGGTTAAGGTTGTCGCCTACTTGTCAGTGAATTTCAACGAGTTTTGCAAAGAGTACACGAACTGGGTCATCAATACAAAAGTAATAAATATTGAGACATAACTCACAAAACTTTACACATGCCGTATGACCCAACTCAATGACTCTCGGCGTAAGGTTCATACAGTGTCTTCTTCGAGCTTGATAGAATTCATCGTCCAGTTGACCGTTTTCAACAAGAAGTTCAATCAAGTGGGTAATACTACAAACTTCAAAACTTTCAGAGCTTGTTCTTTTTTCTCCATAAAGAAGAGCAAAAATGTCATCGGTAGAAGAACCATTACAGCTGTAACGCATATACAAGCTAGCCGCTTCATAGAGAATAACAGGTTCACTGTCAAGAAAAATTAGCACATTTTTTCTTTGAGTAAAGACACAAACGAAACCAGCGTTACATTTCCATCATGATTGTCTTCTTCGGAGCAGACAAAGAGGTAATACGTCTGAATCCTGGTACGCGGATCAAGGGGCTTCCTTCCTATACATGTATGGCGTTTGCTAGTTCGTTGACGCCGAGAGGCACTTCCGCGCTTACATACCGGATGTTCCGCGGTAAGTATAAAGAACAAAAATACAACCAAAGATTGACCATAGGGGAAAAAGGAGTGTCGGAATGAAAGTTTGGAACCTGATTATACATTCATGCATCAATGCAAGTCGGGCAGTGGCGGATACTCCGACTCTGTTTCTGAAGGAGAATGAAACATTGTAGCATCGTCCAGTTGTCGTAATAACAAGTCCTTCATTGCTGAGTGTGCTTTACTTACACTCTGTTCTGCGTCCTCAACCTTCCTTCTCAAAATCTTTTGAGAAGATACCAAGGAGTCGGTATCATCTCGATTAGTGTCTAATAGGCGCGAAAGTGTAGACGACGAAGAACCATTTCGTAGTGGAGACGGCGGGGCAGATTCTGTCATGGAGTCATAAGGCAAACTGCGAAATTCAAGAGTTTTGTTGGGAGACTGACCATTGCTTTTATGAGATTTAAGATGTTTTGACAATCGACGAGTGCTTCCAACACTGCTAGCAGTACTAGGTGCTGATTCTTTATGGTTCTGACTAAGAGCACGTTCCACGGCAAGGCTTTCTTCTTTCAGCTGCTCGAGATTGGCATAGGCCTGTTGAAGTTGCACATATGCGCCCACATAATCGTTATGAAATTTTCTAGTCTGATTCTTTGAGAACTGAGACGTCCAAGCTTGCAAAATACCAGTCGTCAATGGTTCATCCGCTTTTCCCAAAGATTCGTCACCATGTGCCGTACTTTCGTCGGATGAACTAACACTGGAGAAGGAAACAAACGAACTTCCTCTGTATAAAACGGCTCTGTGCGGCATAGCACTTTTAGATACTTTACAAGTTTGTTTAAGATTCTTTTTCCTTAAAGAATGCTACCCAATTTCAAAAATGTGCTGGTAAGAGACACAAGTTGACATCCTGTGTGCAGTGAGTTACCGCGGGAATTAGAACATCGCCGCGGTACATACGCGGGGGTCTCCACCAAACTTGACTTCATGTAATAACTGCAGAGGTGGTAAGTGAAGAGTTATTACAAGATAAATAATGAGCCGCCGTTATGGGTTGAGCGCATTTGCAGATGATATGGAAGAAAGGCTTGCCGAAATTGGTCGGGAAATTAACGACCAGCAAAAATCAGAACTCACCAACCAACTTAGTACTTTTCAGGAAGCTTTAAAGGCATTCGCACGTGAGCATGCAGCAGAGTTAAGACAGAACGCATCCTTTCGAAAAACATTTGCACAAATGGCTATTGAAGCAGGGCTGGATCCACTGGTAAGTGGACCTGGGGCCTCCGCATGGTCTGCAGTTGGTATGAGCAACTTTGATTACCAAGTTGCAGTTCGAGTGATTGAGGTGTGTCAAGCAACACAACAAGAAAATGGAGGATTGTTGTCAGTGAGCACCATATGCCAGAATTTGAACCAAGAAAATGAAGCCTCTGGGCAGGAATGGTTAGTGGAACAGGATATTGTTCGCGCAGTAAATAACCTAAAGGTTTTGGGTCCAGGTTGTGTTATAGAGAATCTCGGAAAAACCCAGTATGTGCGGACGCTACCACTTGAATTGAGTGGCGATCAAACAAAGGTGTTACAAGCGGCCCAAGTTTTAGGCTACATAACTGTAGACATGCTCCGGGACAACTTAGGTTGGGAATTGTATAGATGTCAGTGTGCTTTGGTACGTTTGCAAATATATGCCTCGCTGAATAGTTTTCGGCTATTAGCTAACAATTGAACTGTAGAAAGATTTGGTAGGCAAGTCTTTAGTTTGGGTGGACGAACAAGCAAAACAGCCCGAATACTGGAGTGCTAGTACACTGTTAGAACGCAGTTAAATGATCCGTCGCATTCCCTGGGAATTATGTATACATATGATTTTGCGTTAAGCATTCCCAATTGCGGTTGGATATTATGGACATTACACCCCTTATGAACATTTATACCCTTTATCTGAAATTAGCGAGAAGGAACTTCAAATGACTTTGGGGAATACGGGGTTGTTGTGAATACATATCGGTACGGCTGCCACCCTCTTGACTCAATTTCCTTTTCCTGAATGTCCACATGCACAAGTTCAGGTGCTTCTTGTGGACGTGGAAGAGTAATAAGACTCACTTCTGACATTGCTGGTGTTGGTCGATATGGAAGAGAGCGGTTGGAACGTTGAATATAGAACGCTGATCGCATTGGATGTCTCAACGATCTGCGTTCACGCGAAAATAATAGCTGTAGTCTCAGGAAAGCACTTGTTTCATTCAGAGCATTACGAAGCGGTAATATACATTCATCATGACTTTTAGAGATAGCATTGTCGAGTGGAACACGGCCTTCACCTACAACAACAGGCATTGTTTCCGTTTGACATAGTAATGAAACATCCAAAACGAGGGGAGACGTGTGGGTTGTGATGGGGAACGACATTCTCGTATTTGAGGGCGATCCTCGAGATTGTTCTTCAGGAAGACAGACACTTTGCATTTTACCAGCCAACTTTATTATACAAACAAAAGGTTTTTTCTGCAATTGAGAGATTCCTTCAAGTTCTTGAGATTCTAAAAGACGTCTTCTCCATTCCAAGTTCCAAAAATTCCAGTTCTCAGTGCGAATTGATATGTCTACGGTTCCCAGACAATTTCGTTTCATTGGGTTCTTGGTAACGGTAGAAGGAGAACACGCGCGCACTTACATAGTGCCGGAACATAGTGATCACGTGGATTTTAAGCTCAAAAAATGGAAGCCCAATTTATTTGCGAGATATAGTGACTTTATTATATCAAAATGTTCGCAGTAGGTTTGTAGAAACTTCTATTTCCTTATCTCGATTGAATAATTGCACTAGCTTTATCTGTTTTGAGCTATTTTTCTCGTGTGTCACCAATTCACTGCCTCTCGGTGTACTGCTACCACCATATCTGAAACTATTCCTCATATAGTCTGCGTTGTACGACGCAACCACACACCATCCTACCCAGCGCCCAAATTACACTCGGGGAATTGTGGGTCAGAAGTTTTTCTTTGTATTTATTTTCTTGACTTTGAGTGACTTCGTTTTGCATAACAGTGCTTATAACAGAAGGATACTTTTTGCCGTATAAAACTGCTCTTCACTGTAGCAGACCTCATCACAATTCAGCACAATATACCTTGGAAAGATTTCTCGTTTTTTTTCTATTAACGGTGGTGCCTATGTGATGCACAGGGACGAAATCAAAAAAGCCCAGAGCGAGGTTAAGTTCGCATTACTTAATAGTGATCGCGAGACGTTGTCCTGTATCGGCCAAACCGGTCATGGGTTTTTAATTAAGAGCTTACGAAAACCAGCGTGTATGTATTTGATAGTTTTTGGGCTTATCGTTAACGTATGTTTACAGGGTTTCAATTATGTGGTTTGACATTACATACCCCGCCAGCTCGCGAAACAGCACTGTTACAAGGCGACTCGTATGCCGACAAGCACCAGGTCGAAATGGATATGAACCGTTCTTACTTTCATTCCAAAACACATCCTTTTAGGTTACGAAAACAACGTTCTCGTTTAAGCAAGGTCTTTGACATCATCTTTAAGACGCATCCGGCTCTTTGTTACTATCAAGGCCTACATGATATCGCCCAAGTCCTCCTTTTGACGCTGTCCTTTTCTCATGCTTTACGTTTGCTTGAACACTTAATTTTTTTTCGGTTGCGAGGTATGTTTATGTGCTAAAACCTTACCGGTTTCCCCTGGAACTTTTACTAAGAACTATTATAGACTTCTTGTTGCCAAGTTTGGAACCAACTTTGCACCAACTCGAATTAATGATGCACATAATTAAGCTGCGTGATCCCGAGCTCAGCTCAGAATTAGTCAAATTGGGTGTACAAAATTACTTCGCGCTGTCTTGGCTTATTACGTGGTTCTCTCATGATATTGAGGATTTTGGTGCTATTTGTCGCTTATTTGACTTCTTTATCGCAACCCATCCGCTTACAGTTGTTTATGCTTGTGCTCAGCTTGTTCTTGATAATAGTTTGGAATTAAAGCATATGATACGAAACGGATCGGGAGCTGATAATGTGTACACATTTCTGTGCAAGTTGCCGCAGCAGCTTGATGTTGAAACTTTAATACGCCACACTTGCTCTCTTTGTCGGACACTTCCTTTTCCTAAGCTTGACTTAGATTCCTGTTCAATTTCGAAATATAGTTGTTTGCGAACGAAGGGGGAATCTTGGGAATTGGCGAATAATTCTGATGGCCCTATGCTGTTCCGTATGCATTGTGAAGATCTGAAGGCGTCAAAGTCTATTACCAAGGATAAGTATAACTCGCTTTTACCTTTGGATCTTCGAGTTTCAGGACGCAGTATGGTTGCTGCTATTACTGTCATTGGCATAGGAATAGTAGCGTCACAGTACGTTACGAGTCAGAACCCTTCTTAATGGTGGAAACACTCGTCATACCCAGGATTGCATGTAATCTAAAATACCTTTGACCCATTTCCGCTCATGCATTCCTTACCTCGGTATCCTTGCTATTCTTATTCTTGCTTCGCAGTTTCATCATATCTACACACTGGAAAGTACCATCTATGGACGTGTTTTGTTTCTTGTTTTGTCTTCTTTTTTTGTATTTTTTTGCTCCTGAACAGTATAGCACACTGTGCATGGTTTATTTTCTATTCCGCTTACACTGCATTGAACAGCGGCTGTAAACAAGTTAAGGCACACTTTTAATTTAATCAAAGCTTAATGCTCGCTTTTCTTGGTTTCTGTTTAATTAATAAAATCGGCTATATTCTGGGAAGCAAATTACGAAAAGTAATACTAATAATCACAAACTTGTTTTCGTCAAGTAGGACTGATAACTAAAAAGATGCCTTTTACGAAGTCGGTATTATGCGTTTAAAGCTTCGGGTATAAATCATTTCGTCTTGCAAGCGGTATAGCTCGGCGAACTCGTTCAGCAATGGAAAGGTTCACATCAAATAGAAGAAGTCCTTCAGGAGTATTCATGTCACTGTATTGAGCAATCACCGTGCCTATATTGTTAGTAACAAGAAAATAACGGGTAGAAAATGAATGAGGAATAAGCGTATGTATAGCTTCGGTTGCTTTATCTCATCATTTTCTTTTGATATGTTCATGAAAACGTACCCCAAGGATCAATCACCTGTACCGCACAAGTTAGCTTCGATAATGAGGAAAAATTACTTACCATGGAATGACCATAACTAGTACGTTTAGCGTTGTGAGCACCGTGCTGAGCAGCTGCAACAACGAAACACTGTGAATCAATTGCTCTAGCTCTGAGTAACGTTTCCCAATGAGCAGCCCCAGTTTTTTCCGTGAAAGCACTCGGGTATACGAGAATATCAGCGCCTTTTGAGCGAAGGTGCTGAGCCAATTCGGGAAACCGAAGGTCAAAACAAATAGCTAGGCCAACCTTACCCAATGGTGTCATCACTGGGCTTGGAATTTCTGTTCCTGGCATAGTTGAGTTTGATTCCTTGAATGTCTTCCCTGGACCCAAATCAACATCAAACAAATGCACCTTGTGGTAGCGAGCTGCAATGGTGCCGCGAGTAGGTTCAATCCAAATGTTTGAATTATAAATTTTCCCTGCACATTCCGAGGCTTCATGCACACAAATCTTTAAACGTAAGCATATGTCAAAACATAACAAAAAAATAAAGTTGCAATCAAGCAGTAGCAAACTATTCTTACATTCACATGAATTTTAGATCGTATTGCCTGCTCGCATATACCCTGGAGAAACTTTTTGTTCTCCTCCGTAGAAGTTAATTCAACAGATTCATTCACCTTCCTACAGTCAGTTTACCGTCCCAACAATACAATATGATAAATAAAAGGACTTTATAAATATATTTAAATTCACTGAGTTGCATTTGTGTTCGTTACTTACGTTTTCTGCAATGAAGTCCGATGCTTCTGGAAAAAAAATGCAAGATGCACCTTTCGCAGCAGCTTCAATAATCAGTTCCTTGCATTTTGCCAAATTACGAAAAATAGATTTGGTCGATTGCAGCTGAGCTATAGCGGCCAACATTCTGTAAATAGAACAAGCAATGCAAATATAATTTTAGTATGTGCCTAATAATTTGTATAAAAAATAGAGAATGATGCAGATATAACAACACGATAGATACTATTTTGAAGTCTTGCGACCAGGTAATTAATTAAATCTCCGTGAAAATGATAGGTACTTGTAAAACAAATGGGATATCTAATTACGGAAATCACACAAAGATAATCTATGCACTAAGTTCACTCATATTCTTCTTTTCCATATTATCAGTGCATCTGTAAGAAACTGTAGCAGTGGTTCTACTACCACACTTGAACTTAAGTCTCGTAAAACAATTGGTGGTGAGCATGGGTCTTTTCGCCCCTAAGCAGCCCCGGTGAATTTTGTCCTTTACCAACCACAAGAACCATGGCGACGGCAGTGTTCAAGGTAAATTGCATTGTTTCTGGTTTAGTTTTCTGACATTTTGTAGAACATCTCGCCTATTCCTGACGTTAACACGTTCTTGGACGTGGTACTTTCTCGTACACAGAGAAAAACACCCACTGTTATTCGTGCTGGTTTTAAGGTAAGAAAATTTTGAATTTGGCTGAATCGCTGATTAACACACATAGATCTCTCGTATCCGTGGTTTTTACGCTCGCAAGGTCAAATTCACCGAGGATACCTTTAGTGAAAAATTGAATGCCATTTTGACGGAGTTTCCCAAGCTCAATGACATTCATCCTTTCCACGCAGATCTTCTCAACATTCTTTATGATCGTGATCATTTGAAAATTGCCCTCTCGCAACTTTCCACTGCTCGTCACTTGATCGAAAATGTTGCTCGTGATTATATTCGTCTTCTCAAGTATGGTGACAGTTTGTATCGGTGTAAGCAACTGAAGCGTGCTGCCCTTGGTCGTATGGCAACTATCATCAAACGTCAGAAGTCTTCTCTCGAATTCTTAGAGCAGGTCCGTCAACACATGTCTCGTCTTCCCGCCGTAGATCCCAACACGCGTACGCTGTTGGTGTGCGGTTACCCCAACGTGGGTAAATCTTCGTTTATGAACAAGATTACTCGTGCTCAAGTCGATGTGCAGCCCTATGCTTTCACAACAAAATCTCTTTACGTTGGTCATTTTGACTACAAATATCTCAGATGGCAAGTCATTGATACCCCAGGTATTTTGGACCATCCTTTGGAGCAGATGAATACGATCGAAATGCAGTCCATTACTGCTATGGCTCATCTTCGTGCGGCAGTTCTTTACTTCATGGATCTGTCTGAACAATGTGGTTACAGTGTCGCTGCTCAGATCCAGCTTTACCACAACATCAAGCCTTTATTTGCTAACAAGGTCATTCTTCTTGTGGTAAACAAAATCGATGTCGTAAAACCCGAGGACTTGGACCCCGAGCAACAAGAGATGCTCAATTCAATCCTTGCCGATGGCAATGTTCGCATGGTGCAAACAAGTTGTGTCAGCGACATCGGTGTTATGGATGTCCGTAACAGTGCATGCGAGGCATTGTTGACCGCTCGTGTCGAGCAAAAGCTGAAGGGAACTCGTGTTAACAACATTTTGAACCGTATTCACCTCGCTGAGCCATCAGCTCGTGATGAGGTGGAGCGTCCTGCATTCATCCCTGATGCCGTAAAAACTCGTCGTGCCTACGATCGCAATGACCCCATGCGTCGTCTCCTTGCCCGCGACATTGAGGAGCTTAATGGTGGTGCTGGTGTCTATAGCGTCAACTTGCGCGAGAAGTATCTTCTTGCCAATGAGGAATGGAAGAATGATAATGTTCCTGAAATCATGGACGGAAAGAACGTTGCTGACTTCGTTGATCCCGAAATTGAAGCCAAACTTTTGGCTCTTGATGAAGAGGAAGAGCGCTTGGAGCGTGAAGGTTATTACAACTCTGACGAGGAGATGGAGAACGAGGAAGAGGAGGTTCTTCTTGACAAAGCACAAAAAATTCGCGAAAAGAACAAGCTGCTCATGCTTGCAGCTCGTCACAAGAAAATCAAAAACAGACCCGTGTTACCTCGTACTGCTGGTCTTCGCACCTTGGACGAGCTTCAGTCGTCTCTTAACGAAGCTGGCCTTCCCACCGAGTCTATTGAGGAGCGTGCTCGCTCTAAGCTGCGTGATGCCACCGCTGGTGTCGCACGTTCCGGTGCTGATGTCTTGTTGAGTGAAGCGCCTGAAATTCGCGCTAAGTCTATGGCTGCTCGTTCCCAAAGCAATCGTCGGGAGGACGGTATCAAGGCCGAGTCCGCACGTTCTCACGCCGAGCGCGTCGCTCGCCTCAAACAACAGCATCGTAATCGGATGGCTCGTGCTTCCGAGAGTGACAGACACATTATGGACTCTCGTCCTAAGCACTTGCTTAGTGGCAAGCGTGGTATTGGCAAGACGACAAGAAGATAAAACGTTTACGGTTTTTGGGGTGGGTTTTTTGTTATATCTAATTACTTGATACTTGCACAATTGGATTTGTTAAACTTTTTGGTTTCATTACGTTTATCTCAGACAGTTTTACAATAGTGGGCGTGCTTTGTTTTATTCATTGGTTTAACGGTATTTTCTTATCTCGTTTCATTATTTCATTTAGAGGGTCTCCTTTGCATTAAAGTAGCCAATATTAACCGGATCCGTATTCGTTTTTTGGTATTTCGCCATAGGGACGTTTGTGAAACCAGAAGTGTCTCTTTCCTCAACACCAAAGAACTCTGGAGATTAAGTTGATATTGTTTTAAGAGTCAATGCCGAGTTCCCGCGACTCCATTACAGAAACAGTAGTAAATCTTAAAGTAACAGCAAGTGCTATCTATAATCTTACAGGAAACAAACCTTTAAACCAGGGCATACCCAATACAACAGCAAAAAGCACCCAAAGAGTCGGACCCATCCCACGCAAACTTCTAGCAGTGCACCAATCAAAAAGATCTAAACTACCGAAAGATGAATATTACTGAGCACCTTAACAAAACCCCACACATCTTATCGCTACCATGAGACACAGACACGTTAAGAAGAGAAGAGTTTTCGGCGTCGCATGCCAGGAGTGCAACGGCAAGGACACCGGTGCCAAGAGACATAGCAAGCCATAGGTCTCTCGGCGATTCCCAAAAACAAGAATAATCGGAAACACCCCGATGGGGTGATTTCAGCGATTAAACTGAAAAGAACAGATACTACACTTGATCTAAGCCAAAAGGCAAAGAGAGAATGCTGTTTAGGATGCGAACGATGCCCTTTTATAGCTTCTACAACCCTAACCCTGAGTCTTCAGTGACACCATTTTCGAAAAGTGGCTAAGCTGTCAACCAATGAAAAAGTCGACATTGCCGGTGGAACAAAAGGCTACAAGTTATCGAGTGAGGGCCAACCAAAATTTGAAGCTAGTCGCAACATGTGAACGATCATTGTTTGTTTGTTCCGAGATATTAATATACATGCAATCTTATTTATACATTTACTTCAATATCCCCATCCGTTTTTACTATATATTTTTGCCTTTTCTCAATTTTAGGTCAATGCTGTGTTACCTTAATGTTACCTATCTCCGAGCATAGGCACAGAACAAGAAAGCAGTCCTAGAGCACTTCCCCTTAGCCAAACACATACGTAAACTTGTATTCTGTTTTTTGTTGAGCGTAGCATTAAGTTTAAGACTTAAGAGCTGGTATTTTTCATAGCATTCGCACGTCGAGGCGTCTATATCGTGAAACCGTTGGGAGACGTTGTGCCAGTCGCTTCACGACACTTTTGGAGAAATGTCTGAGGTCGCTGAGTTTGAGGCTACGCTGGAGTCGCTCCAGAAGTCCAGAACTGGTATCTCAGGTTCTAAAATCTCAAAGTTAACCAAAATATCCATGGATCATGTTGCCCTGAATGATCAATTTATATCTGAGGTGTACAAGTACTCAAAAAAGGCGCCGGGTTCGCATAAGCTGGGTGCATTGTATATTTTGGATTCTATCGTGCGTAGTTACCAAGATGCGGCCAAAAAAAATAACGAAAGCCTTGAAGCTGTTGTAGACAAATCTTACAGCGGCGGTTGGAGTAAGGCATCGGAGGTGATGGAGACGCTTGTTCTGGATGCAATTCAAAATTCACCTCGGGCTAATGCCGCGAAAGTTGTGAAGCTGTTTGACATTTGGGAAAAGGCCGGAACCTTTCCCGTGGAAAAGATTCATTCGTTGCGTGAAAAATTACGTACTGCATTGAAGGATAATTTGACAGAATCCACTCCTAATACCTCTACTTCTTCCTCTGTAGCTGAACGTAGGGATAACGGTTCGCATAATGTGACAAGTGATTCATCATCCATGCCAGGTCATGGCGCCGCCACGGTTCCCGTTGAGAACAACGCAGCGTCCATCTTAGAAGCACTTGCTGCTTTTGCCCAAAAAGCGCCCATCGCGCAACCTTCGGCTGCAGGATCCATTAACGACTTGAACGCCCACGGTAACAGAACCGATATTACTGCAAACACTTCACCTAATGATCCTCGTCAATTACCCGCTCAGCCAGCTGTCATTCCTCCCTCTATCCCAACTCAGTCTTCATCCACTGCTCCGTATTATTCTCCTACTTCCTCGAATGCGGCTCCTTCACTTCCCTTGGGCCCATCAGCTGCTCGTTCCATGCCTTCTGGACCTGCTGTACCCAGTGCTATCGATGGTGGCATTAATCCTCTTCAAGCACAAAAAATGGCACTGATGAGTGTCCTCACATCCCAAAATGTACCTCCGGCCCAAATTGATGCCATTTTGAAAGCTGCATTTCCGGACTACCCGCCTGCCGCAGCTAGTTCGGTTCCAACTTCTGCTACTGGTTTTCCTCTGCCCGCTCCCACAACTTCACAGTCTATTAATCTGGAATCTTTTCTTCCTCCTAAACGCTCAAGAAGTCCCAGTCCTCGCGGTGGTAGATCCCGGAGGTCACCCAGTCCCAGAAGAGATATTACTTACAATGCTCCAGCAAGCGGAGCACCAAAACCGTCGCCTGATGGCTTCCCGCGTCGTTATGCCCTGGACCCTACGATCCCGCCAGATTCTATCATGGGTATGCTTCTATCAGCTAGTAGTAACTGTGACTTTGATATACTAACTTGCCGATTTAGTTTACAGTCGTACATTGTTTTTGGGTGGAATTACTCGTGCTGTTCGTGAGAATGTTCTGCGGTCAATGTTCGAACGTTTTGGAGCTGTTCAGAGTCTGGTTGTTAATCACAATTCGCGACACGGATTCCTTAAAATGTTCCATCGTGATGCTGCCGAAAAGGCTCAGGTGGCTATGGAAAATGTCCCTTTTGCTGATACTACCATTCGTGTATGTTATATCCAAGCGTCATTGTATTGGTGTCTAGTGTTTCAGTGTTGCCAATCCGTTAGACGCAAGTTGGTGTCTTGCTGCTTCTGTAATGACCCGTCATTGTGTGGGATGAAGGCCACTAGCATAGACTATTGTGCAAACAGACTGCTGTACTTTTCTGAATGTTTGCTAACTTTATGTTTGTGTAGACGAAATGGGGTGTAGGTTTTGGACCAAAGGACTGCATAGACTTTGCCACAGGCATAAGCGTAATTCCTGTTCGCCTGCTTACGGACGCAGATCGTACATGGCTTGTAACTGCTGAGTATGGCGGTACAGGTGGGCTTCCCATAACGCCTGGCGTTGCTGTTGATGAGCCCGACATTGAACTTGGTTTGGGCATCAGCTCTAAAGCTATCAGCAAGCGAGGTAAGGAGTTGGCTATGAGACGAGACGAGAAGTTTCGTGGACGTAGATTTCCTCGCGGCCCTCAAGCTGCTTCCGCTGCTGGTCCTGCTGATAGATACCACGAGCCTGCAGGCAATGACTGGAACAGTAATTCAATGGAAAGTAATTCATTTCATCCTTCAAACTTCCAAAACTATGATCAGTCACCGTACCCACCAGGACCCGTTTCTCAGCCGCCTTGGCAATCTCATTAAACATACTTGTTCTGTTTCAGCGACAAGATATTGGATATGTTAATGTGAGATATTGCAAAGGCTAAAGCCAGTGTTCACGAAGAACAGAAAGCTTGTGTAGCTATTTCCTTTGTGCATAATGGGTTTCGTGTTTGTGCATCCGAAACTCCTAGTTATTACTAGCCCTCGTTCTTTCCTTTTTTTTTCCTCTTCATGCTTGTTATGCACTGTCAACATCATACATTTACAGATTATCTTCTTGGCATTGCATATTCACAGGCCTCCTTATCTGCTAGTGTTGATGTTCTGTATATGTACTCGATTTTTTGTTTACTATAAAATCTAGCATTAAGTATGTACGCTATGGTAGGTAAATCGTTCCTGTCTGGCTCTCGTTTGTGTATGTAATGTAGCTTTGATGTAGACGTAATGCAATGACACCTTACCTAAGTGGTAGTTCTTGTTGAGAGATATGACAGCTTGATTATCTACGCCTGTTGGTGGCACTTTACCAAATTTACACAGCTTGTATCGAAAAAAGGATGGAATTTAAAAACTTGCTAAGGAAACATTTTAGGTTAAAGATGGAGAAAAAAACAAAACTGCCTTAGTAGAGGGAAGAAAAATATTGACTCTCGGCAAGGGAAGATGACATAACGTATAGGGGACTCTTGTTAATAAATCATGTCGTCGGATGGAAGATGTAAAATATCGTGTATAACAGAAGAGTCAGATAATAAAAAGAACATTAACGGTAAAAATGGAGGAGGCTGCGGACGACTAGGGATAAAAAAAAGGAAGACGAAAGTGGAGACATAAGTGGTTTAGTATCAAAACACTAAGATTAGTGCTCAGCATTTAACATATCGTAAAGCTCCCATAACTTCGCTCGTGTCGGATGAGTGGATGACAGGTACCAACCGTCAACCCATTTGCGCCATACGACTTCTTCCGTCTGCTGCTTTCGTTTGAACTCAGGGCCAACGTCAAAGATTTCGCTAACATCGGAGTAACTGGCATTGTTACCCAAACTGTAAGAAAAATTGATCCTGGACTCGTTAGAGGCGGACGAGCTAACTTCATTTTCTTGTAAATCATCGAAGTCGGCGAAGGGATCTTCTTCATCAGAAGTTTCGGAGCTATGCAACCAACACATACGGGTTGGATCAAAAACCATATTTCCCACAACATGTATGCCCTTCTTTGTCGAAACATTCGTAATGAGTGCAGGACGGGTAGGGGAGCTAGGAGCATCAAAATCACGGACTGAATGATCATTACCCTCCCAGCATTTTTTGGCTGGATTGTAACGCATTTCACCGACGGTACGAGGAACATTTGGTGAGTTCAAGTTTTTGATTAATGTCGGTTGTTTATGCGGTTTGTGAGATTGAGATTCTTTCTTACGAGATGCAAGTCTGGGCGCGATTTTTTTGCTTGACAGTGCATTTTGGACATGGTGAAAGGATACACGAGATGGCTGAGAAGTACCAGTGTGTGAAAGCCGTTTCGTGGGAGATGAATCTGGCGAGGATTTAAAAGCACCAGCAATCCGGGGTGCACCACGACCAACTGGTTCAACGGTGTATCTTTTTTCGGCTTGCTCATCGACTGGTAGATCTTCTAGCATATCCAATTCATTCCCATCACCCCAATGTCGCACCTTTCGGGGTTTCGTACGGAAACCTGATTGAATTGCAGCTAGGCGTAGAGTTTTGAAATCAAGATATGCTTGACTATCGGGCAATTCTTTAGAATCCTTCTGTATCCAAGTCGATGATTTTTGACTTGAAGTCATACGCTTCCCTTTCGACGGAGAAGAAGATGAGGAGCGAATTTGTTGTAGATAGGGAGTGCCACCACTGACTGTTGAAACGGAGTGCATTTGAGCGTCATGGGAACGAGTTTTTGAAAAATATCGCTTTTCCGCAAAAGCTGGAGGGGTACGAGGGGGAGTGGATAACTGCTGCTGGGTATCAGAATTAGAGGAATAAGAAAGAGAAGGGAAGACTTCCTTGCATGAAGGATACATTTTTGATGGTGACTTTGGCTGAAAAGATACTGTGGAAACAATATAGGGATGACGCTGATTCGGTGCATGACTTTTTGATGAATGATTTGAAGACTTCTTAAGGTAAAGACCGTTCGTCACAATTCAAATCTTCATCCCAGAATGCGCTATCAGCTTGACTAGGAGAGATTGGTATGCAAGAAGCACTTTTGTTAGCATGCTTCCCACAATCGATGCAGCAGCCATAGCGTTTTGAGCTGAGTTTTTTCAACTGTTCGGCTAAATCTATATCATCACTGTCACCAAAATCCAAGCCGTCAAACGCTGAATCGTCACCAAAATCACTTTCGTATCCCGGAACGGTGCTTGCTGTTGAGGACGTAAAAATGCTTTGTAGATCGCTAACGTTGCGCACGCCCATAAGTGGATTATGTTTAGAGAGACGTGATGACGTTGACGAATGTCTTGGTCTAGTTGATTGACCAGCCGGTGTTAACGTTTCTCCCTTCAATGTAGAAGAGGCCGTTAGAGTTTCCCCTTTTGTTTTGCCGAAAGAGGCATTCCGAAAACGAAGCGTATGTTCGTTTTCGGTGTCACTATCGCCAAAGTCGAAACCGTCTTCTTCCTCTAACATGAAGTCTTTCGCATTTTCAGCAAAGCTTCTAGTCCACTCTTCAACGCGACGATGGCTATCCGCCTGTTGCGCTTGTCTTATGGTTTCGGCGTCCAAAAACTTATGATTATCTGATGCATTCGAGCAAGAACTCCCGTCTGCATTCGCGCTGGCAGTTGTTGCTAGGGAGTGAGCGAAAAGGCTAATATTGTCAATATCTGACTCAAAGTCAGGATCATCATCCCAGCATTCCACGCTGGTCATAGGAAATCCGGGAGTCCAGGATGTAGATTGATCGGTTATTTACTGTATTAAAATGCCGATTATCAAAGAAGTAGAAATTTCGCCGAATATGAACAACTTGGAACTTGGGAGTCACAGCCGTTAGAGGGTTATACTAGTAATAGAAACCGTGATGTTTCGAAAATAGTGTTGGTTTATTCAAAGACGGTTTGTGAAAGACACCACTTTCTGCTGGGGTTGGAGAAAGGTACGGCCGAATTAAAGTTTCACGTGGATAAGCTTAACATGTTTGATGAATGCTTTTTGCGGCTTATTGAACACGAAGCTCCTTTTTACGATTTTTAACGAATTTACGAAGAGCTGAAGATGCTAATTATGTATTTTGGATTCAGCCTTTTTTTTTTTTTATTAATTATTTTTGTAAACGGCGTTGGGCATAATCCTTTCGCAACTGTATCGATATCAATTATCACTTTACGTTAATAAACCAAATATTCTACTTATATAGCTGCTAATTATCGGTTCTCTAGGGTTGTAAGTGTCAAAGGTGCGTAGAAAAATTGGGTTTGAAGAGAACAGTGGAAAAGTCAGTTGTTGTCAAGTACATGTTTGTATTTGTTTTCGTGAAAAATGAGCAAGTGTAAGTTATACATTTTGATGTGATGTCTATAAATTACATATCTAAAGTTTTTAGACCGGTGACTTAGAATATACATGGCTTTTCTACTACATGTTTAGACTACGAATAAAAACATTTTATTTCACAGACATCTATTTATAAGATGTCTAATTATCCATAAAAACTGATAACAATGACACACAAATCTCAGTTTTTAAAATTAAACGGGTCGGACGTCTCCAACTGCATGACGGACAGTTCAATTTAAATTTCACACATATACCGTTGGGCTCGTGCAGTTAATACAAGTACTAAAGGTTTTTGCGAAATTCTCAAACAAGCTAATTGTGTCAGCGTTATCTATACTTAGTAATTATAACAAGAAAGTTTTTATATGAACCCACAATGCAAATAATCTTTAAAAGGAATGCTGATTAGAGCTGAAAGCTTATTGAATTAACAATGAATGATACAAACATACATTGCTTTTAAATCTGGTTGTTTGAGTGCGTCGCTCGATAAACAGCATTTTTTATTTCCTTATAAATAAAGTATACATAAGGTTTGAATTAGCCGGGAAAACGAAGCCCGGAAATACGAAACATAGATTTCTTATTTTCGTTGTTAGCAAAGGAAGTAACTCACGCACTATCTAGCCTTAACACGACTAGTTCTCTAGCCAACAGATACATCTCCAATACAAAACATAAAGAAACTCAAAAAAGACACCATCGATAATTTGCTTCTCTCTGTCCCCACATTCCCAAGGGTCTCTATCCCACATTCACCTCAAATGTCACACGCGACGATGAGGTCATTAAAACTGTTCGAATATGCACTTCATCTTTTAATGATGGTCAAAAGCCCGCGGAGTTCATAGAATATGACGAAAGAATGTGTCAGTTTATCTACTAAATTGAGTCGCAGCCATCCGCATGACGTTGGTAGCTCCGGGTAACCAAAGTGCGTAGTAGTAAGGATGACACACAGACATAAGCGATTAGAAAATTTCATGAGGAACCGCACACACACACGCTAATCTCTTTCTTCATCCCCATACATCTTCTCGTTACAAGATGGATTAATACCTGCATGTATACCCGGGACAAAGCGACTATGATATGCTGCGATTGAAGCCCTCGTATAGGCTTACGTGTTACAGTTTAGAATGCCCCGTGTGGGGAAATGCGGCAGAAATGCTACACCAAAACGCAAAGCCGAAAACCGGAAGAGCGTACGATCGACAAAAACAGCTCATATACCGTGACTGTTTGAATAAATCAGTTGATTTCTCCACGACATGTCTCGCCTACTGGCGCTATAAATCGGCAGCGAAATCCGCGTAGCAACCTTGATTCTCACGTCCCTTTCCGATCTTTACACATCCCGTCTTTTGCAATAAACTTCCCGGCTATTTAGTTAGCATTGTAGGCACACTTTGTAAAAACACAAAAGCGACTCAGTCACACTCAATTCACTTTAGACATAATGACCAACGACATGAAGGATAAAATGGCCCAAATGATCCTCGCCGTGCAACAAGAAATTGTTGCCGGTCTTGAGAAGATCGATGGCCAAAAGTTTTTCCAGGATAAATGGACAAAGGAAAATGGCGGCTACGGCATTAGCTGTGTCATCCAGGATGGAAACGTCTTTGAAAAAGGTGGTGTCAATACTAGCGTTGTTCACGGCATGTTGAACCAGGCTGCCGTTCAACACATGTGCGATAGCCATGATGGTATTGATCGTACGGCTGTAGAGCTTCCTTTCTATGCCACAGGCATCAGTATGGTTCTTCACCCTCGCAACCCTATGGCTCCCACCACCCACTTGAATTATCGTTACTTTGAGTTGACCAACACCGATGGCAAGAAGGTCTGGTGGTTCGGCGGTGGTGCTGACTTAACTCCCAGTGTGCTGTTTGAAGAGGATGCTGTGCACTTCCATAAGGTTCACAAGGACGTGTGTGACAAGCATGACCCTTCTTACTATCCTCGTTTCAAGAAGTGGTGTGACGAGTATTTCACCATCAAGCACCGTAAGCAAATGCGCGGTGTCGGCGGAATCTTCTTTGATGACTTCAATGACAAGGACGCCGAAGAAATCTTCCAGTTTGTCAAGGATTGTGCTTATGCTTTCCTCCCCTCTTACGTTCCCATCATGGAGAAGCGTAAGGAAATGCCCTTCACCGAAAAGGATAAAGAATTCCAGCAGGTTCGCCGTGGTTACTATGTCGAGTTCAACATTATGTATGACCGCGGCACCTGGTTCGGTCTCCGTGCTCCCGAACCCCGTGTGGAGAGCATTCTCATGACCCTTCCCTTACATGCCTCTTGGCGCTATCAATACAAGCCTACTGAGCCCCGCCATCTTGCTCTTATTGACGCAGCTAGCAACCCCCGTGAGTGGTGTTAAAAGGAGTCTTAGAGTCAATTGAGGCTGACTGTGTGAAAGCCTTGTTAGCAACGTTTTCTCATCACTTCTTCAGCTGTCATTCCGTTTGTTCGCCCATGAAACCTTTTAATGTCTTGTTACTCTATACAATTAACGTTATGACTGTTCTTTATGTGTTTTAAGCCTTATGCTTGGGTGTAGTGTATAAGTCGTAAATGGCCGTAGGCAGGCGCTATATCTTAAGGCACTCGAAAGCCGATTCTTGGTTTGGGTCGGCCGACAGGGAGCATACGTAGCTGATAAACTATTAGTAATGTGGAGGGAGACGTGACAAACATGAGGAAGCGACTTCCCAGCACGTACTTGAACATTTGCATTTTTTGCAACAAATCTGTATCAGACGCCTCAAGTTCAATGCAGACCGGTTTTTTGTTAGTGTCAGTGTAACATAATCGCTTTCGTTTTTGTTGCAAGTGATCAATTATGATGGGCTGTTTGGAATTGGGACATGAATTCAGAAACTCTTCGAGTAACTTTTCCATTGCGATTCTTGTGAGGCAAGGGAGAGGAGGCATGCTTATATTTCCTTTCGTATAAAGACAGTCGCACGAACTTCTCGGCATCTCTTGCGTAAGCATGAGGGGTTCCGCATTTGGAATAACAAAATGGCGAAGAAATGTGCGGCATTTAAGGTTTGTAAATTGCTTTATTAAGAATTAATACTCAGTGGATTGAACATGATTCTGTAGACAGCTTAAGCAAGGGGAAGCCACCTTTCGTCAAGTAGACTAGAGACTGTATATTCTTCAAATCATAGTCTTTAATCGAATTAATCGTTGTCTCTGAAGAAACTGACTTAAGCCATTGACTCCAAGTTATCACTTTACATTTGCACATCCTGTGAAATTATTGAACTTTGTTACCCACTAGTTTACAAACATTAAAAATACGGATTAGTAAGCAGTACATTATTTATCAAATAGTTAGTGTAACTATGCAAGGGTTTAATGGTTATAATTCGTTGATCAATACTTGATTTCTTTCAACAAATAACTTTTAACTTATTGCGCATAACATTAAGATTTCAGTTAACCGAAGCTTAAATGGGAATGTTTGAAGAAAAAAGTTATTCATTATTTAATAACTAAGAACAAAAGCCTTCAAACACATTTAATACACTCAGAGCAAATTGCTGTCGGGGCCCCTTAACTCAGTTGGTAGAGTGTGAGATTCCAATGTTATGACTGCGACAGCTCCGGCTGCGGCTGTGACTATCTCAAAGTCAAGCGTTCAAGTCGCTTAGGGGTCACCTTTTTTGTTATTTTATTCTCAACTAAACTTGATCTTCGCTGTTTTAATTTTGTATTTAACTGAATGCGATAGTCGCAGCTACCAATATTTAGCCATATTTCTGCGCTCTTTCACCCCCTTGCACAACTCGCTCATCACACTGGCTACCACCCACACTTTCTACAACTCCTACCTTGACTCCTCGTTACCATGCCAACTAACGCACACACTTTCAGCACACACCAAGTCTGACGAACACTGGTGCTCTGAACCTCTTCCTTCTCTAAGCATGTGTTCAGTAGATACACGCAATGTTGCTTGTGAGTTTGAGACTGGGATCCTCAATTTTAAGCGCCGAATTCCTTACAGTTTAGGCACAGAGCCGTTGCTGCCGGTGCATCCGCTGCTGTTAACGCCTTTACACAAAATAAACGAACGATTCATTACGTCTCGGGTGGAAAAACTGGTTGATTCGTTGGTACTTAATGAGGAGGAGCTGAAACGGCGCGCACAGTTTGTGAAAAAGGTCGACGATATCTTAAAAAAGGCACGTCCTGACCATAGCCTGTCGGTAAAAGTGTTTGGATCGACAAGTTCAATGTTGGCATCTCGGGACGCAGATGTGGATCTGTGTATCGTGTGTGATGTGAAAAAATCGGCACCAACAACCTGTGAGTTAGCGTCAATTTTTTCACAGAATGGTATGCAGCAGGTTGTATGTATACCTCGTGCAAAAGTACCTATTGTGAAGTTTTGGGACCCAGAATACAAACTGGCGTCAGATTGCAACATCAACAACATCTTGTCTATTTCGAATACGCGAATGATGCGGACATATGTTGACGCAGACATTCGGGTGCGACAATTGATAATGATCATAAAGCACTGGGCAAAGCGAAGGTGCTTAAATGACGCTGCTGGCGGCGGTACTCTCACTTCCTACACCTTGAGCTGCATGATTGTCAACTTCTTGCAGATGCGACGGCCGCCAATAGTGCCAAGTTTGCAAATGATGCCACATCTGCAAAATGAAAGCACAATAGTTGAAGGGATGGACGCTTCGTTTTTTGACGATGTTGATCTCGTTCGTGGTTTTGGTGATCGCAACACCGAGTCCGTTGGCACGCTTCTCGTAGAGTTTTTTCGTTTTTTTGGTTACAGTTTTGACTTTGAACATGGTGTGCTTTCAGTTCGTCGAGGAACCATTCTCTCGAAAAGGGCCAAGGGTTGGCAGTTTCATGTGAACAACGGGTTCTGTGTTGAAGAGCCCTTCCGCACATCTCGCAATCTTGCCAATACGGCTGACGACATCACTGTCAAAGGCCTACAGCTTGAATTCCGACGGGCGTTTCATTACTTGGCGGACGAGTCATTGTTTGAAAACGCGTTTGCTGCGTTTACTTTTCCCTCGTCCGGTGATGAATCTGTTTCATCCTCTGACATCCACATGGTTGGTCTTTCTAGAGAGCCTGCTATCTCATTTGTTTCTCAGCCTGGCTTGCCTTATTTTCCCTATATCGCTGACTCCGGTGCATCAAAAACGTCTGCTAGGACTGCTCCTGCGCCCACGCCAGCTACCGCTGCCAAAGCTATGTCTGCCAGTGTTTCTGGGAATGGTCCTTCGTATCATCCTATCTCCGACCCTTCACCCTCTCCTACCTCTTCCGCCGGTCGTCAAAGGACATCCTCATCCTACCTTTTCCCTAGCCCGCCTGCCCCGCCTTGTTCTAACATCGCTATTCCCACTGCCCCCTATGATGGTCAACCTGTTATGCACCCGCACGGTTTGTCAACGTCACCCTTCACCACGTATGTGGATCCATATACTTATGCCTATTACTATTCCGCTCAGCAACAACAACAACAACACCCTTTTCTGAAGGCGTCACCTTCTTATATGGACTACTCATACCCCTACGTTGGTAATGCAGGGACTGGTCTTAATTATGCTAACCCGGGTTTTGGTTTTTGGGATTCTGGATCAGTGGCAACGGCGGCTGCTGTCGCTGCTGATTGTTCTAAGATGGATTTCTCGTCACGTCGCTCTTCGTCTAAAGGAAAAAAGTCACGCAAGAAAAACAGCTCTTCCTCATATTCCATGGCATCCGAGTCCGTGTCGCTTTCCAGTCTCGACAGCAACATTGCCTCACACTTTGATGGATTCATGCGAAAACCTTCGTCAAAGTCATCACCCACTTCAACCCAACCCTCTTTATCACCCTGTCATTCATCGCCTGAATTGGCAAGTCCCTCCCTCAAATTAGAAGACCCTGCTCATTAACAGTTTTGTTATGATTGCATGATGTATGTTTTAAACGTTCTTGTTTCTTTTCTTTTTCCTTATTTATGCAAAAAGAGCAAAAAAAAAACATAAAAACCAGTTGCTCATGAAGATTGCCTGAATGAGCACATTCAATGTGTACAATTGTGCCACAGCGTCTATTCTTTTGACCGCATAATTAGCCAAAAAAAAAGTCAAAAGTTTTAGCACACACTTTCTGGATGTTTTTCTGCGTCTCGATAGTGAAGATGCAATGCTCAAAGACACAGAAAACGAGAGCTATTATGACAAAAAAAAGCCCGGTCAAACCACCTTTTCTTTTTTTCTTTCTTTTTTAATTTTCATTTCATTAATCCCCCATACGCTGATGCGTATGAATTTAAACGGTTACAGGTGTACTTAACATTTATTCGCGAGTATCGAGTCATTGGTTTTTCGGAATCGGAATCTTGAGCCGAGTCGCTGCTCAAGAACTAGGAACTTTGACTTGAAACAGATTACACGCATTCTCTTTTATCTCCGTGCTGCACGGTTTGTTCCTCGGGATTACAATACTCTTTCAAAAAGCTTAGCAAAATGGACTCGGGCACCTCGAAACGATAAGCGCTTAAGTCCTGATTACCTGGCACAACGCAGAATTGGAGGTAACCCCAACTCATGGTTCACTGAACCACCAACACTTTTCAAGGCTCCCACTTCCTCTGGACTCTTTCCCTTCTTCCTATTTTCTACTTCCGGTTTCCGGTCTACGCAACACTGTACTTCAGTATCGGCTATAGTGTGGCTTGCTGCGCTTCGTCGTTTGCTCCTTTGCCCCGCTTCGATTGACCCACAAGTTGTCCACGTGCGCCTTTGCGTAAATCCGTTGCGTCATTATCAACGCATAGGACCCGGATCAAGTACGGCGGAAGGAAATCAGTCTGCCAAGAACAAGCACAGGCCAACTGTCATTTGAGATCTAAGAACGCCATTTGTATGGCAGAAAACTGTGCAGATGCAAACTTATCAAACTGAAAATGTGCGTGGGCTTAACGACTACATTGGCGGAATGAATGACTACAGCATTTCCGCGTTCACTCGGAAACGCTCAGTTTCGCAGCCAAAACCAGAGTCAGCTTCTCAACCAGACGAATACGAATTGGATCGGCGTCGTTGGAGTACTTGGAACGATCTGGATGAGGAATCTACTTTAAATAATCGCAGTCGTCGAACTTCGGCAACGCGTTCGCAAACTCGGAGTCGTTTGCATCAAATTGAAGAGTTGAAGGAGACTCTGCCTTCACTTGACCGACATCGTCGGGAGAACCAACGTAGAACGGTGTCGAGCGGATCCGAGGAAGAGACACCGGAGATTCCACTGAAGTCTGCTCGTCGTCACGGTTCTCGAAATCGTCGAGACGATAGTTTCGCTCGAAATCCCAATCGCATCAGCTTTGTTGATAATGACCAGGTGCTTGAGGTGGACCCTGCAAGATTCATTTCCGATGTTGGTGATGCATTGACTCATCAGGATTCGAGATTTTCCGATGAGCCTGAAGGATTTACATCGTCTCTCAATGACGCTTCTTACGAGCCGGTATATACTGGGACTACCTTGCCTAACGCGACGGGTCCCGGTATATTGGCCAAGACTCGCAGAAGTCTTGATGCTGTTTCTCGTTTACCTCCCGATCCGTACTTGACCAATGACATTAAGCGTACCAGGTCTGTTGGTAGAAACGTGAGTACGCCACGGTTGCAGGAGCCTGAGGAGAGCTATAGAGATGCTCTTTCCAAGCAACCGCAGCAAGAGCAACAGACAAAAGGTAAGCAAACCTCTAAGGTTTGTGCAGCTGTCCACGATGGATTCAGCCTCCACAAGAAACACATTCTTAATGCCCTCCGGAAACGTTCTATGGAAATGGAAAATCCGCGGGAGGAGTTACAACTGGGTTCATCTTCGCCTGTTCGATCGACAGCACATCAGCGCAACTCCTCCCAGTTTGAGAATGCATCTTTTCGAACAGTGCCGCCTGAGCAGCCACCAGAGGAGCCGATGCCTGTTGTGAAGAATGTTCCTGATAATGATGACCATTGGCAGCGAGTATACCGTAACTCCTTGCTAATCAACCCCGACAGAGAGATGGAGCCTCGTCGAGCAATTGTTGCAGATGATACGGATTCTGAAAGCAGCTATCGTCGCATTCGCAACCAGTATCTTTCGCGAGCAAATACTGTTCACAGTCCTCGTTTACGTTCGTATGGCACGTCGGGAGTTGGGACGGCCCACCCTCCTTCATCTAATCGTACGGGCCTCACTCGGGACGCGCGGAATTCCTTGCGTCCACAAAGCATGGTGTATGAAAAGCTCCACATTCGTAACTCAAACCCAAGCTTAATTGCTGTACCATATCAAAGTGTAGCCACGCCAAATCCTCCAGTTACAAAACAAAAAGCTTTATCTGCCTCACAAAAATCCGGTATGGAAAAGAAACACCGCAATTTTATTCGACGTTTCTTTCACAAGCTTAAACGCTTGTTCAAATAATTATTGATATGGTCCGCACTGACTTTGGAAACAAAGTTTTTTTATCTTTTCTTACAATCAACTTTTGCCCCCACGTTCTTTTACTGTTGTGACCTAGTGTGTACAAATAGTTGATGCCACACTGCCTTCGTTCGTTGATTATTGTTGCTTACAGAGTTGAGAAACTGTGAACTGGTTTTTAAAAGAACGTCTGGTTAAATAACGGATTGTCCTCGTTCAAGCTCGCTGTGCCCATGAACGTGGCAAGCTATTTACATCTTGCTAGTTTTCGTTGAAGGGGCAATTTAGTTGAGTGTTTTATATTCGGCTGGATGATAGCCCACTAACCGCGTTCCTTAAGGGGAGCACAGGAGGCATGCTGTATCGGTGCATTTAAAAAAGTCGCAAATGGATGTCGCATACACGCTCCTTTTGTTTTTTTTTTATTTATTTGGTTACAATCGTACGTTGTACGGCTTCAACGACAATCTCATGTGGTAGAGCGATTTTTTGGTATACTTTGAGGATGTGTCTTCTCTATGTGTGCTCTGCTTTTATTGGGACTACACACCAATCTTCTTTAATATACGATCAAACGAGTTCTGGACATGGGAAAGAAATAATTGTCCCCAAGACGGGTATATGTTGACGTAAAGGTTTTCTTACGTGATAGATTTTTTTGGCATGGAGGATACACGGATGGATAACATTGTCAATTAATTATTATTATAAATTTCTTCCTGGACTTCCACGGAGCTCGGTTCACTTCTTTTTTTGGTTAACGTAGTATAAAGAATTTGGTTAAAAAGATTTAGTGAACTCAATACATTTCAGTAGAGTCTAAAATAGCTCGTTATTTTAGGGGCAAGCGGTTTTGTAGTCTCACTAATAATTGATTGCGCGACGTGTTTATTCTTTAGTAAGAGCATTGTTATCTATATAACCAGCTGGCGACGTATAAGGAATTGTGAAAGAGAAATCATGAACAATTTAGATTCATTACCATTCAACTATCTTGATAACCCGGAAGTCATATATCCACGATTGATTGAGAAAATCCCGTTTCTGACGCAGCCAGAACTGGTACTGTACGACGCTCCAAGTATGATGAATATTTAAGCAGCTACAATGGTCCATTTGCTCATATATTATGGCTAACCTTGGGCAAAATTAGTTACTCTTGCTATCGCTCGAGTGGGAGAATGGTGTCTAAAGAACGATGATGTATATAACCTTGATGGCTTTGAATATAAGCTAACCATCAGTACTCAAACGCTCTCTTGGAGGCATTGACAAAAAAGATTATATCAACCCCAGTGTGCTGTTTGCATACTGCTCTTTTACGGGAATTGCTTAGAAGAAACGACGTGAGTCGTGGTCAACTCGTTCTCCAATGGACTACTATTCTTGAAGTAATTAAAATTCGAAAGCCAGAAGTTGATTTGTGCATTTCTTTGGCTTAATTCCTCACCTTTAGACTCTGTTTAATGCTAATCTTTTCGTGTCAAGAGTCTTCCTGCAGATACATTGCTAAACTTTTGCCGCTTTGGTGCTTATATTTCCCTAAAGACAAGAGATTACCAGAGGGCTAGAGAATGGTACTTGTCGGTACGAAGTATTTATTGCGCATGAGACAGAGACTAACTTTTTTTTTGTAAACAGGCTATAAGCATTCCAAATGTTAGCGTATCTGATGAATACAAAGAATGTCTGGCAAGCTTCATACTTTTACAAGTTGCACTCTCTGGACACGTACGTTAAGCTGAAAACTTCCAACGGATTGCTGACAGTTTCGTCTCCCGATTTAGCCCTTCAAATTTGAAGCTGTCGCTTGTAATTTGACATCATCACTGAAGAAACATTTAATGCCTTATACGCAGTTTGTTGAAGCCTTTTCTAAGGGTGCAGAGCACTTGAAAAAGGTGTGCACACAGTTTTGGAGACAGTTTGAGATGGTATGTGTATTTTCGCGTACACAAATTTAAGAGTATTGATTATCCGTTTGAACTAACACTGATAATTTAGGATGAAATGATACCGTTCATACTGTTCGCACTTGAACAGTATCCAAGACATTTAGTACGGTCTTTAAAAAAAATGTACAAATCGATATCTCTTTTGAAAGTTGCAGACAAATTGGCATTACCTCCCTTGCTGGCATTGCGCGTTTTGCAGCAAGGAAACGATGATATTGAATTTCAACGAGATGAAAATAACGGTCAGTCGTTCATTGTTTTCCGTGATGCAGCGAGAAAAGATTGTTCATTGGAACGTGCGACCTTAGAGCAACAAATCCAAGAAATGTCGCATTATCTTTCTCAAACAGAAAGCCTCAATAAGGTACCTCGTCATGATGTTCCTATGCAACGTGCAAACTCAGAAGAAGTTGCGTGAGTCCCTAGTACGCATTAGGGCAAAGTAATTGTTTTTTTTTAATAAGCATCTTCCGAATTCATTAATTATCAGTATGTTCGGATTCTGTGTTCATGGGGGCTGCTACCACCTCAGTTGTTTGACCTTCTTCGGACACTGAAGCTGGCGACCGGTGAGCTTTTACCGAAGACTCACTTTCTTTGGCGTTCCCTTCATCTGCAGCACTTTCAATGTCCCGTGTCTTGGTTGAAGATTCATCATATCTAGGCCTCTCCTTTATCTCTTCTCCGTTGGCGCCGGTGGTGGGAGGTGATGCTTCCATTCGTCGACCTGGCCAAGAATCTCTGTTTCCAGAAGCAGCAGGTCCTCTTGGTCGTTGCTGAAAACGATCCCCACGGTCGAATCTGTCTCTCAAACGAGCCCATTCGACATGTAAGATGTCATCATTTAGCCGCGTGCGATGCATTCGAGAATGCGCGGCCTCTGCGTCCCTTCGTTCCTCAAATTCTACAAACGCATATCTATAATTGTTAGATAATTTATTTTCGAACTGTACACAATTTACGTGTTGACATACCGGCGAGTTGCGGGTGTTCTAAATACGGGAATATCGCAGCGCACAATTCGACCAAATCTCGTTCGTGTTAGCCGGGTTGAATATTAGGGTAGTCGCGCAAGTTTTCAAATTCGCAAAGGTATCGTACTTTTCAAATTCTTGTCCAAGGGCCTCCGCTGTCATTGACTCAGAAAACCCTCGGACATGCAATGTGAAACCAGGTCGATAATTGAAGCGGAGAGGACCCATAGTAACAAAAAACTAAACGGTAGACAGCTTGGAAAGTTAATAGCGTAGTTTATAAGCTGTATGCTTTTAAAAAGTTGTTTAATTTCCACACCCGCTTAATTTCACGTAGTGGAGGTTACCATCAGCGCGTATTTTGTCGCCTGCACACGCAATTAAGCAACACAGACATCAGGAGTTTGGTCGCGCGAGTTAGACACTTTATTCAAGTTCGTCTTTCTCAAAACCTAATTTGGTCCACAACTCTATTGGTGATTCCAAATTATCGGCAAACAAATTCCAAACATTGTAAAACATTTTTTTTCGCGCTTTGTAGCTTTTCTTGACAAATTCATGGTTTTTAGCTATAGCAATCTGTTCGTCTTCCGTGACACTTTCCAGCTCTTCTTTACCATGGCTCTCATTAACAAACTGTTCGTTTAATTCATCAAGTTGTGTTTTTGCTTTTTCAATTGCACTTTTAAGTTGGTTATTTGTGAGAACATTCGTGATAGAGTGCAGTTCTGTATAAAGTTAGTCCATGTTTTTTTTATTTTCGCAAAGATTTAATGAGATACGAGAATTAAGATACCTTCACTCAAATGTTTGCATTCCGTTTTAAGCGAATCTTCTTGCTCGCGGAGTTCTTTAATACGCGCGTCCATTTTCCCTAACTCTTCAGGGCTGGCCGATGCGTCTTCCTCCTGAAGACAAACATAAACTATTTGCTTTCCTGTGGCATGAGAAGTTGTTAAGACTGCATTCTGGATTGACGAATATCTTGCATACCGTAGTTCTTTCCGTGAATCATTCCTGCTTCACGTAATTGCTCTAAAGTCCTTTGAGCTACGGTTTTTGTTACGGCATTTTTTAAATTAGCACTAATGTCGGCTTCAAAGTTAGCAAAAAAAGACAACGGGTAAATTAAAAATCAATGGAAGTACTTGCAGAATAGGGTCTGTTTGTTTTTCGAAGATAATCAAAAATCATTTTTTCGGCTACAACAAAATTGTCAATTTCAAATCCGTTTACAAGAGTGTTCCAACTAACCGGCTTCGCCTTTTAAGCTTTTACTCTTGCTTGATTCCCTTGCTTTAGCCATGCTGTAATAGGTAAAGGACAGGTGAATATGAAGCATAAGAATCGCTTTTATTGGTTTGTAAAGCGCATAATTCACGACAAGATGCAGTGAAATAGCAGTTTAGACTTTTGTCTTATCAATTAACGCGTTTTTTGTATATTGTTTAATTGCAATACTAATAACTTTTAAATTGATTTCTGTGTGTTTTCCGGAACGCGTCTTCTTCAATTCCCAACGAAGCCAAAGGAAACAACACTAACCGAATTTGTAATGTACTACTACAACCAAAGTGACACTCTATGTTGACTTACTGATAGAATGAGACGTTAAATTGTCACACGGTAACACAAACAATGAAATGTCATCTGCTAGGACACGCATCTCTCAGCGCGCTTTCTATTACGACGACGCGTTGAAAATTGAATTTCACGCATGACGTCATACAACCACGTTTCTGTGACGGCGTTTTTCGATTGCTGCATATAAAGCTGCAAGAGCTGCTGCTTTAGCAGTATTGGCTTACCCGTCCGGTCTACTGCTTGAGGTTTGCGATGTTGAAGTGCATGGTCTTGTTCGTCGGTGTGGGTGGTCATTGAATGGGAGCGTGGACATCACGTGGCAAATGTCGTCAAGGTTGTTTATGATTAAGCAAATGAATTACCAATCTGTCAATCCCCTGAATCATATTGATGTGAACTTTCATTAGAATATGAAACAACGACTTGCGACATTATGCTTTGTGGTCAATTTCTCTTTCTAGTTAGTTTTTATATAATTGCTGCCATTTTTACTTGCTCATTTTTCGCGTGCTGCCTCATCTGCTTGTCCTATTCGTCATGTATGTTTATTAGTTTGTTGTGTTACAGTTTGTGGGCTATAGATGCGTAGTGGTTTGTCTTTTTTTGCGGAGGGAATTTAGGAACGAATTCTGTTATCGGTAGACTGGTACAACTTTGCGAGAGTGAGTGCAGGGATGGAAACGGCGAGAATGGAGGAAGAAACGGTGCTCGGGAAAACGTTCCAAGCGTGCTCCTGAAGCATTGACAATCCGATCACCATTATTGCATTGAATCCAGCTTGGTACATCAGGTAAGGCGTGTACCATGCAAACCAAGCGTAGAATTGGTAGTGCAGAGAGCGTGAACAAACAATACCAAGGAGGTTGGACGCGGCAAGAGCAGTAAGTATGAACTGAGGTGTCATTGCTGTTACTGGTTGTAATGGTTTCAGAGTAAGCATCGATTTGGTCATAGCAATGGGGCCAGCTTTCGTAATCCGGTTCCATCGAGTGAAAGCGAAAATAAGAACAAACGAAATATGAATCAATAACAAGCCTGTAGAAAAGATGTTTGATTCAAACAATTCCTTTGAAACAAACCGCCAGTTGACTGTCCAAGTGTAGTCGAACATGCGCCCGAAATCAAAAGCCTGAAGCCAATAATTTGAGAAATAGCTGATGAAAGGCAGCGAGACAGCAACCTGTATAAGCACAATGAGAAACGCATGAAGCCAGGTCTTTTTGGGTCCGACAGCTTGCAGCAATATCACAAAGTACGAAGGAAAGTAAAGGAGAGACGACATTTTGACAGAACACGCCAAACTGAGCATGATGGACGCCCAAAAGAAGCGTTTATTGCAGGCAAACAGAATTGCAAGAGCTGCGAAAAGACTGTTAAAGGAATCATTAAACAACCGAAGAATGAAAATACTGTGCAATCTTTTTGAGAGAATCAGGAGTCCATACAAGTAGAGCGGGGCTCTTACTGTTCTTAAAATAAGCCCTACTGTAAATACACAAGTACAGTAAACCACAGCAAAGATGCCTTGAGCCAACAATATGTTGTTGCCCCCGTTGGTTAAGTAATAGAGTATTGTGTACAGCAAAACATGGCCTCCAGGATACACGAGAGGACCCGTACAGCCTACAAGTTCTTTGTAATTCCGAACACCAGATAAAAACAGCTGGACTTGCTCCATGTATGCAGTCCAATCGATCTCTGTATACGGAACACGAGCTATGATGGCCATAACAAGAGGAAACTCGGCGAGCAACACGCTGAGACCACTCAACAAACCTCTGGACCGCATGCGGAACAATTGGTTCATAAAATCTGGAACCCGAACCATTTTGAAGTGACTATCGAGAAAAGAGCACTCACTAGGTGCAGAGAGTACACAAAATCAATCAGTCGATCGTACGTACTTGTGGTGTTCCAAATACAAGAAAGCCCGCCAGCAACAAGGATGTTATTAAGTCCAGAAGACGTTTATAGAAGTGCACTTTGCAATTCCAAAAAGCTCAGTCCAATGAACCTTCAAAAAGTCAATTCGAGCAATAATTGATGAGAAATTCGCTGTGGAAAAGCGTTCTTCCCGTACAACTAGCAACAAAATAAAACGTGTTTGGGAGACGGAACAAGTGCGAGCATGATTTCATGTCGACGTTGTTAGTTTCTCAACCAACGTCGTCTGTGAAACCTAGAATACGCAAAACGTGCTACGCAGGCAATAAGCGAATGTTCTACACTACAACTGAGGGCAGCCACCACCCCTAACACTATTACACCTGACACTCCCTACAACGGCATCGGGTTCAGAACAAAGTAAGCCGCACAAGCGACATCACCATCATCTCATTATCTCGTACATTAAAATACACAAGGGAGGCGTTTCACCTTACAAGTTTTGCTTAATGGTAGCCTCCAACTTGGCGGGGTTGGCACCGACGACGTCGGCAACCTTTTGGCCGGCCTTGTAGAAAACGAAGGTGGGCATAGCTTGAACGTTGGCGGTGACAGCGACCTCGCTCAGCTCCTCAACGTCAACCTTGTAGAAGGTGGCGTCAGTGTAGGTCTTGGAGAGTTGGTCGACCTTGGGAGCAATAGCCTTGCAGGGACCACACCAAGTAGCGAAGAAGTCGATAACGACAAGACCAGAGCCGTTAATGGCGGTTTGGAATTCGTCGACAGAGGTAATTTGTTGGACCATTTTGGATGTCTTTTGTGGGTTGAAGTTTAGTAGAGTTGGTTCTCGTTAAGAGGTACACGAATAGTTTTGTTGTGCTCACAGAATGATGTGACTGCGTGTTCTGAGCTCTCGTTGACGAGGTCGGGCAGCCTTTTATAGGCGCGGAGGATCGGCAAGGGACTAAGTCAGCTTACCATCAACGACACGTTCTAGAGCGACTTCTTTGTCATACTCTGTTTCCAAGCTGACAATAGTTTGCGACGCTTACGTCATATATTACGTCATCTTGCGAATAAGACATGAGTAGAGTATCCACTGTCGGCAGACGCTGACGCACTGTGAATTAGTATTGGCTGCACCTAGCACGACTGTGAGACGTTTTCGTCTGCGTCGTATATTCATCGTTGTCTGCGATTCGAAAAGCGCTCGCGAAGACGTGATTAAACAGGATGCGATAACGGACCGCCTACGTCATCCAACTCTCGCTTAGCGAAGCTTAAAGGTGAATGCAGCATCAGGGAATTCGTTGGTTTACCGAGCGCCTTAGAGTGCCGTAGTATGCCATACCACAACTTAACGACACGGTAAACCCGTACAAGCAACTCCCGCATTCAGCTCCCTCACCTGCAAAGCGAACCCGCTAGTTGCACCCCACTATACGCCCCACTTGTAAAGCTTAGCGGCCTGAGGAGGTTGGTCCCGGACTTCCCCTCCACCTGTACCGCGTTGAAGATGATCACAGACGACCAGCTTTATCAGTTTGTTACTACCCTTGGCGTGTTGATGTTTGCATTAATCGTCCTATACAGTTACTTGGGACGCCAACGTTCTTAATGAATTCGCCATGTTGCCGCGTTGCGAGGTTCTGCCAGCGGGATTTGGAGATGTTTTACGCGTTCCATGGCTTAATGATGGAGAAACCATGTCGACTGAGTTTCGAATATAATGGAAAGAGGAGATGCTGAACCGTCAAAAGGGATGTTTATGGTTTCGTGTTCCTACAAACGTGCTTGAATACTATCAAAATTCACCTCTTTTAAGTTCTCGTCGCATCTCAGTAGATGAAGGGAACTACAATCCGGCGATGAGTATGCTCAGGGCTGTATTTGTCTTGGGTTGCTGCGTACGACGTGGCAATGTTTAGCATACTGAAAAACACGGACACGAATGCCAGGCACGACTGCCAGTGCGGAACGAGGAAAGCAAAGCCAAGATAAATAACCCATTCACCGAAGAAATGGGCTCCTTTTAGCCAGCGAAAACCGCTGCCTGTTAATGGGACATAGCCCTTGCAGTGCTTTTTAGAGATAAGGTATTCGTGGCAGGCTCCTTGCCATATACATCCAAATACACTTATAATGGTGCCAGTAACGACGTTGAGAGCGCTTGTTGACTTCTTAGAGCTTGCATGTCCGAACAAAGAAAAAGGGATCGCCGTGTAGAAGGCGAATCCAAAAATGTACTGGCAAAGGAGGATGCGAGCACTGCCGCGACGGAAGCGCAGGCTTTCAATGAGACGTTGCAGAACGTGAACAGTAAAAATAGTAACCGCGATGCGTGTTCCGATGTCCTCTTTCATCAACTGAGTAGCCTTCCAGTCTGGTAAAAGCGCCGCAAGCAATCTTGAATGTTCTCTCCAAGAAGACCATGGCGAATACCAAATGAATGCAACGATACCCAGACCATAAGCATAGAACTGCCAGAACCAGTGCTTGGGAACAGAACAACGAAGAAGCTGGTACCACGAACTTTCCTCCTTTGTGTCCTTAACGGCAGCTTTAGTGTCGCTGTTGAATTCCCCGCTATGTCCGCTATAGCGTAGTGTCCAGTTCCATTTTGGCGCATACACCGTGTAGCAAATGTAAGTAATAGTACTGCTAAAAAACCCTGCAACGAGGAGGTCAACAACGTCAACCATTTCGTGTAGTCTTTTTGCGTTGTGTAAGAGTGTGCGTATTTTCCTTTTAATTGTCTAGGTCGGCAATTCGATACGGCGCAGGCTGTTGTGTATAGAAAGAAAGCTTCTCTTTGTCAGTATGAAATACTTTTATCCCGTAGGAATGGGGGGAAATACTCGACAAAAACTGTAAGACAAACGCCGGCGAAAGGTTAGCCAGAAGTGTGTGCAGCTGTTTCAGGGGCTCACGAGGTTTAAACAACCTTTTCGTTTGTCAGTCCGTTCCGATAATCGAAAAGGTGACTTCTGCGGACTCAGAAAATCTCACAATCGTTTCATAACGGTTAAACGAAAAAAACATTGTCTATACTCCCAAAAAAACGTACATTGACTCAGCTAATCAAACCTTGTTTTCTGTAAGTTTTACCATTAGGCGTTTAAAACACTGCTCAACAAACAATTCATCAGCCGCATTTTTTCCTTGGGTTTTTTGCATTTATATGTTTACCGACGCGTGTGTGGCTCCTCGGCAATTCCGCGGAGCACCCGGCTCTTAGGCTTTGACTAGGCAACGACCCAGTAGTAGACACTCCGCCAATTAGCCAGAACCAACTTTTGTCCTTTTTTTTTGTAATTGCAGTCATGACAAGCTTACAAACAATGGTAAGTACATTCTTTTATTGAAACTGCATGATAACTAACTTCTCCGGAAACAGGAGGTCAGCACGCCTCCTCCTGCCATGTTAAACAATCAACTTGTTGACGAAGTTGCTTCCAATGCTCGCACCAGAGCTATTCCCTGGAGAGCCTATGAGCGTTCACATGTCATTGACGAGAAACTTTGCGAAAAGGTGCTCAAACTAGATGGTCTTAACCTGGATGCACGCGTCCAGGTTGTGTTAGAGGTATATACAATTTCATCAATCCTTTCCCTCTCAACGTGATTGTTAACAAGGAAACTCTCTCAGAATGGTGATGCCTATACACAGGTCTTTTTAAAGATGTTACAAATTGAAGGACACGATGATATTTTTGCGTTTGCTTGCATCAATATTTCCGACATTCTTTTGGGTATGGCTATATTACAATGCTGACATTGGCTGCTGTTTACTAACAACAATGGTAGTATCCAGAGACTGGGCAAACATATTTGTTCCCTTGTTTTTTGAGATGCTTGGCTCCAAAAGGTAAGATGATGAGTGAAATGCAAATTATGTCACGATATTACCAAAGCTCGCTATGCTTATTTCTGTTACATTTATCCCTATTTATTTTTTTTTAATTCTCGAGACCTTGACTAACAACCTACATCTTAGTTGGATAGAGAGCTTGGCTTCTGACGAAAAGCTTTTGTTTGTTAAACTGTTTGCCTTGGCCTGCGTGTATCAACCATGCACAGCTGCCAAAGAATTTACGTTCGTTTTGGAATACCTGGGCTCCTTGTTGTCTGATTCTGCCGACACTCAATTGAAGCTTTTTGCAGCACAATGTGTAGTGGCCATTTTGTACTTAAAACCCCACCGCCGTGCCTTTTGGACTGAAAAGTCGTGTTCTATGCGCCTTGTGGAGATGCTCCGAACAGTGTCGGGCGATCCTCAGTTGCTTTACTATGGTCTCTTGAATTTGTGGCTTCTCAGTTTTGAACCAGAAATTGCCAAGGAGATGAACAAGCGGTTCTCATGCATTTCATTGTTGGCTGAGATTGCTCGTGCTGATCAAAAAGAAAAGATCTATCGCATTGTTCTAGCTATTTTCGTGAACTTGCTTAAATACGCACGTGAAGAGAATGCAAGTACAGTTTTGCTGGAACGTGTGGACAGTCTTGTTAAAACCCTTCAGCATCGTAAGTGGTCTGATGAGGATCTCGTGGCTAGCCTTACTTACTTGGATGAAACTCTGGCTGAGTGCTCTCGTCAGCTTTCCAACTTTGATATATACAAAACCGAAGTCGAGAGCGGACATTTGCATTGGTCGCCGTCTCACCGATCAGAAGAATTTTGGGCTAGAAATGTGAAGAAACTGAACGACGATGATTCTGCTGTGTTGAAACAACTCATTAACATTCTTCAAAACCCTCAAGATGTGAAGAGTTTGGCAGTTGCTTGTCATGATATTGGTTGTTATCTGCAACATTATCCAGAGGGTCGCAGCTTTGTCATAAAATATGGTGCCAAGCCTATCATTATGCAGCTAATGAATCACTCCAACTCGGAAGTCCGTTTTGAGGCTCTTTCTACGGTTCAACGTTTAATGAGTCAGGTCTGGTACGTTTAAGCACACTTTGCAATGTAACTTTACTAACGTATTAAGGAATGACTAAAGTCTACCGGGAGTTTCATACATACCGCTCTTACTATCTACCACTAATATACGTAATAAATACAGGTATCTTTCTTTTTTTCCTTACTCTTAATATTACACTTTTTTCCTTGAACCGCAGTGTCATAAACTTAAATTTATAAAATTAACGAGCGTACAGAGTTATTGTTGTGCCGATGCAATATTAGAGTATAGATTCTCATTCCCTTGGGACCCCAAGCACCCATCCAATTCCGTTTGTCAATGTGCTTGTAACTTTGTCAGCAATATTTTCACGAACATTGTTATGCCGTGAGCTGTTCGTTTTTTCTGGCTGGTTCCTATAGATAGGTTCATCATCGTCATCCTCATCAACGGGCCATTCAAAGTCATCCACATAATCATCTTCAATGTCCTTTTCTTTCATGTTAGCCGCTGTGTCATTTTCTTCCTCAAACTGGGTCCAATAGTCAAAAATTTCCGGTAACATATCCTTTGGTGCCTTTGCTATGGCAAGTTGAAGCATATCGCTTCGAACTTCACGTGCGGTAGCTGTAATGGCTGGACATTTACCAATATCATAGGCAGTGCGCCAGTAAAGATCTTTGGCTTTCGGTGATTTTTCCGCAAGCGGTTCAATATGGTCATTCAAATACTCTCTTGCACATACTAGATCTGTAGCTTGAAGGGATGCTTCAATACATAATCTAGCGACATATAGCGTCAAGTCTTGAATTTGATTCAAAGGATTTTCATATTGAAACTCGCCACGCAGCTTCAGTAGCTCAACGCCGAGCGCTAAGACGTTGTCCAGAGCTTTGTAAGCCTTGACATGTGTTTTCAACAATGACGGGATCAGAACATGTATGTCTGTTTTCGTAGTGTCTTCAGAACGAAGATCACGAACAAATGACGGTGCCTGCAACTCTCTTAATAACTCAAATACTTTAAGAAGAGCAGAGAGCGACTGTCTCCTTTCACATAAATCTTTATGTTCACGGAATGTGTCTAAAACAGAGGCAGCCGCCTCCGTGTGAGCTGTATTCCGACTGGCCGCATTGCATTTATCATAAAAATGGAAAAAAGCATCCTCCATACAACGAAGAGCACCTTCCGTTGGAAGTTTTTCAATTTCAAACATAGATGTCATCGTTCGTATGGTACTAAATTTCATCAATATGAGCATGTGATACAAAACCTGTAGCCGTAAGGTATCCGGTGACAATTTAGTAAAGAGTACACGTCGACGCTGAAACTCCAACATCGTTAGCAAAAGATAAGACCAGTCAGCTTCTGAACGTTTGGTAGACCAATGTTGATTAGATGTAATCAATCTCTTCAAGAAAGTCATTTGCATATCTTCATTGCTAAAACACATCTGCAAGCCAATGCGGACACTAGGTACGGGAAATACCGAAAATTCTCGACAAAATCCAACAACATCTGTAAGAGCTAGCAAATAGTTAATAGCGGCTGGACTGCTCGTTGTGAGTTTGTTGTCATCCTTCAGTAAATCCTTGCTTTGAAATTGAGGCTCCTCATCTAACATTAGAAAAGCATCTTCGTCAAATGGAATGTGTTCTTCAATGCACCGGACAATATCGTGAATAAATGAACATGTTTCCGGTGTACTATCATTCCAAACATAGCATGAAGCGATTGCAACTTGAGATAGCTTTCTGAAAATATCCTCCTCGACCTTCCACAGTTCAAGCAGATGTGCGATAACTTCCAAACCCTCTGTTTTTGTATGCTGAAGTAGTTTTTCCCAGACGAAAGCCAATGCTTCCTGTTTTGAGCTGTTTGAACTAATCGCATCCTTTATAATTATGTCCATTATATCAACACAATTGCTTGTGTTCATGTTCGGAAAGCAGAGGGAAACGATGTCGCGAATAGACATTTGACCGAGATCTTCCAACTTCAAATCTGATGAGCTGTAGGTTCTTAATTTTTTTAAAAGACCGAGTTTTTCCTTATTCCAAATGCTCACTGTAACGGGGACATCATCATTACTCGTCAACGAGTCCGCAAGCTCGACTAAATTTGTAACACTCATGATTTGTGAGGCTCGTGAAATATAGAATTCCGAAAGATCTGACGGCTTTTGCAATTCGTCCAGATTATCCAGATGCAAGTTCTTTAACCGAAGCTGACACAGCTCGTCCATAGGAACCTCGGAACACTGCAATTCAAAAGATACAGGTTCCTTGAGGGCTGTGTTATAATCAATTTCATTTAGATAGCCAAGATACGACTTCAGAGGTGCAACTTCTGGTATGTATTTGTTCATAAGATATAGCCAAGTATTGAAATTAAGCTTTAGAAATTGAGATAAACGCCGAGCATTTGCAATATCTCCATTAACAAGGCATTGGACAAGATACAACAGGTTCTGCGAGACGCTAAGCTCGTCACAACTAATTTTAGTTGTTTCCATTAAAAGCTTTATTGTATGCAGCTTGGTAAAGGCAAGTTATTACTGCAGCATTCCGCCAATTTCACAAGTAAGGGTGGGGCATAAACTGTTCCTCTCTGGTGTAACACATATTAGCACACTGTGGTAAATTTCTTAAAAAGCACTAAGAACCTTAGCTGTAGCTTTATATAATGATATAATGTTGATTAGTAAATTTATTTTCTATTAATTATATACAAAACTTGAAACGAAAAGATTAAAAAGTTATTGACAAGTATTAAAAACTAAAAAGCCCTGAGCGGCGCTTTCCGAAAGGATAAATGACCATGGCCGAAGCGAAAAGCCCCACTGAGATACCAATTGCTAGCTGTACCATTGCCAAACCAAAGAGAAGGGAGCTGTACTGTGACGTAGAAGAAGATGATGATGTGGAAGTAGTGCTGTTTGTTGCTAAGCTAGCAACCTGTAACCCTGCTGATAGGCCGCCCTGAGCTGCAAGTCCTGAGGGTACTTGAACGAATATTGCTGGAAGTACAGCCGCAAATGCTAGACCCTTTCCTAATCGGGAATATATGTTTCCCAGACAACCAATGGCAAATGCACCAATAGCGTTGGCAATTTGAGTTGATCCAAAATGAAGGGAGGAGAAATAATTCACTGCATAGCCGGCACACGAAATGAATGTAGCGACTGGCCATTGAGCTGGTCGTGCTTGATTAATCATTAACAGACAAAGCGTGAACAAAGGTACAAACAAAATTCTCCATTTCGCGTCAAGTTGTGAAGATGCTGGGCAATGAACGTCCATGGTTGCATTGTGATCCATCCATCCATATAAAGCGGATCCAATAGCGATGCCAAAACTTAAAAATAGGGAATATATGATAGCATAAAACATTCGCACACTTCCAGCAACGATATTTTTACTCTGTAATTCAAGAGAACCACATAAAACAATGTACCCAGGCAAAATCACGACGATGGCACCTTCTGCCAAAGCAGAGAAACAGAATAATTTTCCGGTGCCCCGAGCAATACTTCCTAGAGCTCGACTAAGAAATGAAGTGAGGATAGCGCCAGTAACTTCAATCAAGCTATTGTATGTTGTCGATCTTGGAGCAACATAAATTTGTAATATCCCGACAAGTACCCCAAGGACAAAAGCAAGGGGTAAGTCAAGCCAACCGCCTTCAAAGGCGATGGGAAGAATAGTGACACTAGCGAAACCGTACATGACAATAATTAACCAGTTTCTAAAATAGGATTTTGCTTTGAAGATATCGTCAAGGTTCTTAATTGCTTCCTCTACACTCATCAGGTCGTGCAAAACATCTTTATAAATTTGATGCACTAATTTCAGTTTGCCAAGATCTATAGTTTGATTGACCCGAACGATGTGCATATCAGAAGTGTGTGTATTGATATCACCAAAAGAAATAAGAGTGCAACCGGGGACATACAGAAATTGGCTCTCAATCTCGAGCACTCTTGCTGTAGCAACCAACTGTTCCTCCAATCTGTGACTTGGTGCACCATATATCATCAAGCCTCGGCATAGTTTTAAAATGTACATTTGCCGCTGTAAAATGTCGGCGAGGTGAACGGTAATCTTCAACTCGTCATCTGAAGGCTTCGGCTTTTTGTGATAAGAAGGAAGAGCAAATTTAATATGCGAACGAGGAGACGGTTTTTGGAAAAGAGCAAGGTCATCGCGTGATTGACTAGCAGTTATAGGCGCCAGAAAAGTTGAGTTTGATGCCTGAAAGAGGTCGCTGAGGGAGTGGGTGGAAGAGTTAACTTTTTTATGCTTTTGCCATTTTTTTTGTCGCGAAGAAGAAGTTTTTACGTTACGGCTGGAAGCGGCAACGTCTGTGTGTGTATAAAGCTTGAGTAGGTTTGACAAAACACCTCCTCGATAATGCTCGCGGGTGTCTGTGGTAAATTCCTTCTCGAGTTCGTCGGTATCATCCGGCGTACTGGTTTCCTTAGCCCGCTGTGCAAACAAACGCATGTGCTCCAAACGAGCAGATGTATGTGCGGCGACAAGCTTGTAAGCTTCGTTTGTAGAGGAAGGAAGTAAGTTCCGATCAAGTAGGGGTAGATCCTGTCGGGAAGCCGAATCAATACTTGGAAGTCGTCCTGTTGTAATCGGATTTTCTATAAGAGGAGCCGAATAACTACGGTCCAAAGTGGGACGGCGCAAGTTGTCACCATTTAAAGATGCAGGGGGACTGGGAAGAAAAGACGGATTAGTATCATAAGTATAGGTGGAAATTGGAGAATTGGCTTCATCCGATGTCCGCGTGGAAGGAACTCTTAAATGACCGGTATTGACGGTAAGATATTGATTGCTTCTTATCGAATTCGAGCCTTGTGCGGAAACAGGTTGAGAAGAGGGTGCAAACAGAGAAAGTGCAGAAGTGTTTCTGCGAACCGTGTGAAATTCCGCGGCAACTTCTTCGTCATCATCGTCCTCATGCAACGATTCCGTCTGTTTCTCACCTAACGTTTGGTTGTCTTGTTCATCTTCATTTTCCTCCTCAATCAAGTCACCATTGTCACGAAGGAAAGCTTGAGATAATGGTTCCTCAGAATTTCTGCGGCGAAAACGATTAGGACGAAAGGTCATTATCTAAAGATTGACTGGCCGTTTAATATGTGAGTAGCCAAAGCTGCCAACTTGACGTGGAAATGCAAGTACAATTTGTCGCTTTATACTGTCTCTTTACACTAATTCTTAATTTTCAACTAGTATCGTAAATGATGTTTTGAGTTGAAATGTGAGTAGCAAACGAGAATAAAGTTGTTTTTCCTAAGAAATGTACTTATTTTTCACGAAAGAAGGGGAATAATTTCAGGTATTCTGATGTATTTGAAACGAGGAAGTTATATGTTGAGGGTTGGAGGTATAAGCTCAGCCAACAAAATTAATTACCACGTATTCAACCATCTTTTTATACAAAACATACATGTTCGGAGAAACGGTATGCCAAAAAGCGAAGGCGAGCGCCAACATGGTCTTTCAAAGACGTCACATTTTAACGTTATAACTGCAAAAATTTTCGGGGAGTCCAATTCCTTGAAATTGCAAGGATTGGAACTCAGGTTATACATACATGAAGGAACTTAACTTTTATTTCCTTTACTTTCACTTTTTCTTCATATTCTGCTTGGGGTTTGCTTTTTTTTTAGTGTTTGTAACCTTAAGTGCAATGAGGCAAATCATACATTTTCACGTTTAAGACTCACTTCTGTGGTTTAAGCAAGGTACAGAAGTACAATCACATTTGAGCGACACTGCGCTGATTGTGTGCGACGTTCTAATGTCTAAAAGAAGAGTCATGTAGCACTATTTATTCTGCATATTAGGTCTGTTTCGAAGCGAAAACTTTAAAATTTAAGCTCTGCTAAAGGAATCTAACGAGAAATGACGTAGTCTAAATAGAACACTGTCCCAGGCATGAAATATTAAATGGAAAAGCGAGCACATCTTCTTCGTTTTAAAGGGGGAATACGAAGCATTGAATCTTTTGTGTACTAAGTCGATGTGCTGCTTCATTTTTATTTAGGTCATTCTGAATAATCTTGTTCTCGTCTGTTTATTCATCATTGCTGTGAATCGTTTTCCCTTATAACAGTTACCAAATGCTACGGTAATCTATGTTTTGTTATACTAATTTATGGAAGAATTATGAATCTAATTTGTCAAAAAGTGTTTCACTATTTTGCATTCCATCCTTTTTATGCACGAGGCACCTTAGTACGAGCAATAAGCTTTTCTGCTGCTGTACGCATAAATAATCTAATGACAAATGCACCGAATATAAGAAAGCCGTCTGATGAAAAATTATCTTCGAGTAAAAGCTATGATCAAAATGTATTGGTTTTTACTCCTAAGCGAACAGGCCAATTGTTTAACAAAAATGCCAAATCATCTGACGTTTACGCAGCTCTCAACCTTTATTCAGAGGGCAATTTAGCCCCGTGTAAAGCATTTTTTTATGAAGCATTATCGGTTGCCGAAAAAAATAATAACGCAGATTTGGCTGTTAGGTTATATAAAACGGCAATCAAATGCGAAGTCGTTACTAATGAAAAATTTCAGTCACAGCTTGTACGAATTGTATTACAATCGAAGAATCAGGAACTCTTAAACTTTCTTATTCAGCAAAATCTCATAACGTGGAAGTTGTTAAAGCAATATGTTTCAGATTTCCTCCAAAAAGACGCTCTCTCTTTAAGTCCTTCACCTAATACTCTTTATGACCTTATTAAACCGGTATTAACAATACTTCCAAATTTACCAAATGATAAGCAAGCTGGTTCTCCAAAAGCTCTCGTTTTCAAGGAAAGTTTTAACGAACTACTATACTATTTTGCTTATTTTCAGCATTGCGAAGGAACAAAGCATGTACTTCAATTGTTAAATCAACTTGGAATATCACTTTCGACGATGACACTAACAAAATTTGTCTTCTACACCCTATGTTCACATGGTGAGGTTAATGCGGCTTTACAATTGTATAACCATCAGAAAAAGGAAGGCCTACTACTTCCTGGAACAGCTGCTGCTGCGATTATTGAAGCATTCTGCTCCAACGGTATGCCATTGCAAGCGCTTACGGCTTACTGTGCATTTTCGGATAAGCTTCCTAAACCTAGAGCTTTAAAGCCATTTGTCTTCGCCCTAACGCAAAAATACGAAGGAGGCGTGAACCTGCCTGAATACCTTAGTGCCCTACTAAAACATGAGGAAGACCGTGTTCTTTATGTCACACATCTGACTTTGATGTTGACAGCTTTAAGGGTGAAGAGTCCAACTCTTCTGTTTTCTTCTTACAATTCGATTAAAGCAAAACCGCACTTGCTTAATCCAAGTGTTTTTGAAATTGTTATGCAATACGCCGCTGATGTTTTATCATTACAGATTGCAGATGCAGTTTTAAATGAATGCCGGCAAACAAACATTAAGCCTTCTACAACATTACTAGAAGCACATGCGTATATTTTGCTGCTCAACAATAAAGAGGAACTGGCGCTTGAGGAACTTAAAAATATCATTCATCAGCCGGTTACGCCAAGTCAAGATATTCTGTACGCATTTTTTTGCTTTTTCAGCGGAAACAAACGGAACGATTTCCTTGGTTTATTAAAAAGCAAAAGCATACGGTTTCCAGAGTATTATGCAAGCACAATACACTATGAATTGACAACACTTTAATGTAAATTAACATTAACTGAAATTTTCTGATAACTATTAAAATTTCGTATTCTAAGAACTTATCTAATGAATCACTAAGTAGTTGCCATAAATCTTCACATTTAATCTAAAAATTACCGGCTCTGTAGGCATGTTTCCTGCACCGGCCTATTTCTTGTATGAACCCTTAACATACTAACCGACAAGTTCACTTATTTGCCTGAAACCTAGAACTCTATGACAAGTATCTTTTAACAATAGCATTTCATATACTTTAAGCTATTATACTGCTGAACGTCATGCAGGTTTGTTGTTTTATTGCTATTATTAAAGGCTAATTTAAGAAGGTCGGTGAATATGATACGTTTCAGAAAAACCTGGTAGCAGTGTCGAAAAAGGTGTCAGATATATCTTTACTGCTAGGTTCTATGGAAGGCCGTTTGAAAACTTTGCAGCAAACGACATCTAAAGTACATGGTGATATCACGAATTATAATCGTATTTCCAAAAGTATGTAGTTAAGTAAAACTTGATTTAATTCTGACAGTTATTAGATGTTAATACTGCCCTAAAAAGATTGGAAACGATTCGTGAAGTTTATCTTCAGTTTTCTGCTTTAGAAGATCAAGTCAAGCGATGCGAGCAAACAGATTCGGAACCTATGGAACAACTGGACGGGGTGATGGAAACACTAAGACAAATATGTGAATTGAAGATTCACCTTGAGAATGACAATCTCTCTTATCTTAGCTCTGCCATTGATCGCATAAATGAGTTACTGAAGAGTGGCATTCAAACTTTACAGTCCCTATGCATTACGCAACTTAGCAGCTTCAATCATATGAATCAGGATCCAATCGATGTTCTCGATTGGAAGTATCAATGGGCCTTTCCAACTGTTGAATTGAAAGCTTTTGTTTCACTGATACACTCCTTCGATAAAGACGTATTGATACCGTGTTCTTGCTCTTCTGAAATTGATACTCTTTACATTTCAAGCAGAAGTGAATACCTAAGTGGCATCTTACAGGAAGTTGGAAAAAACGTCGATGTAGCTCTGCTACGTAACCAAGCATCACAAAACATGAGTGACGAAATTAGTATTTACAGTGCTGCATTAGTTCGCCTCTTACCGTTAGAGGCTAATGAACTTATCGAAATATATGGGCTTGCTGATGCGAAACAACTATATCCACTTATCGTCAATCGAGTTGTAGATATGGTTAACACGGTCTTCCAGCAAGTGTTTCAAATATACAACGATCGTTATGTTTATGATAATTACATCCTCTTTCCTATGGTAGGAAACTTGAGTACAGTTATAACTGTTCTCGCGAAAGACATGCCGTTCGAAGATGAGGCCCTTACTATGTGCTTAGTTCGCATAAAAAAGAAGATTGAAAAACTTATTTCAAGCAACATCGTTACATTCTACGAATCAATTTGTACGAACAATACTTCCCTTAAGCTTTCGCTAGATCGGATTGATGAAGAAACAGCTGGAGTCACTGAATATCTTTCAATATTGTGTAGCAGTGAACATGCTTTTTACCTTTTCCAACGAATTGGAAACTGGGGATGGAGAAACGAACAGAATATTCCTTTAGATTCACCAAATCATATGGCTGATGCGGCTGGCATTGAAATTGTTACCAATTATGTGATGGATTGCATAGAAAACTACATCGAGTCAGTACGAGTGTATGCGAAGGCCACTACGCAACCACCGAGCTTTGCGTCGGCCCAAGTGCTTCTTGTATTCTATCACATTGACCATGCTTTACGGGCGCTAACTTTAAATGAAACACTGTACGAGAATTTGATTACCCGACTTTCAGATTGCAAACAACGTTTTACTTCTGCATATATGGATATATGGAATAAGTGCTCACAAAATTTGCTTGATGCAACGTACACTAAGTCATCGTCCAACAAGACTGGTATGGCAGCTAAAGATCGTGAGACTTTGAAGGAAAGATTCAGAAATTTCAATGAACAGATAACACAGGTTGTTGAAATCCATAAAGCTCAAGTTCGCTTTGACCCTGAAACGGCTCCTACTTTGTTACGGGAAGTTTTGAAGACTGTCGTTCCACTATATGAGCGTTTTTATGACCGTTACGCTAACTCGGATTTCACAAAGAAGAGAGAAAAAGTAAGAAACATCTGGACTAAATCATCGAAAATCATTATTACTAACAATCATACAGTACATTAAATTCGGAAAAACAGACCTTAATACATTTATCACTTCGGCTTTCGAAGCATCTTAATGCAGCAACTGTCATGAATCATTCCCGTTTAGTTAGCATATCTTCATTAACCAAAACATCATCTAGTACATCTGCATTCAATAAACCTTTTAAGCGAGTGTATACTAAATTTGTTATTTCCATTTCAAGCCCAGATGCGTTTCCCATTGTTAGTAGGTAATTGTACAGGAATATTAAACTAGTAAGAAAGCTGGAGCGATTAAAAGGGTTTTTATAATCCTTTAAGAAGGCCGAATACGTTTGCAAAAGGCTGAAGGTACGTCTCTTCATTTTTTCGAATGAAAGTTGTTGCTGCAAAAAGCAATTTTGAATGGGAATACTGTTGATGGCCGAAGCAAATTCCTTTAGTAATTGCAGAACCATATATTTAGGTGGCGCTTCAGATGTTGCAATAGTAGGCAAATCTTGAAAGACAACAGATGTAGCTAACATTGCTGGATAAACACAAATGTTAGTTAAGTTGTTTAAAAGAAAAGCATCATGGGAAATTATGTTCACGGCTAAGAATTTTGTTTTGAGTACCGCTTCAAAGAAAGCCATAGCAGGACGACTTGGAACCGTGATACCATTATTCCTTTCTGTGACAGGCCTTCGCAAATAAGAGGTCGGAGTAAACGTGAATAGACTATCGCCTGTTCGTGTCCGGAACATACTATTTGAGCGCGAAAACTCGCACAGATTTACCTTTCCGTAAAACTTACTGCCCAAAAGATTTCGCTGAGCTTGTTCAATAACGGGAAACGGCTGGTCAACAAACAGAACAATTGCTCCTCTATTCAGAGCCGGTAAATGTGTAACAAATTTCTCATTCGTTCGATGCCAAGCCGAAGCTAAGACCAGTACATCGATGTTTTCTTTAGGAATAGACGATATGGCGGTAATCCCGTTTGCAATCCAATTGGTGTAAATGTCTGGACTAAGTGGATTTACTAATACTCGATAGTTAAATCGGTTCTTAAACTGTGCAAACATTCGTAAAATAAAATACTATCCCAGAAAAATGGAAGCCATCAAAATACTAAAAATTAGTTTTTGTTTGCAAAGATACTTACAATGGTAGGTTTCATAAGACCCAATGCACAAACTCTCTGATTGAGAGTCTAATATTCAAATTTATGATGAAGATGTGCTATACACCTATAGCCGTGAAGTAATTGAAATGGTTTTAAACAAACTCGAAAGGATATCAAATATTATAGCAAACAAAGAGAAATCACTCATGAGGTAAGCACGCGGTATGGTGTAAAAGACGTTCTTACTAATTACTCTAGATTACTGAATAGAAAACATAAACAAGTATCATAAAGCTCCAAAAACACAGAAATACCTAAACTAAAGAAGAAAACAGATATTATGTACAGCAAGAAGGTAGGATAGGCGAGAGTGGAAATAACAAGATACGGAATGAGCCCAAAATTTCAATTCAAGATTCATTCCACGCAGCATGTTTTGAAGCATCGTAATCTCATCTACACCAGGAGATTTAGTAACCATACGCATCTCCATACGAATATGGATCGCCAGCATAACTAGAAGGCCGCCGATAAGACGGTGCAGAGTACGGAGGAGAAAGTTGAGAAGGAGGTGGTTGTAAGGGAGGCATGTGTGAACAAGCAGTTTGTGGCTCCCAAACTTTTGCGGTGTACATCGGAACAGGCGCTGATGGGACGGCGTAATAAGAAGTTTCATAAGATGGAGGTGGACGGACATAAGGCGCATATCGACTCATAGCCCGTTGATGATTTAAATGGACACGCCGATGATAATAAGGACTGAAAGGTGAAGTGGTACGTTGCGGAGTATAATTCGGATAAGACCATTCAGCTTGATGGACCTCATTAAACGGTCGAAAAGGTAAACATTTTGGAGAGGTTACAGGTCGCTCACGAACTTCCGCGACAACACCGTAATCGCTACGCGAGGGAGAATAAGCAACGGGATGAGACCCATATTCAGTTGCCTGTTGAACATCAATTTGTGATGGTTCATACAACGAAGTGGAAGCATACGAAGAAGCATCAGTTCCCATAGGCTGAGTTTGAGGTTTCGATGAAGACAACTGAGCCATACGTTCCCAGTGGTGGTATGTTTCTGCCATCGTTTGTGCAACATAGGGAGAGGACGGTTCATGTTTTATAGGCGCTGGTGAATCTGGCTTCGCGGAAACGGGCGGAGAAAGTGGTTGTTGATGGACTTTTTCTGTTATGTAGGGGGCGTCACTCACAGAATACTTCAATTGCTCAGAAGTGCGGCGCATATGCGGAAGAGGCGGCAGGTCATTGGAGGGAAGAGGAGGAGAAGGAGCAGAAACAGGAAATGCAGACTTAGCTGAAGACGGCGGAGAAATCATAGTGGTCTCAGAAATTGGCGATTTACTTGTTGGAATTGAAACCGGAGATAGTGAAGGCTTGTTAGGAGACCGGAATTTTAGCTCGGTTTCCCTACTCTTCCGTGATGATGGACTTTGCAAGGCGGTTAAGTTTGTGGCTGCCGTAACATTTCTGTCTTTTCCCACAGATGGATTAGAAGCCGTAACTCCGTTAAAAGTATCTCCAGTATTACCCAAAGCTGCATCTTCCACGTCTTCTATTTCCCCGTGAGCTCGAGCAACGCGCACCTTTTGCTTTTTAATAAGTTCAAGTTTGGACTTGAGTTTTGTCGCCAATTTTTTCTTCCGAATAGAATCCCGTGTTTTTTTACGAAGCTCTTCCAGTTGACTGTCCAAAATAGTATACACTCGCTGTTTTGGCACTTGATTTTGTATATGATCCGAAGCATCTTTAACAAGAACACGGTCCCTGAATGCTATCACCTTACTAAATTCACACTCCCATTCAGACTTCGTAAGTGTTGCTTGTGCCATCATCATTGAATACGTAGGAAAAAAGATGAATGCTTCAAAAATGACTGTAGTAACGAACAGCGTCAAAAAAACAAAAAGCAATGACACAAAAAGAGTAAGAGAGGGGATCTAAAAACAAAACCGCAAAAAAATAAAAATGAGCTATGAGGATTCGGTCTTCTTCACTTGGGAAAGCAGCATAGAATCTGTAAATTGTCGCAGTCAGTACCTAAACACAAAGAAACAGGATGCTAGAAATTTATGCCAATTTTAACCCAATAGTAATGTACAATTAAAAGCGTTAAACCACAACCACCAATTTGTCGTTGGCTTTAGTGAAGTATTAGGTCGTTTCCCAGCCAGAGATGAAGGGTTCTTTGGGGAATAGGTTGTAATGTTATTCACCATAGCCTAGCATGTGTTGCATTACAGTTTGTTATTTCTCGTTATTATATTCCACCAACTATTAGTGCCACACAACAAAAGTGAAGCCCTGGAGCGCGCAGTTTCAGCTTCAATAAGGAGCTGGTCGCCGTTTAACACACAAACCGCAATTGTATCGCAGTTTCCCGTCAATTTAGGCAGATTAGCATTCTGCTCACTAGTATCTTAAAGTAAAGCATTCGTCTGCGGTTTTGTGGCCAACTTTTGATCGAGCGGCGAATACTCGATAAAATATAGGACCAACATCCATTCATGTGATAGCAACTATTTTTGGAGTTTTGTTTAACAATTTAACCATTGTTTACGGTTCACCTTGCTTTTCTTCTTTTGTTTTCCGTTTAAGGCTTTTTATTTCAGGTTACAGTTTCTCATTTTGGACTTTGGTCTTGTGTAAACTGTCCTATTAGAAGAAACATTATCAAATTCGAGAAGCGTGCTATGCTTTTTCGGCATCCAACCTTACTTCAGTAAAGTTTTATACTCCTCATGCCAAACGATATATTGAGCTGCTCATGGAATCAGGATTACACGTATGTTTTCCTTGTGTGAAAGAATTACTAAAACTAAATTGTTACAGTTTTCTTGCTGTTGGCTCGGAACAAGGGTTCCGGATCTATAAAAGTCATCCTTTTGCACTGTGTTATTCTAAAGGTAGGTTCTTGTGGGGAAAACTGCGATACATCTACTGACTTATTATCATGAAGAGACGGATCCTGTTCAAATCGTTGAAATGCTTCATGCAACTTCCCTCATAGCACTTGTCCAACTAGTCCCTAAATCACCAAGAATGCTTCGTTTAGTAGACGTAAAGGTTTGTTTCTATTTTTTTATGTGTTCGTTCCTGTACTAACAGTCGTGAAAAAGACGGATTCGATTATAGCTGAACTGTATTTTCCTAGTTCGATTTTCCATGTTCGATTGACGAGTGACAGATTAGTTGTTTTATTGGATAAGCAACTTTTCCTGTATTCTTTGAATGATTTGCATTTGCTTAATATTTTACAAACATCAACTTGCCTGCCTACGGCGGTTACAGTTGATCGGCGATATATGGCATTTCCAAACAAAGTCAATGCTGGAAACTGTGACATAGTAAATATGGAAGATGCTGATGTTGTTGCGCTTATAAAGGCACATTCTACTGAGGTTTCTTGTATAGCCCTTCATCCAAATGGGAAGTTGATAGCCACATCTTCAAAAAAGGGTACAGTGATTAAGGTCTTTACAGTACCAGAAGGAAATTTGATATGTTTACTGCGAAGAGGTTACAAACATGCTTCCGTGAATGCTCTCGCCTTTCATCCTGACTTGGCTTTTTTAGCGAGCGTATCTGAAAATGGAACTGTTCATATATACCGTTTGCCTGAAACTTCAGGAAAACATGGCTTAAATGCTGAAGTTCCGAAAGTGCATTCGACATCAAACTCATGGTCAAAAAGTCTCTCATCTCGACTGGCTCGTATATCAGAAGCTCAGCGAGATTTTGCTACTGCAAGAATCCCTGAAACTACTTTTGCAGGAAGTATTTATTTTTATGGTCCAAGTTCTCAGATTCATATTGCTTCGCTTTCAGGTCATTACTATTGTTTCAGTGTTAATTACAGTAGCGGAGGCTCTTGCCCTTTGATACACCAATTCTCGTAAGTTTGCCTTCTGTCTTCGTTACTAACATTGTTTTTAGTTTTCAAGCTTAAGATTTTTATATCTTAGATTATGTATGTTATCAACAGCGCTTTGATTGGGTTCTTTTGGTAAAAACTTTGCATTATGATTAAGTCCCCCATTACAAGGTGACTTTTTGTTATGATTTTATGTTGATGAATTAATAATATTGATGCTGCTGCACGACGAAATGCTACGGTAAGAGATGGTTCGATGACGACTCGTGGTTATAGGAAAAGCACCTTAAGAGATTTATGTAAAGTAACCCATGTAAAATTGTCTTGCATACCGGATGCCACTGCTCTAAATCAGCATAATTAAATGAAAATGTTGAAAAATTTACTTTTGGTTACAAAATATTGTAATAAAATCACTATTACGCTATTCGCCAAGCAAGAGGCACAGTTGTCAAATTGAATGTATCCAAATTTATTGAACAAAATCCAGGGCTATACTGTACATCACTGGTGATGTGTCACAAGTGATCATGTTTCCAAAAAGTTGAAGGCACCTTTGTCAATAGCCATAGCTGACCGAATTTAATGTTCGGCTAAAGTCTTGAGCTTGGAAGGATCAGCGAGAATTTGTTTTACACAATCATGGATATCAGCAAACGTTTCAAACTCAACATAGGGAACATTCTCCCTCTTGCAGTAAGTAATCAAATCACGTCCTTTCTTAGCAAACAGTAACTGTGTTTCCTTAGCAGCACTCAAATCAGAAGTGCCATCTCCACAATAAACCATCAAAGGGCGCTCATCTTCAGAAAGCTCTGCATATGGTCTTATAGTAAGACTTTTATCATGTCCAAAGTGACTATTGTCATGGTAAACGATGCTCCATTTACCATCGGGCTTCACATCTATTCCGTTCGACACAATTTCAATCTTCTTTGCCTCATCTTCACCCAAGTACACAGCGAAAAGGGCACGAATGAAGGGTTCCATTCCACTAGATAAAATGACCAAACGAATACCATTGTCCAAGCACCACTTGTAAAACTCAGAAAAGTGTGGATCAATAGCTATATTCTTTTTTAAAACGTCCAAGCACTCCTCATAAGTGAGCTTTGAGCTGTCTAACATTTGCTTAAAGCCATCACTGATGCAAAATGTTAGTAATTAAAACTCGGTTCATATTTAGTAAGTATATACCGGAAAGAAAGTGTTCCGTTTAGAATTTGTTTGTGCAAGACCATACGCTTGTCATAGCCAAAACCATGATTGTCTAATGGTTAGTATTGAAGAGAAGTAACATTTGCCCAATTATAGACTCCGCGTAAATAACCATGGGCGAAAAAGCCAGAAAAGTGGACAATTTCAAAGATGATACTGTATCCACTAAAAGGACTGTATTTTAAATCGTACCCGTCAAATAGTCATTGGAATCCTGAACGGTAATAGTACCTAAAGGTTAATTTCAAGATGTCTGTTTGAATACTCGTACCGTCAAAGTCACTGAATACAATCAGTTGCTGTTTGTTAGTAGTCATTTTTTCTTAGTACGAGTTACGGTGATTTTTCCGCTGTTATAGGTGAAGCTGAGTGACTGAAGAAGTAACGCTGTGATACTGCAAACTACATGCCTTGTACATTCCCGTATAAATAACTAGTCATGTGGCCTCGATTACAAACAGTTATCCAAACCGTACGGAATCGTGTAATTCATTTACGGCCACTTCAATTTCGAAATTTAAAATTTACACAGGTTCTGAATTCATGCAGTCAACATGTGAATAATTTAACCGGATATTCTAAAATTGAGCAGCTAAAAGTTGCAATAACAACACATGAAAGATTACTTAAAGACAAACGGAGTCTTGCATTGCAGGCCCGAAAGGCCTATTTGGATGCTGTTCAAAAACGGTCGAATAGCCAACGAGAGGTAAATGAACTGTTACAAAGGCAAAGCTCTTGGAGTCCGACAGATTTAGAGAGGTTTACGGCTTTATACCGAAATGACCATTCTAATAAGACATTGGAATCCGATTCACAGAAAAAAATGGAGCAAGCAGAAGAGCAAGTAGACGAGGCACAAGACTCACTTGTTCAAGCAATTCTGACGCGTTATCATGAAGAACAAGTCTGGAGTGATAAAATTCGAAGAGCAAGTACATGGGGAACTTGGGGTCTCATGGGCATTAACTTAATTTTGTTTGTCGTTGTACAATTAATTTTAGAGCCAAAAAAACGGAGACGTTGGCTACATCAAGCGATGGTATACATTGATAAAGAAAACAAAAGTCAATATGAAACGCAGTCTCTACAAATGAAAAAGCTGGAAAGCATGATGAATACAACTCAGCATTCGGCTCCTGATTCAACAGTGAAAACCTTGCCTCATATTGACGAGCCCTCCGAGAAGAAAAATAAAGACGTTAGTGTTTCGTCTTACAACACATTTACGGAGTTTGTTGGCGAATGTCCCCGCATATCATTCACTTCTTGGTCAACTTTTTTGAATACCATTCATCAAGTTTTTAACTATATATTTTCTCCAGATCCGCTGGTATTTAGTCAAAAACAGTTCAGTACATACACTGCAGAATGTGCACTTTTAGGAAGTGCTTTAACCAGTTTGCTGTTTTTGTTACTTCAGAATAAGTCTTCTTAATCTTTCCCTATCATTTTGGTAAAGTTATAGAATAATGAAACGTATAAAGCTAAATCGATTCAATTACATTCTTCACTGAGACGAGAATTTGCGGATTTTAGAACTTTTTTTTATAATTGTCTATAATATCCTATTGCTAGGAAATGCAAAGCGGGGTAGAAGGGCGCAATTGGTATAACATTTTGTTAGAGCTGCGAGGACCATTTGCAGTGAGGACACTCGTCCTCAATGCAACGCATGTGATAGGAATGGTGACAGCGAAAATGAACTACAGGTGGCTCCAGTTCAGATCCACAGGCAGAACAAACAGTCTCTTGTACGACAAAAGCACTACTTTTCAAAATCTGAAGTTGTTCCGAGATAGCATGAATGCGGCGGTTTTTCCCCTCTATTTGGCGTCCATTTGCTCCGATGGCACTTTCAAAGAAACGAAGCATGTTCCGTAGTGCTTGTTTTATATCACCAAAAGTCAAAGAAGATGAACGACTTAGTATGTCTACGAGCTGAGGAGTTGATACTAATCTGTTTGTAATGACAAATTGAAGCACCTTCTGGAACTCCTTTTCCCACCCATCAACATTGCCATCAGTACAGAAATAATTCAGCATTATAGTGTAAAGTTCTTGAACTTCATTCCCGTGTGTTCGTAACATCGCTAATGCTCGATTCACATCATTTTTTTGGCAATATGAACGAAACATATCAAGCATCTGACCAGTTTTTCCTTGAACATACCGTACGCCTTCGTCAAAATCCAGGATCTGTGAAATGAGAAATACACGATTTAAATCTAAATGCACTTCACTTTCAGACAACAACGCATTTGCTTTCTTTTCATAGATAGCACCTTCAGCGGAAATGTCATTGCGGGATTTTCGGACGTACGCTTCAAACAAGGAAGTCGCTATAAAAGTCTGATGCTCTGTGTTCGTTTTTGTTAACAGGGATTCTAAGAAAACAATGAAACAATCAATGTGCTGAACGAATATATGAAAACAGTTTTGCGGATTTGGAAGTTCAGCAAGCGATGTCTTTGCACTTTCAGGAGTTTTGGTAACACCGTCTTCATGGGTACTTTGTTCGGGGATTACACCATCAAGACTAACCAATGGATTGGAGTAAGGCATTAAGGATAAGAAGTAAGGTGCGGACTTGGTTTGCTTGAGGTTTGTGTCTTTTTGTTCTTTACGAATCGGATAATAAGTGCCTGTATAATATGAAATGAATAATTCTGTTGTCTCTTTCGGTAAATTTGAAATAAGACTATGACCAGAAATGAGGAGTAAACTTTCTAAAACGTCCGGCTCCATCTGTTTGAGATACTCGATGGCCATTAAATATTTTCCTTCTTCAACAAGCAAGTCAATCACCCGTTCATGTAGCCCGTTCGCTTTGGCAAGACGTAATGCTTGTTCATATAGTCCAGACTTATAACAAATGTCATAAGCCGACATTATATTAAATCCGCCTTTGTCAAGAAGATGTTCAATAGAGGAGTATCTTTTTAACTTGATGTAACTTGAAAGAAGAAGCATCAAATGGTCCTGACTTGCAAGTAAATGAAAATTAAGAGCTTCTAAAAATCGAACAAGATTGCCAATCTCATTAACCTCGAGGAATTTTCGGCATATTTCCGTTGCACGACAAGATTGAATTTCGGAAATATAATATTTAACAGCTTCAGAGAAACTCCCTTGACGAAAAAGATAGTCCGCATATTGTAGCACCAGTTTGCGTCGTTCCTCAAGGGGAATGCGATGCTGCTCTGCCAATTCCAAAGCAATATCAAACATGCTGCGCTTTGTTAATAGTTTGAGCTCCTTCTGTAGACTGAGTGCTTCAAGTTCTTGCACGTAGCCATCCACTGTAAGAATAAATGTCTTTGATCCACGAGAAAGTACATGTGCCACATGTGTAGGGACAATGTCTTCCCAAACAATTAACTGCTGCTTGATGTCTAGAAGCATAATTCTACAGAGCGTTTCACTCTTTTTGTCATAGCCTATGCCAGGAACAACAGTTCCTTTAGAATTACTTTTGGCAGAAGGCGTGAAGACGATTGCAAGGATATCGCCATTGACACAAGCATAGTGTTTCTCCCCATAAAACAATAAGAAAGAATCTAGCGTGTTCGCACGAATAAAGCTGACTGTCTCAGAGCGTGCACAAACGAGAGAATAACTGACAGAGTCCCGCGTCAATGGTGTATTAAACTTGTCCATGCAGTTCATGGCAACGCCAAGATGATCTAACACACTAACAACCTTTCCACTAATTGTAATAAGTTTACCGGTTGTAGCAACATAGAGCAGATTCGGTTCTTGTATGTCAAATTTCACATTAGTAACGGGTTCTTTAAGTTGATGGAGAACAGACAAACGTAAAGAGCGATCTCGCAAGAAATCGCCTTTTATGGAGATAACGAGTCCGCTTGCAAAACCACAGATTAACGTCCTCGCATCCAAACTCAAATCAAATGCTGTAATTGGATACGGTGGTTCCCTCACAGCGATTATATGTTCATTCACAAGAACAAATTCATCTCTGGAACTATCAGTTGCCGGTTCCCGTATAAGCTTATAACAATATATAATCACATTGCTTTCAGAGTCGTGGTCTGGAACACTTGAAAGCGTCACAAAAGAGTCTGCCGATAACCATATAATTTGCTGAACGGTAACTTTCAATGGAAGTTCGAGAGTTTGAAAGTTTTCAAACGTATCTTTCAAGATATGGATACTTCCATCGCTATAACCGGCAACAATGTAAGATTCCCGACTTGAGACGCAAGTAAATGATCTATTAAAACAACGTGTTCGATCTCGTTTATGATAGAGAGACAGTCTTTTCCAATTGCTAACATGAAGGGTCATCACGTAGGGATTGTCAATTGATCATTCTTTGGGCAAACGTAAGAAATATTTCTCACAGTTCAATTACAATAGCTGACCTTCTTTAATTAAACGGCAGAGACTGCTTATTAATCAATGTGTTCAGTTATGTTTGTGATGATGACGGTGTGTTTGGGGAAGAGCAAGTGCCCATCGATGGTCCAACGACTATATGAGCTCTGAAGCTAAGTCTGGTCTCGTTTAATGAATTAATAGTATGTAAAAGTTTCATAAACAGTACGAATTTGTTCTTTAAACATGATATTTTTGATTCCCTTAACATACAAAACCTTTCTCCTTACGTAGTTGTAATCAACATAAAATAACAAACAACAACATTTTCTCAGCTTGAATAATCCATGAGTTTGCAGGCTTTAATAAGTCAGTACATGACATTTTTACAGCCACAGAACGTGTTTTAACGTTTCTTTGCTTATGCTTTCCATCAATTCAGACTGTGTATTTAAAAACGTTCATTCCTCTATACGCTTAATTCGAGGAGTAACACAAGCGAAACATGACGCCGTATCACTAATTTCTTTTTTTATCTACAATATTTCGCATGTACTGAGTTACAATCACCATAAACTGTTCAGTCAGGATATCGTCTATAAGAGATACTTTTCAACGAGAAGTGGTCCTTATGTTTACCGAACTGAAAAATATGTCTCTCTACAGCTTTCTCGAAATTTTGAAAAGTTAGCAAAGCTTTTATGTTCGGTTCAAAATGATCTTTTATCTCTTGCACAGCACTATCATGATGCAAAGAGTGTTGAGCAAAAATATTACTTTCGGAGAGAGTATGTTTTGAAACGTAAGGCCTTAACAACTATTCGACATCTACGGGCTCCGCTTCTCTTGACTTTACAGGATATGAACATACTGTCATGCAAATGTCCAAAAGCATTGCTTTCCTTAGGCGAATTGGACCGAATGCTTCAATCTGAGGACGTTGGAAGCTGGCTTTCAAACCTATCAGGTGCACTTAAAACCAACTTTTTGCCGAATTCTGTCTCTCATTATAACTTTTTACTTGCGCGTTTTTTGTCTCGACGGTTTTATTTTGCCGTTGACATCGTATGGCAAGCTATGAGACTTGCTGAGGTGCCCGTTAATGATGAAACAGTTTCTTTAGTTACCGAGCTTTACGTTAATCAACAGCGATGGGATGCCTTAATGATTTTCTTCAAACATAATTACCCCCAATTGACTGAACCGTATGCTAGTCAGTTTTATGCATCTGTTCTCAAAGTCGCTATTAGAAACGACAACAAGTGTCTTATTTCAATACTTTATGCAGTAGCACATCGGCGACATTATTTTGATTTTCGGATTTGTGAACTTTTCCTTTACGATTGTATCAAGCACAAATATTGGCAAAGAGGTTTAATTGTGTATAAATATATGCTGGATGCATGTAAATCAAACGACTCTATCTCTTGCAGATTGCGACTTGCACAAATTTACTGGAAATTGTGTTCTCGCTGTAAAAAAAATGCTTTACTTACAAACAAATTGTCAATTTCGATGGGTTCAAAGCCTTTGTCAAAGACATCAGTTCCCTATAATCTTCGGAGAACTGCGGATGTTCTCAAGGTTTTAGATGAGTTTATGTATTCTAAAACTTGATCAACCGAGTGTACACTACTGAGTACAATTTTTATATATGATTATTATACGATCCACATGCAAAATGCATTACTGTTATTTATATTGTCATTATTTAGCATAAGAGCTAAAGTATGATGTTTTATCGCCAAAACTAAATACATCATCATTCCTACATATTCAACCCAAAACGTTAAACGCTCTTTTGTAAATTATTTTATTCAGATAAATCATCATAAACTATTATTGCATTTTTTAGGAGCAAAAATGCAAAGTAAACGTTCGGTATGTGACCAATCAAAGATCTTAAGGTTTCGCAAAAGTAGTTTGAGCGGACAAAAAGGTAGCATCTAGTTGGCGAATTTGGGGTAAACAAAGTCGAACTTTGTTGACATACGCAGCGCGATTGGATGTCTGTAACGGATTTCCTTCAAAGTACACGGTGTTCAGCTCTTCTTTATCACCGAGTTGCTCTTCGACTTCTGCAAATGAAGAGATCTGGTTGTTGCTTGCCCACAATTCTTCAAGATGCTTTAAGCCCTTCAGATGGGTAAGATGTTCAATACGGTTATTTGAAACGTCAAGAGTTCGCAAGTTTGTAAGCACTTCAATTCCTTCCAGAGATGTCAGACCATTGTACGAAATATAAAGTTCTTCCAAACAATTAGCCAAACCAGATAAATTTTCAAAACGCAGTATACGATTGGATTGAATTGAAAGAAGTCGCAAGTTTGTGAGATTTTCCAAGTTCTGTAGTACAGTAATCTTGTTCTTTCCTAACCATAATTCCTTTAAATTCTTAAGAGTATCCAAGTTCTCGATAACACGGATTTTGTTTCCACCAAGTTCAAGGTTAGTTAGTTTACTTAGGCCCTCTAAATTCTCAATCTTTCGAATGCGGTTCTGTACAAAGTACAAATTTTCCAAATTCTTTAGATGATCAACATTCTTAATTTTCTTGATATTATTGAATGACAGATCCAAATTAATCAGATCTGTGCTCTGTTCCAAACCTTCAATTTTTGTAATAAGATTGTCGTAAAGATCCAATTCTTTCAAGCTTGTCGGAACACATTCAATTTTATGAATTCGATTTTGGCGAAGGCATAAATTCTCTAAATTGGTAAATCTCTGCAGTCCAAGATTTCCCATGCTCGAAACTCTTGCATTGATCAAGTCTATAGCCTTTATAATACGTTAATACGAGAACATGTTCTGGATAGTCTAAACGCACGAACATCAATATCATTCGGCAACTCTGAAAGTAAATCTTCATCAGCTTCAATTTGTTCAACATTTGGGTCATCGATTATAGTTTTTTGTGTCTGCTGTTGTAATTGTTTAGCATTTTCTTCGTTATCCGTAGAAGTATCACTCATTGCGATAATAATTGTTTTAATTGATCGTAGAAAATACGGTAAGTAGCCAAAAATAAGCAGTCGTTAAAAGACTAAAGTTAATAAAGAAACACAGCTCACTGTTTGTATGTTTTACAAAGATATCGTGAAGAATCTCCGAAATTGCTGTGGTCAAGGTGACTAACGAACAAAAAGCGCTTATATTCGCGACTGACAAAATTCGTTATTCCTTAATATGTAAATTGTTAGGGCTTAAACAACAAAAAGTTTTCTACTGTTATAAATCATAGACGCATTTCATTTTCTACAGTATGCAGTTTTCGTATAGTCCATTCCTTCATTAAGCCCTAAAGAATGACATCTTAACAAAGTATCGTTAATCTAAGCTCGTTGACGAAAACGATTACATTAGTCAAACATACTTTGCCAATAGTAGACAAAGTGTCTCGTTTGAAAAGACGGGTCTGACACAAGCAAGGACTAATTTTTCATGATTCAACAATCAATACATGTTAAAGCTGAAATAAAATTCTACTCACGGGTAGGAATGTGAGCAAAAGACCCTTCCTTCGCTTTCGTCTCCCAAATAAGCTCATCAACGTCGAAGTTACCATGGAACTTCCAACCTTCTTCGTCAATATGATACAAATTAATGGTACCACCAGAGTAAGCATCACGATGAGTAGCAGCAAGGATAGAACGTTTTCCCAAATAAAGAGCTTCTTCCTTGGAAAGATCCCAACGGTATCCAGCATCCAGAACACCATAGGCAAATGTTGAACCGGAACCTACAGAAAAGAGGTCGCCTTCAAGTCGAGTACCATCACTGTCAATATAGAAGAGGGCAGTACCGCCCTTTCCAGTGCCAGCAAGCATAGTACCCATGCTGAGACCATAGCCCTTGTAAGAATAAACAATGTTTGATAGAATTTTGCTAGCAGAAGAAACAGAAATAAGCTCATGATTGCGGAGCTGATGCAAACGACATTCCATACCTAGAACCGTTTCCCAGAATTGACAATCAGCAGCACCACCTGCCATAGTACCCAAGAGATAAGGATTGATCTCAATAACCTTTTTCACTGTTTGGGAAGCGACCAAAGGACCCGCTGAAGCACGTGAATCAACACATACAACGATTCCATGCTTATAACGGAACGCCAATGTCGTAGTACCGTGGTTCATATTAATGCGACAATGTTTACTTTGAGATCCATCAGTAAGGTTTCGCAAGTAAAGCGAAGCTCCTTCAATAGGCATCACATCAAATTGATTTTTAAAATGCTCATGATTATCTTCTGACGAAGAGTCCACTTGTGGCCGAATTTCTGTGTATTTTGACAAGATGGATTGCATTTTGAAGTTGGTGAAGGTTTCGTCGCGTCCCTTGTGTACGTGTATGAAAAAAAGAAAAGCAGTTGTTTTCAAACCTGTGTATTATATATATGATTAGGTTCCAAAACTCAAAACAAATGTGATGGAAATAATCGTACAATTTCTGTGTGGAACCCTGCCAATTTCATTATTACGCCAAATTATCTTATTTCATTAATCAACTTCCGCAACTTTGCTCCACCAAAAACAACATTAGTTGGCGGACATGTAACTTGACCAGAACGATTACCCTTGGCCTATTGGCTCGCAGAAATCTGGCGTTGTGAGTTTTTGTTTAGGTGTTAGTTCATATTGGTTCAACTCTGTTTCTCAGTGAAAGTTTCTGTGAAAATGAAAAGTGCAACTTTGATTGGAGGTAGTTCGCACCCCGACCTTGTGGCATTGATTGCTTCTCGGCTTGGTGTGACTCCTGCACCTGTTTCTTTAAAACGTTTTGCAAATGGTGAAACTAGTGTAGTGATTCATCAATCTGTTCGTGATCAGGATGTATTTATTATCCAAAGTGGCAGCAAAACGGTCAACGACAGTCTAATGGAGTTGCTTATTCTCATTAGTGCTTGTAAGGGTGGTTCTGCTCGCAGAATCACCGCTGTTATGCCATATTTCCCTTACTCTAAGCAATCAAAAATGAAGAAGTATCGTGACGCTATCACTGCCAGAAGTAAGTATTGAGAAGGTGAAACTTGGAGAGTTAATCAATTATTCTGATTGACTTTGCATTTTCTTGCTGAAACAAAAGTATTTTTCTAACAAACATTTACCAGTGGTTGCCAATTTGTTGTCAGTTGCTGGCGTTGATCATGTTATTACGATGGATTTGCATGCTTCTCAAATGCAAGGCTTCTTTACTCGACCTGTCGACAACCTTTATGCTGAACCCAACATTGCTGAGTGGATTCGCCATAATGTTGAAGACTGGGAAAACGCTGTTGTAGTGTCAAAAAAGCCCGGTGGTGCCAAGCGTGTTACAAGTTTGGCCGATACATTGAATCTGGATTTTGCACTTATTAACACTGATAAGCAGCGTAGTTCGCATCTCCAGCACTCTACTTTCATGGAAGAATCGTTCATGGAAGAAAGTCAGATGGAGGAGTTGACAATTGCAGCTCCTCAAAGCCATATGGGTCGTCGTCGAGTCCACACCTCCCGTTTCATTTTTGGTCATGTTGTAGATGAAGAATTTGAGGTTGATAGCTCTCGTCCAGAAACCCCCCGCTCTGAGTGTTTGCCCAGCGGCACTATGACCCCTATTCCTGATGAGACTCCCATCTACGATGATGATGAGGAAGAGGAACTCAATGCGGCCAGTGCCTCAATCTGCACGGAACGCATGATTACCCTGGTTGGTGACGTAAATGGAAAAAACTGCTCTTTTGCTCGATGATATGGTAGAAAATCCTACGACGTTTGTCGTAGCTGCCGAACATATGATCAAGCGTTGCGGAGCTAAAAGAGTAATAATCATTGGAACCCATGGCATCTTTCAGAATAATTGTTTGGCTATTTTGCATGCCTGTCCTTTCATTGATAAGGTTTGTTCTGGTCAAAGTAGTATTTTACTAACGCTGTATAGATTGTTGTTACTAACACCTATCCACTTGATCGTGAGGCCATTGAAATTTACCATAAGCTCGTTATTGTTGACATCAGTGGTGCCATTGCAGAGGCCATTAGAAGAACCCATAATGGTGAGAGTATTAGCTTTTTGTTTAAGAAGGCATTTTAACTTCGTCTATCCAATAAAATTACTTTTTCTTGTTCGTAACTCTTTCTGTGACTACATACTTAGAGGTACTCTATGTTGTTAAACACTTTTGAACGTATAATAATGCTCTAAAAGTGCTCAAGACCTACAGAATACGGGTCGGATATATCTCTTTACTTACTTGGAATAGTATAAGTTCTTATTATAAGTGGCGACAATGACGTCAAAGAAATGGTATATAATGTTTTTTAAAAAGCAACTATCGATCTTCGGATCACTTTGGTCAAATTGAAACGATACAGAGAAGATTGTAAGTACCCCCCTAAGGTCGTGAGTTCGAGTTCCACTAACACCCGTCTAGAGCATGGCCCCTGCACAAGGATGACACTGCGACATTGAGAGAAACCCAATTTTTTTTTGTTTTTTTTGAATGAAGTTAGATTTATTATTTGTTTGGTATTGTTATTTTTCAATCATTATGTGTTTTGTCAAAATTCTAAAATAAAAAAATGTACATACCAAAAGCAACTTACACTTAAAGAAGTTATGAATCAATTTTACTATTTTTAATATACTAGTAGCCGCTAATAAATGAACACTTAATATATTGTCTATAGCACATGTTTTACATCTCTTTCTCAATACGAGAGTAAGGAGAAAGAGACATAGATCTAGTCATAAAATACAATCATCCAAGGTTGTTGTATCACATAAAAGCCATGAAAGTCCAAAAAGTTTAAGGGATCGTGTGACAAAGGCAGATACCGCTTCTATGTTGTTCAGCTTAAAGGTACGTAGAGACTGTTTAAAAAATGCAAATTCGGGATCTAAAAAAGTCGGTTCAGAGTTTAAGAATTGAAAAGATAATTGAGTTATACCCTCCCAGAATGATTCTTCTTGTTCGTTTTCTTTAACATCGAGCAATATCTTCTGACGCGTACGATGACGATATCCAGAAGATGTAAATATCCAATCACTTAGACACTGTTTTCTTACCAACATTGCATTGCTTGGAACCGACTGTGAAGAAGTAGCATTGGGTCTTACCTCTGGAGGTCGGTCTATCCCTTTTATGGACCAAGCTAATTCAAGCCAAAAATCACGACAGATGTTTGCATACAGCTGTAATATCTTATTTGAAAAGGGAAGTCTTGGTAACGATAGTGTTACTGAAACGATACTCGCGGCCAGCATGAGCATTTGTCCAGCAAGACCACGATTTCTGTAAACCAGTCTGTCAATACTTTGAACGATAAAAGGAGAAATAGACCATACTTCCTTTAAAAAATAAGAACCTAAACCAGAAATGAAACGCATGGAACAGAACGTTGAATATGTATGAGCCATTGCTTTGATTATGAGCCGGGCATAATGAGGCATAACAGAAACAGAATCTGTTAGATAACTTCCTAATACTTCTATAAGGATGAAATTGCGCAGTTCTGATACTTGTGTATCCCATTGAACACAAGAAGGTGTTGAAGAATTATCTCCCATTGCTAGGCGAACGAGAATGACGAAATCCTGCTCTCGATCATCTATCAGGGCAACATCACAATTAGCTTTAATAAATCCAATTAATGATTGTTGTCCTGCATACGTATTAAGTCCTTTTCTTGCATACGCGCATAAGCGAGAAGCTGAATACTTGAGACGCTCAGGTGGTTGGGGAAATTTTGTTGCATCGAGAAAAAAACGCAATGGCGGTAAAACTTTCTCGTTGGCAAATGTGCTGCAATACTGAAGAATGTCGCCTATAATTCTTTGTGAAGCTTTTATAAAGACGCTTCTTTCCTGGCCGGAATGCAAAAGATCCTCATACTCGTTTTGCATAGTAGATAATAAAGATGTTAAATATTGCGCAAACGTCCTCTGTAAGAAGTTCGAGTTTTGCTTTGTAGCTTCGCGAAGAGACTTTTCATACAATGAAGACATGTTTGAAAAGACTGTAGTTAAAATGGTCGGTTGAAGTTGTTTAAATTCATGCTCTTCAACGGTATAAATGGCTTTATCACCTCTTTTTGCTATGGGTAGGTTGTGAAGCAGTTCATTTTGACCATCATGATTAAGTAAAAGCTCCGTAAGTTGAGCACCTCGAGGTTCAATTAACGAACCAAGAGATTCGAACCACACATTAAGAAGTTTCTCATGTTGCTCACGAAGAAAAGAGCTATTTGTCGCTGCTAACAAGGTGTAAAAATCTACAGTGAATTGTCGCTTAAGTCTCGTCGACCGTATACGTTCCCAAGACTCACTGCCATAGTCGACGTAGAAACTCCAAGAACGAATGCCAGCTTCAACCGTAATAGATGCAGACGTGACCATGCATTCCATTAATTGCAGCAAAGAGTCTCGGCTAATCTCTTCGGGGTTATCTGTTCCTACCCAGTCTGAAAGTGTCTGATAAATGTAAGGCGTAACATTATCACGTAGAAAAAAGGCAATTTCACTAATGCGTTCAAGTTTTTCCTGCTCCAAATAAAGCTCTTCATCCGCCATTTCATCATTTTGAAAGAAAGAATCCTGGCTACTGATGGCCGAATTATCAATCAGTTTAGCAATCTTAGGAATAGAACAGTTGAGTTGATAATGAAAGAATTTTAGCAGAAATGCAATACAAGCATCAATCACGCTAACTGGAAGAGAATTAGTACTCTGTAAAACAAGCTTGGTATTCTTCTCTGTCAAAAGGGAAATCGTAGAATGTAAATACTCAGTTACATTAGGTATTAAATCTTGAACGCAATAATAGCAGAATATAATACTCTTTTCCACTTGTTTCTTAGAATAAACAAACAGCTTTTCTTCAAACATTGAGTGTGTGTCGCGAGGATTCACATGAAGCAGCTCATTGTATTCGTTTAAACTTGTTTCAAGCAGTCTGTCATACCAATCAATACACTGTTTAAGCTGATCACGATCAGAACACCGCATAATAAACCTCATTAGATGTGACCAGGATTTAAGGCTTATTAGTCGGGCTTTCACATGAGAGTTTTCAAATACGACACTATCATGAATGCGTTTTATTGAGAACTGACACTCCTTCGGAGAAGCCCAGAATAAAGAGATGAGTAATGAATGAATATGGAGAAGCGACATAAAATCAAGCATGGTAAAAGGCTTGTCTCGTGGATACTGGCGAAAGTGCAACGGTTGCAGACGTGAAATGAGACGTCTTATTTGTAAAACATTACTGTTGTCCATCTTCAAGCCATTGATAGTCAATACAACCGTCTTCAAGAATATAACAAAACATGTGTCTAGCGGACTTATAGATAATGGAAGATTTTGGTCAAGCCTTTGTATGAAACGTGGAAAATCGGGGGTAAGATCGAATGTGTTCTCACTAGACAAGTTTATGAAACGTCTTCGGCTGAAGAAATCAAAAAATAATGCTAAGACAAGATTCGCATGAAACCATTTCCATTCAGAAACAAGCATATGAACTCGCAAAAACACGGTCCTCATATATTTAGGATCTAGACCAGATTCCTTCCTTTTCGCATATAATTCCAATGTTTGGCGGCATAACTTGACAACCATATCCCAGTTCTCATTACCTTTGGGTGACTCAGCTTGCCCATTTAAAGAGAACTGTAGCATTGGAATGAGCGTTATTATAGTACACCATTTCTTTTCAAGATGAAAGATTACGTCTTTGTTATCCGTCTCCGCTATTTCAAGGATGGAGTTAACAATATCCCAGAATGAGAACATGTCATTAGTAGTATTTGTTACAATTAAGCGTATAACAATCCAAACCTCAAGAAGAAGAGTATCCATGAAAGACTTCTCTGAGGTACCACGTACAAAACGATAACATTCAGCAAGGGAGTCCTGATCGTTCTCTATGAGTTTAGCGACAAGGTCCCGTGCCAAAGGTCGAAATCTTGTAGCATAATGTGTTTCATTCTTGTCAACTTGATAGCACAGTATAAGATAAAAGACAAGAATAACGTACATAACCTCTGTTTGCTCAGAATTAATAGTGCAGGATATAGTAACGACGCGGTCAAAAGCTAAAGTCATTTCCGAGATAATAGTTGAAATAACTTGCAGGTGTAAGCTTTCACTCTGAACATAGAGGACAATGGCCGTTAGAAATCCCAACAAAGTGTATAGGTCACGAATTTGTTGGGTGGTGACACTTGGTAAGTTATCCAAAATCATAACTAGGCACGATTTTGCGGATTCTATGGTAGACTCGAGCGGATGAGTAATGGAAAAGAAAGTGGAAAAGCACGTAACACTCCGTAATGGGTGCAAGCTTAAGTCATTTTTTAGGATAGCAGCAAGGCCACCTTGTCGGATAAATGAGTCTGCAGGAAGCGATATTCCATTTTGTATGGGGATAATATTAAACGTTGTTGACCAATTAGTACCTCGGCTCCAAAGTTTCGGGAGCGTTACTTGTCTTTCTACGTTGTGACTTTCTGACTTTTTGAAAGCACTGAATAAAGATAGTGTGTGGTGCTTTGCAATAATTTTTCGACGACGATGGGATGCTTTAGGTTCGCTTTTACTTAATAGTTGGCCAGGGTGAAATGTAATTGTTTCTCGATTGCAAGTTGTTTCACCTTCTTTCAAATGCTCGTTAGTTGTACTACTGGATGCAGTCAAAAGACTTTCAAGTACACCAAAGACCTCACTTCGATCATGAAGTTTGGTTTGCTTCTTCTGAAGCAGACTGTCTCTGACCACTGATCGTTGTGGCAATGCGGGTCCAGCAATGTCACGCGGAATATTTTGTTTTTGTGGTACCTCAGGCTTGGCGATTTTTGCTCGCCTGAACCTAGGTAATGAAGCATCACTTAATTGTCGAGAAGCGTGCAAGTGTAAAGCTGGGTGACTCCCACTTTTCCATTTTTTTAGTACATTATCCACGTCAGCTTGATCAATGGTACTTGCAAATAAAAAAACCTTGCCTACTGGAGTTTGTTTGCTTCGTCGTTTTCCATGAAAGCGCGAAGAGCGAGCTGCAAGTCGCAGAAATTTTGGTGCCTTGATTCCAGACTCACGGACATAGTTATCAGCTACAGTAACAAGATTGATTCTCGGAAAGCGAGAGATTCTTGAAACCTTACGTTTCTTTCTTGGAAGAGTATTTGGAGAAGCGCGTGCAACTGGCAAGGAGCGCGTGCTTGCATTCCGTTTGACCCATAGATCGTCGACTGGATCGTTTTCGGACCAGTCATCTTTAAAATCTACCGAAGGTGTTTCTGCATATTCTGATCCTGAAACTACACTAAACGAAGCGGTTTCAATAGTCTCTTCACTGCTTGATGAGTCAATGTTGATGGGGATAGAAATGCTGTTATGATGACCCAGCTTTCGCCGAGCTACACCTTTAGCAGGCTTAGAAGTCAGCGTACTGCAAATAGTATTAGATGGTGTTCTTTCGTAGCGGCGGTCATTGTTTTCGTTTACAGTTTTCTTTGCCGCAACGGTAAGAAACGAAGGGGGGAGTACACCACGAAGCTTTCGCTTCAAAGTAGTAAACTGATCTTGAGATTGTACGTTTTCTTGGTCGGAAGATGAGGAAGCTGCAGTATCGGATGAATGAGAGCTATCGGAATTATGCATGACAGCAGCATCATCCTCATCTGATAGAATTATTCGTCGGGTTCGGTGATGAGATTGTGCTTTCCGAGGAACGTGGACATGTGAATCATGTGTCACAGCCTTATGCGTTTTTCTAGAAAAAAGCTTAACATGTTTGTGTTTATTCGTAGCATTTTGTGGTTCAATGGAACCATGGGGTACTACAATAGGCTGCAAACCAAGACGACTGAATTCCATTTTGTGTTTTAGGTAATCAAATGTATACGGCCGCTGTTGCTCTGGCCTTCGCGGGCGAAATTGATGACGCTGAGCATATGAGGAACGTGCTTCGGATTCAGCATTGGGAATATCAATAGCAATTAGATTTTGTTCCTTTTCTGCTGGCGGGACTATGGCACTTGGAGCCGATTTGTTGTTTTGATTAGTGGTAGGATTGATATGTCGCATTATACTCTCATGAAGGTCTTCTGAAAGAGAGTCAGAGTCGGACTCATTGAGAAGACGCAACGAGTCGACCAATTTGTCAAAAGCATTATCCCCTGATGTGTCTTGATCTGGTTTTTGAAGTACTGTCGAATTCGTCACATGAAGCCCATGGATGACATCTGTTTTTGACAGACTAGTACTGCCTATTCCTTCGACGGCTGCGTCATTGACACTTAAACAAACAACAGAAACGCTCCTGTTGTCTTCTTTAACTGAATCCAAACTTGAATTGGTCCATTCCCTAGAACTAATATGAGAATCAGAAACAGAAGAAGTCAGGAGAAGTTCATTCATTTGCTCATAAACTCGGCAGGCTAATCCATAAGGCAGTCGCAACGAAGCGTTTATTCTTCCCTAAGCCTTGTTTAATAGCGTAGTCTCGAGCAGTAGGAAATGGTTAGTGACTTCGCCAAGAAATCGACTGGCACTAACTGTGCGTATATGGAAAAGGCAGGACTCGAACTCGTACGTCGAATCTGGCCGTCCTACTACACCAATCAAATGAAGTAAAAAGCAAAGCACCCCAACAAAGGGAAAAAGAAGTTGATGAGAATTGGTTTTTTTACTGGGATACTTAGTTAAAAAAAAAAGATTTGCTGAATGATTAGTACGTCTTCTAACAGAGTGTCATTGGTTAATAAACACTAATTGACCGAAAGACGAGGAAATTATGTAGGAGACTACAGAAGTATCTATACGTAATACAGTTTGAAGGAACAGGATAATTCTTAGCCAAACACATAAAATGCATAAGGCTTAAACAAATATCGGAAATTCCGAAACTTGGCTTGGCTTGTATATTGACATCCGCACGGTAATCAATCCAAACATAGTTAACTACGCAAAGATGCAAGCAGAAAAGAATACTCAATCTTTTTGTTGAACATGTTATAGAGCTAACAAACATGAGTAATCTTGTTTTTGATAGCGAAGGCTATATCTTCGCGAATGAATAAATAGTTGAAAGACGTAAAGGCGCTAAAACTGTATATCAACACTCACTGAATAATGAAGATTACAAAGTCTTAAACAAATATTTACGCGCCTTTGCCTACGCATTTGTGAGTCCTACCCGTACAAGAAGCGAAATAGAGCAAGTCGGTTTAATAAATGTATAAAAGACACACTTTCCGCACGGAATGCTCTAATTTAATCCATTGACCAATAGAATAATATCTAAAATGGTCAGTCACTAAAGTTATAATATATTCATTTCCTTTAAGTAAAAAAAACAATTCTTAGTACACTAAGTTTTTTCTATTGAGTTTACATGAAGTTTACTAATAAATTAAATCGTTCAAAAAAAAATACAAAGGAAAATAAAGTACATGAGAAAAAAAAAAACAGAAAAAACAAAAACAACAATAAAATAATAAAAATGATTTAAAAGCACAATACAATCACTAAACCTTAGAAATAAGACTTAATTATATTTTTAGTAACTCGTTTAAAAAAATTACAGCATCACACGACCAAAATTCATGTGATGTGCCAATTCACACACTATTGACCACTTTCGCGCCACGGACTAGCCAAGGAAACACCGCGGAAAATGGACGACGCTCATTCGCTGATTTTTACTCACGCTACACCACGTATTCAATCCACCTGCCACTCCTCTGTGCAACTCACCCGGAACCTACACCTCAAAAGGACTAGGCTTCGACGAGACTATTTACCTATAGAATAATGAGACCTGAAGTCGAGCAGGAATTGGCTCACACGCTTCTTTTGGAGCTTTTGGCCTACCAATTTGCATCTCCCGTCAGATGGATTGAAACTCAGGATGTCCTGTTGTCTCCTCCATACTCATCGGAGCGTTTGGTTGAAATTGGTCCCAGCCCTACGCTGGCTGGAATGGCTCAACGTACTCTGAAAATGAAATATGAGAACATTGATGCTGCTCTTAGTATGAACCGTGAGGTTTTGTGCTATTCTCGCGATAAGAAGAACATCTATTACAATATCGAGAATGAAGAGCCTCAAGAAGTAGCTCCTGAGCCAGTTGCAGCCGCTGCTCCCACACCGGCGGCTGCCGCCCCAGCCGCTCCTGCAGCTGCCCCTGCTCCAGCCGCTTCTGAACCTGTTGCGGCAGCAGCAGAGCTTCCCGACGAACTTCCTAAGGCAGTCGACGTCCTCCACATTCTTGTCGCCCAGAAACTCAAAAAGACTGTCGACGAGGTCTCTCCCCAAAAGGCCATTAAGGACTTGGTTGGCGGTAAGTCTACGCTTCAGAATGAAATTCTCGGTGACCTGCAAAAGGAATTTGGTAGCACTCCCGAGAAGCCAGAGGAAACTCCTCTGGATGAGCTTGGAGCTACGATGCAAACTAGCTTCTCTGGCCAATTGGGTAAACAATCTTCTTCACTCATTTCCCGTATGATTTCCTCGAAGATGCCTGGTGGTTTCAGCAACAGTGCTGTTCGTGCTTACCTGAAGAATCGTTTTGGCTTGGCCACTGGTCGTACTAACTCCGTTTTGCTCTTGGGTTTGACCATGGAACCTGCTGCTCGTATTGGATCTGAGGCAGAAGCTAAGGCTTGGCTTGACACCGTTGCACAAAAGTATGCCTCTCGCAACGGCATCACTCTTTCTGCACCCGCTGCCGCCAGCTCAAGTGGTGGTGGTCAGGCAGCCGTCATTGATGAGGCTACTTTCAAGAAGCTCACTCAAAGCAACACTAAGCTTGTTACACAGCAGTTAGAGTTGTTTGCCAACTACCTGAACAAAGATTTGCGTGCCGGTGACAAGGCTGCTGTTGCCGAGAGAGCAGTTTCTGATGCCCTTCGTGCTCAATTGGACCTCTGGAACAACGAGCATGGCGAATTTTATGCCTCTGGTATATCCCCCATCTTTTCTCCCCTTAAGGCCCGTGTTTACGACTCTGAGTGGAACTGGGCTCGTCAAGATGCTCTTAAAATGTTTTATGATATTATTTTCGGTCGTCTTAAACTCGTCGATCGTGAAATCGTTTCTCGTTGCATTGCTGTTATGAACCGTGCTAACCCAGTTCTTCTTGAGTTCATGCAATACCACATTGATCATTGCCCCTCTGACAAGGGTGCCACCTACCAATTGGCGAAGGAGCTCGGTCAGCAATTAATCGATAACTGCAAGGAGGCCATTGAGAAGCCTCCTGTTTTCAAGGATGTGAACTACCCTACAGCTCCATCAACCGAAATTGACGAGCGCGGCAACCTGAACTATGAAGAGGTTCCTCGCTCTGGTGTTCGTAAGCTTGAGCAATACGTTGCTGAAATGGCACGTGGTGGTAAGGTTCCTCCTGCTTCTAAGAGTAAGGCTAAGGTCCAGGATGACCTTGCTCGCATCTATCGCATTATTACTTCTCAGAACAAAATGACTCGCTCTTCCAAACTGCAAGTCAAGCAACTCTATGCCCAAGTTCTGCGCAATCTTAATATTCGTCTTCCCTCTGGCAACGACAAGACTCCCGCCAAAGAAACTATTCCATTCTTGCATCTGTGCCGTAAGTCTGGCGAGGCTTGGGAATTCAACAAGACCTTGACTGCCGCTTACTTGGACGTTCTCGAGAACGGTGCCAAGAATGGTATCACTTTCCACGGCAAATGCGCCTTGGTTACTGGTGCTGGTGCTGGTTCAATTGGTGTTCAGATCGTTAAAGGCCTTCTTGCTGGTGGTGCTCGCGTTATCGTCACCACTTCCCGCTATTCCCGCAAGGTTACTGAGTTCTACCAGTCTTTGTTTACTCGTTATGGTAGCCGTGGTTCTTCTTTGATTGTTGTTCCTTTCAACCAGGCTTCGAAGCAAGATGTTGAGGCTTTGGTTAAGTACATTTTTGATGAAAAAGATGGTCTTGGCTGGAATCTTGACTATATCGTTCCTTTTGCCGCCATTCCAGAGAACGGCAGAGAAATTGACAACATTGACTCTCGTTCAGAATTGGCTCACCGCATCATGCTCACCAACGTCATGCGCCTTCTCGGTGCCGTCAAGGTGGAGAAAGCTGCTCGTGGCTTTGACACTCGCCCTGCTCAAGTCATTCTTCCTCTGTCTCCCAACCACGGAACCTTCGGTAACGATGGTATGTATTCTGAATCTAAGTTGGCTCTGGAAGCTTTATTCAACCGTTGGAGTTCTGAGTCTTGGTCGAACTACCTCCTTATCTGCGGAGCTGTTATCGGCTGGACTCGTGGTACTGGTCTTATGGCACCTAACAACATCGTCGCTCAAGGAATTGAGAAGTATGGTGTTCGTACCTTCTCTCAAGCTGAGATGGCTTTCAACATTTTGGGTCTCATGTCTCAGAAGATTGTTAACATTTGCCAAACCGAACCTGTTTATGCCAACCTCAATGGTGGTTTAGAGCTTCTTCCCTCCATCAAGGATCTCAGCACACGTCTTCGTACTGAGTTGATCCAAACTGCTGAGATTCGTAAGGCAGTTGCTGCTGAGGCTGCATTTGACCACAATGTTCTGAACGGTCCTGGCTCGGATGCCATTTATCACAAGACTGCCATCCAACCTCGTGCCAATCTCAAGTTCGAATTCCCTAAAGCCAAGCCCTATGAAGCATATGCTCATCTCAGCCATCTTCGTGGTATGGTTGACTTGGAAAGAGTTGCCGTTGTCACTGGTTTCTCCGAGGTTGGTCCTTGGGGTAACTCCCGTACACGTTGGGATATGGAGTGTTTTGGTGAATTCTCTCTCGAGGGTTGTGTCGAGCTTGCTTGGATCATGGGTCTCATCAAGAACTTTAACGGTACGTTGAAGAACGGAAAGCCCTACTCCGGCTGGGTTGACGCAAAGACTGGTGAGCCCGTCGATGATAAGGATGTTAAGAGCAAGTATGAGAGCTACATGATTGAGCATTGTGGTATTCGTATTGTGGAGTCTGATATGTTTAACGATTACCACCCTGAGAAGAAAGAGCTGCTCCAAGAGGTTGTTATCGATCATGATCTCGAACCTTTTGAGGCCTCTAAGGATGCTGCACATGAATTCAAGTTGAAGCATGGTGATAAGGTTGAGATCTTCGCAATTCCCGATTCAACTGAGTGGTCCGTTCGCTTCAAACGTGGTACCAGTCTGTTGGTTCCTAAGGCCCTTCGTTTTGATCGGTTTGTTGCTGGCCAAATTCCTCGTGGTTGGGATCCTAAGAGATATGGTATTCCTGAGGACATTGTTTCTCAAGTTGACCCCACTACCTTGTATGTACTTGTGTCTACTGTGGAGGCTCTTGTGTCTTCTGGTATTACAGATCCTTACGAGTGTTACAAGTACATCCACGTTTCTGAACTTGGTAACGCCGTCGGTTCTGGTGTCGGTGGTATGAGCGCTCTTCGTGGAATGTACAAGGACCGCTGGTGTGACAAGCCCGTGCAAAAGGATATTCTTCAAGAATCTTTCATCAACAGTGCTAGTGCCTGGATCAACATGTTGTTGCTTTCTTCTTCTGGTCCTATTAAGACTCCTGTTGGTGCATGCGCTACTGCCGTTGAGTCTGTTGACGCCGCTGTTGAAATGATCTCCTCCGGTAAGGCTAAGATCTGTATTGCTGGTGGTTTCGATGATTTCTCTGAGGAGGGTTCCTATGAATTCGCCAACATGGGTGCCACCTCTAACTCTATCAAGGAAACTGAGCGTGGACGTACCCCTGCCGAGATGTCTCGTCCTGCAACCACCACTCGTGATGGTTTCATGGAGGCTCAAGGTGCTGGTGTGGAAATTGTCATGCAAGCCAAATTGGCTATTGAAATGGGTGTTCCCATTTACGGTATTATTGGTTATGCCAACACTGCCATGGACAAGCAAGGTCGTTCCGTTCCTGCTCCTGGAAAGGGTGTTCTCACAGGAGCCCGCGAGTTGCAATCAAAGTTCCCCTCTCCCTTGTTGGATATTAAGTATCGTGCTCGTCAACTGAAGTTGCGTCGTCAACAAATTTCTGACTGGGCTGAGCAGGAGTACCTTTACCTCGATGAGGAGCTCTCTGCCATCAAGTCTCAAGATCCTAGTGTGAACATTGATGACTACCGTCTCGAGCGCGTTGCTCATATCAAGAAGGAAATTGCACGCCAAGATAAGGAGGCTCTCGCAACCTTCGGAAATGACTTCTGGAGAAAGGATCCTTCCATTGCTCCAATCCGTGGCGCTTTGGCTGTTTGGGGTCTTGGTGTCGATGATATTGGCGTTGCCTCTTTCCACGGCACATCTACCGTTGCTAACGAGAAGAATGAGTGTGATGTCCTCGACAGCCAACTTAAACATCTTAACCGTTCTAAGGGTAACCCTATCTTGGGTGTGTTCCAGAAGTATCTTACTGGTCATAGCAAGGGTGGTGCCGGTGCATGGATGTTGAACGGTGTTTTGCAAATTCTGCAAACTGGTTACGTTCCTGGTAATCGTAACGCTGATAACATTGATGCCTACATGGAACGTTTCGATCATGTGATGTTCCCCAGTCAAGGTATCCAAACTGATGGTGTTCGTGCTGGTTCCGTCACTGCCTTCGGTTTTGGTCAAGTTGGTGGTCAAATTATCGCTATTCATCCTGACTATGTCCTTGCCACTTTGGATAAGGATACATACGAGGCTTATATTGCTAAGACAAAGATTCGTTACCAGGCTTCTTACCGCTATACTCATGATGCTCTTGTCAACAACAATCTGTTCCGTGCTAAGGATCATCCTCCTTACACTGCCGAGCAAGAGAAGATTGTTTACCTTAACCCTGAGGCTCGTGCTTACTTGGATGAAAAGACGAACACGTACAAGTATGCTTCTGGTAAGCCCAAGCCCAAGAAGCAACCTGCCTCCGTCTCTAAGACCGCAAGCATGCTTGATTCTATGACGAAGGCTCTTGCTGGTAGCTCTCAAACCGTTGGCGTTGATGTAGAGTTGATTGCTGCCATTAATGTCAGCAATGACACGTTCCTTGAACGTAACTTCACCGAAGCTGAGCGTTCTTACTGCTCTTCCACCCCCAACCCTCAAGCCAGTTATGCTGGTAGATGGTCCGCTAAGGAGGCCGTTTTCAAGAGTTTGGGCGTCAAGGGTCAAGGTGCTGGTGCTTCGTTGAAGGACATCGAAATTGTGGCATCTGAGAGCGGTGCCCCTACTGTTCAGCTGCATGGTGCAGCCAAGGAGGCTGCAGATAATGCTGGTGTTAAGAACGTGTCTGTTAGCATTTCTCACGACGACATTCAAAGTGTTTCTGTTGCTATCGCTGAGCACTAAATGCCGAAAATTGACGACCTAAAATATCCGTTTACATATAAGAGTCCGAATTCACGTCCTTGTTTAATATCCTAGGGGACAGTGATGCAGTCGCTGTCGGTGTATTTACTTGTAATATCTAACGACGTCAAATAAAAATATCATTTGCATTGTCTTTTATTAAAGAATTCTGTGGTGAGCAGATGGGTTGAAGAGGGATGGAGGAAGATGTATATAGATATGTTGAAGTGAGGGAATGAAGTACATCGGTTAAAACATGATGAATCTAAAACTTATATTTTGTCGTCGTCGTACAACTCGCTCAACCATACAGCAGTAGTGGTTTCATCAATTTCAGGCCAAGTAGAACCATAAGTGTCCATGTTATTTTGAGGGAATAGTAGTTTTGTAAGATGATCAACGGCGGCCCATCTGAAGTAGTTAGTAAAAACGTCACTGAGAATTTGCATGATGGTACTTACCCATAAGCATTTGGAAAGCGTCTTCTTACGATTAGACTATTGTGCGCATCACCGTCTAAACGAACAAAAACCTTGCGCCAACTTAGTGTAGACCAATTGCGGGAAATTGAATGTTCGTCCTTTAAAAACTGATCATTGCTTTGCGAGTCCTCAAACGCAATCGATAACGATTTCGCGGGGTGTAATTGGTCATGTAATATAACATTTCTAAGATGGCAGTCAAGGAAAAAATCGGACGTTGGTACGGGAGGAAGTAACAAACTGTTTACTGTCTGTAGAAGTTTGGTGGCAGCATTGTTGCTAACATTAGTTGTCTGCAGGAACTCCGCAGTGAATGTTTCAGAGGAAACAAAGTTAGACGCATGTTCTTCCTTCAGATTTATTGGAACATTCTCCGGTTGTGATGGTTCCACTCCTTGAGGTACTTGCGCTTTTGATTGGGGTAAAAAGAATGCCTTCAAAGATCGGAAAGTGGAAAGAAAAGACGTTCCGGAAGAGGCAGATTGTTGAGTGCTTTTTGGTTCCTCAGTAACAACGGATTGTAATGCATTATCACGCATATACTGTGTTCGCTGGCCTAGTGAATGAGGTTCCATGGCGCTTGTACCAAATGGAACAACGTAGTCATTAGCAGTGTTTGCGTATAGGGACCGATGCTTGAAAAAGGAAAGAGCTTGATAAAACGGGGAAGCGGGATCAGACATCAGCAGCAGCAGAGGTCTTGGATCAACTTTGTGCGAGGTATGCATAAGCGATAAATCTTGACCGGTTTTTCCTATAACACCGTAAGACAAAATTCGACCCACATAAGACGGATGCTCGCCAGACTCACCGAGCCATGGAGTTGCTAGTGTGACAAAATGCACGGGATGGATGACTTTAAAGAATTGACCCTTTGTATGAGCGTGCACGTAACCAGCGGCAAACGTCTGTATTAAACCACCAAGTGAATGTCCCACTAGACTGATGTGGGAATAGCGAGGAAAAGAGCTCGATTTCCATCCAACAATATCAAGAAGCCACTTTCCTAAACGCGCGCCTAAATAGCGGACACCCTTTTCAGTCTCGCACGTGTTTCCAGAAAAACCACGAACAACAACAGGTTCGTCGACTGCTTGGGCTGCTTGTTTTATACTTTCATTCAGATACAGCATATCAGCTGTGAGATTAGCGTGCATTCCATGGGTTAATACAACCAAGTGAGAAGATGTGGTATGCAAAAGGCGATCAGAAATCCGCCAAAGGTCAGCAGGCTGCCAATGCTGAACGTGCAAATTAGGGAACGCTTCAATTTTGTCTACCTCAGCAGCCGAAAATGCCCGAATACTTTCTTCGCTGAGACCAATTGCTAGTTCAAAGGAAATGTCAATCTTCCGAAAGATAGCCTGACTGGCAATTTCAATAAATACGGGCATTTCATTGTCAAAAGCGGCACCTGGGACACAAACCCACATGCTGGTAGACGGCAGCAAATTCGGCTCAAATCTTAAGAAAGCTTTCGAACCCAAGGGAAATGCATCATTCCAAATGCTTACGCAAAGAGTGAACGGTCCTTGAAAGTAAGCTGCTGTTCGATATCGTGCTTCCTTGTTTTTTACGCGAATCCATATAGCAGGCGCCTTTGCGACCTTTAGAGCTGGGGAGGGGGGCGGCGATTGGACAATTTCTTCCTCAGCAGGGGGATTTGCGTTTTCACTAGCGACTGTGGGGGAGGGACAGTTTATTAATGGACCATGGCCTCTGCTTGCGTCATTATTCGAAGCTGTTGGATGATCTGCGGGATCGACTGTGGTAGGCTTGATCGACCGAGCCGCTGTGGTGGTGTTCTTTTTCGTAGCAACAATGTCCGGATTCTGTCTCGGGCTTTCGGTAGAAGTGGCGTTCGTAGATGTTGTGGAATAAAGGGAGGACGGCGAGAATTGAACCTGGAACCGTTGAACTTCACCCAGACCAACTGCAAGGAAAAGGTATCATTAGCAAGAAGTACTTCAAAACAAAAAACCACTACTTTTGTGTGTCGTGGTTTGTTATTTGGACTTACCATATTCTCTCTGGAAGTATATATTCATCTTCCAGTGCGAACAAACTGAGAAGGAAGATTCTTCTGGAGCAATAATAACTGGTGTAGCCCACCGTGAGAACCAAAACTGTAAAACTAGAAAATGGTACGTGAATGAATTCGACACGCGTCTACAACAGCAGAAGCTAACGATTTTTAGTCATATAATGGAATTGGATTGCCGACTCCCCGTGGATCGGGAACGAATGGCTATGTAATGAAGAACTTGTCGTATGTGAAACGGCGAGCTCCGTATGAAATGCGTTCGTTGCAAAAACTGGAGCCAAAAAAATCAATTGACCCCTCAATCAGTGAACACGAGCAGAAAAGGTTGTTGGAATCAAAGGTTTTGGCCTACCGAGAAGAATTACAAGAGTCTGGGAAGACGGACGAAGAGATTAAGGCCTTGGTGTCTGCTTTTCGCCAGCGTCTCTCGAACGACTCACACGAAGATTCACACCGAGGTAAGCGAAATTCTGAGACTCGCGAACGAATCAGAGGCCACAGTGATCGAAGCTTTCGAAACGATCATAATCTATCACTCGACTCGAGTTCTGGGCATGAATCATATCGCTCTTCGCGTCGTTACGAGCGTTCTCGCGAGATAACCTCTTACCGTCGTCGTGATTATTGGTCAAATCGAAACGATACGCGGGTCTTCTCCGCTGAGGACAAACACCTGGACGATACTGCTGAGGAAAAAGCTCGACCGGTAGGTAGGTAAAGACAATGAGGCATTACAGTAAAATAAGATTTGGGATTCAAGTTGGCTCGAATTGGGAAAGAATAATGCTCATTCTGAAATCCAAGTGAGAAAGAATAGAAAAACTAGTGCTCCCGGCGAGGATCGAACTCGCGATTTTCACGTAGCATACCTGGTAAGAGGTGTACCATATAAGCATGAGGCCTTAACCAACTTGGCCACGGGAACTGGCTCAGCATACGGGTGGCAAAAAATGGTTTGAATATAAAGAATAAATAATACTGTTCCTTGACACTTCTCAGAAATTACTAAGGCGGACTGGCTTAATTGGTCAAATTTCACTATAGCCTTCTGTTTTTACATACTACAGCTTGTTATTTGTCGTTTTCAATGCCAAGTTCAAATCAGGCAAGCGTTCAAAATCCAAGTGTAACAGTTCACACTGTATATTCGTAATACAATTCAACTTTTCCTTACATCACAATAATAGCCTTCAACTGGGAAAAGTTTTCCGGTGTTATTGTCTATAATAGATGTCTTTAAAAATAACTTACAAATTTGCCTACTGAATGTAAAATCCACTTTGTCATGTTCGGTAAATGAACTTGCCTTTTTTTAATTACGTTTGTCTAGAAAAGTTATTCTTAGAAAAATGTGACACCGTGGTCTCAAATTAAAAGCGTCGTGATTGCTAATACTATTATTTTTTTAAGTACTAATATACTTGTTTTGAAGATATTACTTTCATTCAGTTCACTATACGAACTCTTTTACTGTTAAGCAAGTATGTTTGTATTTTCCAATCCTCTCAATGTAAGAGAATGCCATTTGCCAACCTTTCGTGTTTCAAAACATCTTGAAAAAACATTTGCTTCGGGCCTTTCCAAGCATTCATGAGAGGAAACTCTTTTTTGCTTTTATTTTTCAATTTCAATTCTATAATAATACTTAATCTAAAACTCGTTATCAATCAACAATTCTTTGATAAAAAAAACTTATGATTGAGACACATGTTATGTATTAAGGTCAAAGTTCTGTTTGCCTTTATTTTTATATGTCTAGTTTTCTCTTCAATACTTTGAATCTTCCTCCACACACAAAAATGACAACTGTCGAAAAAAAACGGAAAACTTCCGCAAAAGGTGCTAAAATAAGCACAAAAGCCATCACAAAAGAAGATGAAGTGCCTAAAACAAACGACTCTGCTGTTGAGCAAGTCGAAGGCGTTACTTTTAAAGAATTGGTAAGAAGTTTTGTTTCATTCAGCTTCTTTTAAATTACACTAAACTAACACGTTTAGGGAGTGATCGATGAGATTTGTGAAGCCTGTGAGAAGCTTAATTTCAAGGCCCCGTCAGCGATTCAAAAGGAAGCGATTCCTGCTGCTTTGAAGCAACAAGATATCATTGGTCTCGCTCAAACTGGTAGCGGAAAGACGGCTGCCTTTGCTATCCCTGTTATTCAAGCCCTTTGGGAGAACCCGTGTCCTTTTTTTGGCGTCGTTTTAGCCCCTACTAGAGAGCTGGCATACCAAATTTCCGAACAATTCGAAGCTTTGGGCGGTGCTATGGGTGTTAAAAGTGTTGTTATCGTTGGTGGAATGGATATGGTAACTCAAGCAGTGGCTATATCAAAGAAACCACATATCCTTGTTTGTACCCCTGGTCGTTTAATGGATCATTTGGAAAATACAAAAGGTTTTAGTCTCCGGAATCTAAAATACCTTGTTATGGACGAAGCAGATCGTCTTTTAGACATGGATTTCGGTCCAATTATTGATAAAATCCTGAAGGTTATCCCCAAGGAGCGACGCACTTTTTTGTTTTCTGCTACGATGACCAGTAAAGTTGAAAAACTTCAGCGTGCATCGCTCCACAACCCTGTACGTATCGCAGTGTCTTCAAAGTTTAGTACTGTGGATACACTTTTGCAAAAGTACTTATTCTTCCCTTTTAAACACAAGGATACCTATCTTGTTTACATTGTAAACGAGATGGCAGGTCAGTCAATGATCATCTTCACGCGAACGGTGAACGATACACAGCGAGTTGCCATATTATTGCGTTCTCTTGGCTTTTCAGCCATTCCGCTTCATGGTCAACTGTCACAGAGTAGTCGTTTGGGAGCCTTGAACAAGTTCAAGTCAGGCGCTCGGTCCATTCTTGTAGCTACAGATGTAGCTGCTCGTGGTTTAGATATTCCCCTAGTGGATGCTGTTATTAATTACGACATACCGACCGATTCAAAGGCTTACATTCATCGGGTTGGTCGAACTGCTCGTGCGGGTCGTTCTGGTAAATCCATCGCTTTGGTAACACAGTATGACCTGGAACCGTTTTTACGTATTGAAGCTGCCATTCAAAAAAAGATGGAAGAATACGACGCACCAAAAGAAGATGTCTTGCTCCTTTCGGAACGTGTTGGTGAAGCACAGCGCGAGGCCATCATTCAAATGAAGGAGATTCATGAAAAGAGGAAGATGAAAGGAAGGGGAAAAGGCAAACGCAAGCATGATGATATGGATCGGGAAGAACAAATAGATTGAGAAAACTGAAGTCTTACTTCTAAAAAGAATTCTTAACATGTGAAGGAAACAATACCTAAAAAAGCACGATCATTGCAAGGTTGAAATTTTGCCTTATTTGTTTAAAAGTTTATTTTGATGCATTTTGTTAATCAATGGAATGGGGTTTGATACATAACTGGTGGTCGTAATTAATTAACGTAAAGTTGTAAAGTAAAAAACTTCAGTAGCCGATCTGCATTTTGAGTAGGAAGGACGGATTATGCATCCTTCAAAGAGCAATCAGTACTTGTTTTAACAACTGTATCTTTTACAATCGCTTAGGAAAATCAAGTTTCGTAACGAAACTGTAGGTACCCAACGTTTAATGTTAAGCACATCAGTTGGCAAGCTTTTCTTGCATCATAGAATATTGTGATTCACGAACCAAAAATTCATAGAGGTAGTAAGTGATTGGGACAGTCGATAAGTGCCATAAAGCGTGTGCGTCTAGCAAGTCAGCCAAAGGAGCGAAATCAAACAATTCGAGCGACATTGCAGCCATCAAAGATATGACAATGAATGCGGGCCACGTAGTCCATGATGGTCCAAGTTTACGATGTGACCATGAATAATAGAACCAAAGCAAGTTTTGAAGAAGGCCAACGATAACATTAGCAAGCATGTTATATCCATAGTCAAATGTATAGAATGAAAGGTAGCTAATATGAAGAATATAAGCCGTACCACATATGACAGACCAAATAAAAGTAATGAAGCCGCCAAAACGCCATTTATCAATACGAAAGAGTAGCATAACTGTGTTGTACAAACCAAACAAAACGAAACCGCCTGCAGAAAAGTAATCCAACTTCTCTGTCAATTTCGTATCCCGGACATGAAACACAGAGCTCCATAACCAAGCATTCATACCAACGATGCACCAAGCAATGTACCTTTTTTTGTTCGGATGACTATCTGGAACAAGTCTGATGATTTTCTTCATTCCACGATAATGAGTAATGAAATTGAAAATAGAAAACAGTACACTTAGCAACTCCTGAATTCCAAAGAACCGAATGAAATACCATTTTCCGTGAAATTGTTCAGCGGGAAGTTTGGCCTCTTTCAGCATTTGAGAAACAATTCCTTGGCATGAGTAATCACAATTACTTCCACAGGTCCAATGGGTTAGCTTCAAATACCAAGAAAGACCATCAGTGTCGCTACCATCGCCGACACAGTTTTTGCTGATACAATTGTTCACACATTTTTGAAAGATAAGGAGTTGATCACCTCTACTGGCAGCAGTACGTGTAAAGACACAGAACAGCACTGTTACTGCCAAAACCAGCTTAAAAGCGAATCCATTACCAGGTTTCAGCATTTTGAGTTGCGGTCTTATCCGATGTTTGCTGCAACCCCAATGGTGTGTATGTGTGTGCTCCTTAAAAACCCGCGTCGTACTTAAATAAAACTCTATTCAAAACAGAGCGATTAATTAGTTAAGGTTATACTAAAAAAAATCTCATGGATTTAATAATAAATCGTTACACTTTGCTTACAATTTGTTATGAAAACCTTTATTAAATGTAAACAACTTTTTCGCATTCCAATGTAAACAAATCATTAAACTTGTTTCTTAATTCTTTTGAAGTCACAGTGGTCACCAAAAGAAAGACAAGCCTACACACTCTGTTTTTGAGTGTTAAGAGGGCAAAATGATGGATCCAAGTTTAGGAGATGACATAAACGTATTAACCGATTCAAGGCAATCAAATGCGTGCAAATTGGAAGAACAAAATACAAACGTTTTATGGGAAAACGCCGAGAGTAAAAATCACAGTTCTGAAACGGCTTCAAAATCTAGCAATCCAAGTTACGACACTGACACAAACGTACCAGAGTTTTTTGAAAACATAAAAAAGCCAAAGAACGAATTGCAAGCAATAGAAAGAAACCTTTCACCGGTATTGATGACTTCGCCTTGTCGAGAATCTTTACAGACAGATATTTCGATAGACAAGGAACATATTGCAAACGTAAAAGATCCTTACCCGTTACCAAGCTGGCGGTACTTGGAAAGTGACTTCTACGAAGAAAACACAAACATAAAAACAGGTCATGAAGAGACTATGGATAGCATTCATGAAGAAATAATCCGAATTGCTGGTCAACCATTTCAACAAATAGAAAACCAGGATGATGTATGCTATGGAGATGTCATGCAGCAACAACTAAACACCCATGATCATGATAACGCTTTTTTGATTGATCAAATGTCGAGAGATTCTGCTTATATCGATAGCTTATATCTCAATCAACGTTTTGAGCAAGAATCCGACTTCCCAACAGCACACATGGGTCACAGAAAAACGGGTGCCACAAGACGACGAGTATTAAGCAACAGGCCATCACCCTACCTCTCTCCGAAAAAGAAGGGTGAACGTTTTAGCAGCACACCGGTCACCCGAGCATCAAGTCCTATTCGTACAAATCAAAGAGAGCTATTGTCTTCACCTGTTCACTTTCCATTTGCCTCATTGCACAACGAGATTCTGAACCCTAATATTTTGAAAGAAGTATTGGAACCGGTGAAACAAGACTCCCTCCCGAGATTTAAAACGCCCAATGAGACCGTACATTTACGACCTTGGGAAGTGCCTTCAAGTCCAGTGCGGATGGAATTTATTGATCCAAAATGGCTTAACCAACAAGCGTCTGAAGAAAAGCAAGAATTATTGGAAAGCTGCAAAGGGAGGGATTCAAGCCCGGGGGTGTTACGTTCCTCAAACACTGATTCTGTACTTATTCCATTTAAAAAAGAGGATAAAATTCAGATCATAAAGGTTGAGCCAATTGCATGTGATGAAAGAGCAAGCGTATGCCCGCAATTTACCAAAAAAGGAATAGAGGAGAATGCAACGCCTATGTTATCCAACTCAGGAATCCGATCCTTGAGCATTACCGAGAGTCGTTTTTTCAAACCAGTAGTCATAAAGTCACTGTTGATCAAATACCGAATTATGAGACAAGCAATTGGTGAAGAAAATCCTCTTTCTTCGAGTTTGGAAGCATACAACTCGCTTTTGGATTATCAACTTCCTTTACCAACGGAAGAAGCACCTTGGGAAACGGACTGGTACAAGGAAAACAATGATATAATGTGGAAGTATAGCACAGCTTTGGACTTGTGGATTCCCGTCCCAAAACCTAACAAGCTTTACACTGATTAAACAAGGAACGCTGAACATAATTTTTTATCCCATCGAATTCAAGACGTAATAAACCAAGAAATTAAATAGCATTTTTAAATATAGCGTTTGCAGAAAAACATTTTAAGGCTTTCTAGGTTCCATGTTTTGAATGTAAGGGGCGAAGACAGTATCATGGAAACGCTCAGGCCCACTTACACGGACTTGTTTGTTTAACAAACTAGTCAGCCAGTCTCTCGGTTTTCCACGTTCATCCAAATCATTATCAAATCCAGAGACCCTCCGTAATTCTTGGACTTGTGGCCCTTTGAACCATTCAATCATTTCAACAACATCTTCTTTTGAACCATCAAGCATTTGTAAATCTTCTAATGCACAACGAAAGTCCGTAACTTCGCATTGACGACGCCTACAGAGTTCCGCTTTTTCCATGGTCAATTCACTAAGAAGAGCAATATAACGAATTACCACATCAGTCAAAGAATCCAATAAAGATCGTTTCGTTTTGTCTATACCTGCTGCACGAAGAGTTTGAGCGCAAACTATCCTCATTAAAGAGAAAAAAAGCTCCGATTTTTGCGACTCCTCCATTTTTTGCAAGTTGGCTTAATTTAGGGAAAACATTGAGAGGAAGAAAATAATAATTATTTCAACGCTTCAAACGCTTCCAATAACAGAAAAAAAGCACAGTATACAATTCATGTAAATTTTACATATTGAAAAAGCCTGTCTAATGTAAAATTAATAAAAAAAGTATCTTTTTTTTCTCATAAAAGCAAAACCAATGTAACACAATTCTTTCATTTCACTTCCTTTTGTTCAATTTAATATTGAGTGTAATGTTTATTAAAAAGCGTCAAAATGTAGTAATATTTGCTATCTTGTTCGCCCGCGTCGCTCGGAGTACGCTTGAGCCAGCTTTCTAGTAATATCTGTCTTTTGGCACGTTTTTGCATTTTTATAGGAGAAAACTACACAAACTCATTCGTTATTTGCAAGGAATTAATTCAGATAGTGTACAAGTTCGAAAACTTTTGGTAATCCTTGACCTATTTGCTTTCCTTCATTAGTTGCCCATTGTGATCTTTCTTTCGACGAGCATGGCCTATCGGGACAGAACAGCACTGTACATTACATTTAGACAATCATATGTTCATCATGGAAGCGCTTTGAGCCAGCACTTTTGGGATCCGGATGATGAACGAAGCAAACTTGTGCAACAGGGTGAGAATAACAATGTTGCCATTGAGATGGATATTCTTCCTCCTTCTTGGTTAGATATTGAAGCCAGTGTTGATGGTTTGCTAGAGAATGCTAAGCAGAATATCGCTGTGCTCGATAAGTACCATTCTAAGCATTTGTTACCTAGTTTCTCTGACAAAAGTGAGATGGAGCAGAGAATTCAACAGCTCAATATTGAGATTACTAGTGACTTTCAGCGTTGCCAAAAGCTGCTGCAGCAAGTTCGAAAACAAAGTGCCCAAGCTAAAGGTCCAGAAGCAAGAGTTGCAGCAAACTTTATAACGAGCATAGCTGGCCGAATTCAACAGGCTAGTACGAGTTTTAGAAAGAAGCAATCACTTTACTTAAAACGGATACGTGGACTAAATGATTTTACGACTGACATCTCACCCATGGATGATGCTGTTTCTGATGTTGCTATTTCAAAATCGACTATTCAACAGGCTGCTCTTATGGAAGAACAAGGTGAAGATCAAAACGCAATTGAAAATGAACGGGCAATAGCGAAAATTGCTGAAGGAATTCTGGAATTAGCTCAAATGTTCCAAGAGCTTCAAACACTAGTCATTGATCAGGGAGCCTTAATTGATCGTATTGATTACAATATCGAACGAACTCAAAACTATGCACATTCTGCCGAGAAAGAACTGAAGAAGGCTGAACAAACACAACATAACACAGGGCGTCTTCGTTTCATCTGTTTTCTGATCCTAATGATAATAGCACTAATTTTCGTCCTTGTATTCAAGCTCCTCAGTGTGTAGTTGGTTTTCATTGCCAATGTCAGAAGCATAGGCACTAAAGAACGACATAACACTTCTTCAACCTTTAACCATTATACTTATTTTTGAAATTAGAACGAGCTTTAATGAGAATTTTATAATTAATATCTACAAAAAGCACTGCATTAACAAATATGAAAAGTGATGCACCAATGCTCCAAAACGAAATTGAAAGTAAAAGAAATGACTGAGCGTGTTTATGCTCTGTCTGGTCTTGCACGAGGCAAACGTTTCTTTTCTTTCTGGGCACGTCTCTTTTGTTTCTTTTCCATATAGCGATCCAGCGCCTTCGTGCCTTCCATACTTTTGTATTTATCAAGTTGCAAAAGCTTCTTCTGCTCAGACTTTTTGAGATAAAAGGGCTTTTTGCCTTGGCGAATCTTTTCCTTCTCTGATTGACGATGTTCTTTTAAGACCCTAGCAGTCCGTTCATCCTCTTTTCTTCTTTCAAGCTTGGACCGCAGTGATTTAAGGGCTTCTTTTATCCGTTCACGGCGTTCTTGTTCACGACAAGACTTCAACTCTTGTTCGAGCTGCTTAATTTCTGATAAGCGATATTCCATAACGAAACCGTAGTTATTTTTCACCTTGTCGACATTTAAGTTACCAGAAAGAGTATCGAATCTTGGGTCGCGCCTGAGAGGCTTCGGTACATGAACAACTTCGCGAAATCTTGGAACGGCTCGTTTGCTAGACATTTCTACAGGAGCATGTTTGCTTCTGTCGTTTCTGTCATCATCATCATCTTCGCTGTCACTCGGTGACTCATGTCTTCTTCTGTTTTTCGATAACTTCGCTCCATTTTTTTGTGTAAATTTGACTTTTTCGCTTTTCAAGGCCCTTTGAGCTTCCAAAAGCTCTGAAAACGGAATAGATTTTAATTCTAAAGATAGTTAGACAAGATCAATGCTTATTCAGGTTCCTTACGTCTTTGTGTACTTTCCAAGTCCGTTTTTTCTTCGCTTTCGTCATTTGCTTCATCAGTGCTTTCTACTTCAGACATAACGTCTTCCACCTCATAATCTTCCTCCGAAGTGTCATTAAGGTCTTCAAGACTTGGTTTTACGGACGAAAGAGTCCCTTTGCGTAAGCTATTTCGTGCCATACTAGAAAGGAGGGGGACAGATACTCTCTCAGCGCAAAAAAAGTACCTATAAGTAATACCTAAACAATACGATATATAAATTAAACAGATACTGAAAACATCACAATTTATAAATTAGTGGTAGTTAATACCCTTTTCTTTATAATATGGTCGTAAAAAAACAACCTCTCCATTCTAGCAAGTTGATGATGACGAACAAAATAGATAGAGGTTTCTTTAAATGGTGCCGAAGATTTACAGGATAGAGCGACATTAAAATAACACGCGGAACAGCCCAATTTGGATAAAGCAGGGAGATAAAATATGAAAATAAAAACGATGAAATAAAGTGCAACATACTTTTAATATCCTTGATTTGCAAGGACATAGTGAACGAAAAACTTCACGTACGAGCAACCTCTACACAGTACATAGTCGTTCCCTTCATTATTTCTTCGTTGAGAAAAGAACGAAAGGGAATCTAAAAGGGTGTCATTTACCTTCAGAGCTCATATCCAAAAGCCACTTTGTGCATAGTTATAAATGTTTGGTTCCTTTTGCACTCCAGTGAGACTGTTTTACGTTTGGGTACTATCGCTATTTGGCTTAGAATCGCTCTCGCCAGAATCCGAAGGAGGTGGTATATATTGAGGGAGCGTGTGTGGAACATTTGCTGGATCAGGTGTAACATAAGCATTTGCGCGTTGAAGTGTCGGTGGAACCATAGATTGATTGCCAATAGTGTGTGAACGAGTACGTTGAACCCGGGTCGGAGGTGCAACATACGAACCATGCCGTTTCATGTAATAATTCATAAAACTCTCCTGTGTAATAAAAGGATGCTGTTTTGCTTGATCAGGAGTCCAACGTTTGAGTTGATTCAAATTCAAAAATCCTTTCAAAAAGTCTATAAAGCACATCCGTTCTTCCTCTTCTTCTGGAGAAAGTTGTTGCCCTTTCCGTCGGCTGTAGTTCATGATCAAGTCCTCAAGCGTCTTCTCACGAAAATACTGTTTTCCTGGCTGCTCGTTGGTGTCATTTTCACGCGAGAACTGTGAAAGCGACTTTAACTGGTACACCTTTTTACCATTCGCTAACTCGCAATTGAAGTACTTGCGTGTATTTTTTCCCATTTCCAACATCCACTGTGGTGGGTAACCAAGCATATCAATTATACGTGTCAACTGGTTATATTCGGAATTTCCAGGAAACAATGGGAGTCCCAAAAAAAGTTCAGCTAAGATACATCCAATGGACCAGATATCTATACTGCAGTTATAATGCAGACCAAGTATAACTTCTGGACTTCGATAAAAACGTGATTGAATGTAAGTGTATACCGTTTGCCGCTCATGGCATGCACTTCCAAAATCAATTACCTTAATTTTAGGCGAGGACAGATCTTCGAGCAATATATTCTCAGGCTTTAAATCACAATGAATAATTCGTGCTTGCTTCAGTACAGACGCACACGTTAAAAGCTGTGACGCGAACGACCGAACCAAGTTCAAGTGCAGCCCACGAAAGTGGTTCTGCTTTATTAATTCGTACAAGTTGACATTCAGTAGTTCAAATATTAGACATAAATGATTCTTGTGCATGAATTGGTCATAAAGGCGAAGAATGTGCTTCGTATCATCAGGATCCCATTTAGTGTTTAAAAGTTCAAGGATAGAAACTTCCATAATACATTGGTTGTAAAAAGCGGGTTTATTTTTTATCACTTTAATTGCAACGATCCGCTGTGTTTTCAAATCTTGACATTTTACAACTTGACCGAACGTACCCTTTCCCAAGATATCGAGTACAAGATATTTGCGGCCCTCGTCAATTCCAAGAACGTCATTGACATACAGAATATAGTCTGAATCTTTGTTGTCGTAACCGTGGTTATAAACACCCTCGCTAGGTTTTGTCAGTGGTCTACGAGGATTTTGGTTGGAAGAGAACTGGAAATTTGGATTACAGATCCGGTATGTCTCAGCCAAATGAATGGTAGCGCATTCCAATGGACTTAAATAACCCCCCAAAGGATTGACACGACGCATGACTCGCTGTTTAGGTGGAGCAACAGCTTGAGCAGTAGCATTTCCGGGGTAGGAAATATGCCGTATGTGTGAAGTCGATTTATTCTGTGGCACAGATAGTAAATCATGCTGCTCCTTCAAAAGCTTTGACGCGTCGGACTTGTTCCAGGAAGGTAAAATTGGCGAATTCTTACTCATATTCTCTGTAGCAACAAATAACCAATGGTTAGGGCAACCTAGCAGACGCGTAAATCTTGCGACGGAAAAACTCTTAAAGAATTAGAGAAAAACAGTTTCCAAAAGGTAAAACACAGGTTATTAGACAAAGTGTTGTGAAGGTTTGTAGAATAACTGAAACTTTGAAAGCGAAAAAACGCTATTTTGTGCGGGATCAGTGAACTTTGTTATAACAAAGGTAAAACAACGCGAGAAAAAAATTTAGAGTACTAACAAATACAACAGCGTAAATATAAAGAGGAATTGTAAGTTTGCAAAGCGAAGGACGGCAGTAAACACGTTCTCTGTACCTTGCCGCTCGGATGGTGTGAAGAGTACGACAACGGAAGGCTGATGTACCCCGAGCACCGTAGGTGATGATGGGTCGGCCATAGAACCCAGGGGCATCCATACGTCATAGTTCTCGGCGAATTATTTTTAAACAACAATAAGCTTTTAAGTGGTCACATGAACCCTTTTTTTGCAGATCGTGTCGATCATGGTATCGGCATTGCTCACGTACATTTGGGCGATTGAAACTATTATATTTTTCAGCCTGTTTTAACGGCGTACATGGTTTCTTACAATTGCGGAACAAAGTATTTTCCCACACGTGAATGGAAAAGAGCAACAGCACCAACAAAGACGCCAATGCTGACAAACACGGAGGTGTTCTCTTTGTTAACAACTGGTAGGTTAATAACGCGACTCACAAGTAAGATTTTTTAACTTAAAGACGGCAAAGTCTCGCACCTTTTTTCAAAAGATCCTTCTTGGAAACAGCTTCCATTTTAAATTTTTGTATCACCAAGCAGAAAGTAACAGTTGTGTACTCTAGGTTGGTGGTAATTGCCAGTTCTTAAAAGTAGTCGCTGAGAAACGTCCTTTAACGGATATGTTGTTACAATGTGTTATGTTAATATACTGTGGTATGTTAGTTCTCTTTATAAGCTTTAGTGGTTCTTAATGCACCTTGTAATATCCACATTACGAATTTTCGTTGAAAACTCTTGACGGGGAATTTCCGGTGATGTTCGGTGAATTCGGTAACCTTAATGGAGCGCTCAGCACCTCACCCTTCCTAGTCCCTCAACAAAAAAAACTTGCCAACCACCAACATGTCCAGATTCTTCAAAGGAGGTTCTAGTGACAGTGACAGTGAGTCTGAAAGCTCCTCCGAGGAGAGCTCTGTCTATTCATCCTCCTCTGCGGAAAACAGTTCCTCTGAGGAGAGCTCCAGCGATGACTCCGAGACGGAGTCTGAGTCTTCAGAGTCCTCTGAATCTTCTTCATCCGAATCTGAATCCGAGTCTTCCGATTCTGAGAGCGAATCTGAAAGCGAATCTGATAGCTCGGAGGCTTCTGACTCAGAAGGCGAGTCGTCCGAATCAGAAAGTGAGTCTGAGAGCGAACAGGAATCTGAGGAAGAGGAGTCGAGTGAAGATGAGGAAGAGCGTCCTAAAGGACCTGCGGGTTTCTTGAAGACCACTGCCAAGCCTGACGAGAGCAAGTCGGCTGCCTCAAAGTTCCTCCGTGGCGGTGAGAGCAGTGATGAGAGCAGTGACGAAGAAGATGGTCGTCGTGTGGTGAAGAGTGCTAGAGACAAGCGCCTGGAGGAGCTGGACACCTGTATTCAGACGATTGATTCGTCTAGCAAGTCAAACAAGTGGGTTGTCGTTTCTAACGAGTTTGATCACCTTAACAAGATTTCTCAAAAGTGTGCGCAGGCTGGCCAGCGCCCTCCTAAGTATATTGAACTTATCTCTAAATTGGATGAGCTGTTAGAGTCTGCTGACAAGGCTTTTGTCAAGAAGCTGGATGCTGCCAATGCCCGTGCGTTCAACACTCTTAAACAACGCGTGCGCAAGAACAACAGACAATTTGCTCGGGAGATCGAACGCTACCGCCAAGATCCTGTTGCTTTCCTGAAGCCTGTGGAAATCGCAGACGTTGTGAAGACGTCGAATGCTAAGGCTGGTCAAGATGAGATTATCGTTGACGGTGTCGCTACTCGTGGCATTGTTGCTCCTGTTGCTACCGATGGTTTGGGCAAGGCTGATGAGATCAAGCCTGCTGATATTTTCAAGCACTTGCGAACTATCTATGAGGCTCGCGGTAAAAAGAGCACTGACCGTGCCGAACAAATTCGTATCCTCGAAAAGCTTGCCTCCGTTGCCGTTACTGATTACCAACGTCTTCGCGTTAAGGTGGCTCTCATCTCGGCTCGTTTTGATTTGAGCCCCTCTGGTCAATACATGCCCGTGGAGCAATGGAACTTTGCTTTGAAGGAGTTGATTGAGATGCTGGATGTTATGGACAAGAACCGTAAGATTGTTGTTGTTGAAGACATAGAGGATGACTTTGAGGATGACGACAATGTCGCCGCGAACGCTGTCGACGGTGTCCTCCGTGTTCAAGGTAGCATGATATCATTTTTGGAGCGTCTTGATGACGAGTTTACTCGTTCTCTTCAAATGATTGATCCTCATTCCCCCGAGTACATTGAGCGTCTTAAGAACGAGACCGATCTCTACAAATTGATTGTGAAGACCCAATCGTATCTTGAGCGCATTAATGTTGTAAACAACACTGCGCGTCTCATCATGCGTCGTCTTGACCGCTTGTACTACAAGACAGAGCAAGTCATCCGTGCTAACGAGGAGGCAGCCTGGAGCTCATTCCCCGCTACCTTTGATCTTACCATCACTCCTCGTGCCTTGACAAGCACCCCTGATGACTTGATTCACGCTCTCTGTGTATACTTGTACAAGAATGGAACGAGTCTGCTCCGTACTCGTGCTATGTTGTGTCATATCTACCACGAAGCTCTTCAAAACAGATTCTACAAGGCTCGGGACATGCTTCTCATGTCTCACTTGCAGGACACTGTGCATGCAGCCGATATTGCGACTCAGATTTTGCACAACCGCACCATGGTTCAAATTGGTTTCTGCGCGTTCCGTAACGGAATGGTTCAAGAGGCTCAATCCGCTCTGCAAGATGTTTCTACCACTGGTCGCGTTAAGGAGCTTTTGGGTCAAGGTATTCAAACACCCAAGTTCGGGCAAGCTGCTCCTGAACCTGATCGTCTTGATAGACAACTCGTTCTCCCCTTCCACATGCATATCAACCTTGAGCTGTTGGAGTGTGTATACCTGACGTGCTCTATGCTTATGGAGATTCCCGCTATGGCTGCTGCTCTGTCTGCCGCTTCCGATGCACGCAAAAAGGTGATCAGCCGGCCGTTCCGTCGTATGTTGGAGTACAACGACCGTCAAAGCTTCACTGGTCCTCCTGAAAATACCCGCGAATTCATCATGCAGGCTTCTAAGGCTTTGTCTGACGGCGACTGGCGTCGTTGCGAGGAGTTCATCCATTCTATCAAGATTTGGAATTTAATGGCTGACACTGAGTCTATTAAGAGCATGTTGAGCGAAAAGATTCGCGAAGAAGGTTTGCGCACTTATCTCCTCACATACGCCGCCTTCTATGATTCTATGTCACTCTCTTTCCTCGCTGAGACCTTCGACTTGCCTTTGGAGCGCATCACCGTCATTATTTCCCGTCTTTTGTCGAAGCGCGAGATTCATGCTGCATTGGATGAGGTGCATGGTGCTGTTGTTTTTGAGCGTGTTGAACTGAATCGTTTGGAGATTCTGGCTATTCAACTTAGCGAAAAGGTTGCCCAATTGGGTGAGGCAAACGAAAAGGTCTACGAACAAAAAACACAGCACAACAACCCTCAAGACAACAGACGCAGAGACAAGGGTGGTGCCGTGAAGAGACGGAACGACCGTGGCGGCAACAACGACAATAGAGGAAACCGCTCTGAGGCAAATTAGACGTGAGTGCGCATACAAGAAGCGTAAGTACTCATATCAACGCTTGTACGCACACTCGTATTCCATCTCATGCTATGCTATTCTCGTCCTTGGCTAATTTTGTGTCTCTTAAAAATGAACGTATGTCCGGCTAACAACAAGCTTAATGTTTGTATGTCTTGTAAAGTAGCACTTAGAATATTTTGAAGGCAGTTTGGTGTGAGGTTCGGTGGAATTGTGTAAGTGTTACCCCCAGATTTCGTCTTTTTTTGATGGGGTGTAGAATGTGACCATTGTATTCTGCATCTCTTCCTAAAAATGGCTTATTCTTCTCTACCTTTCCCGTTGCTTTGTTAGTTTTTCTTCGCATGCGAGACGGGTAACCAGCCCATCTCGCTTAATCTTTTGGTGGTGAGTTTGGCCGAGTCGGCCGTGGCCCGACGTGGCTATGACGAGGAGCCGTAACCAGCACGCTCCACACATATCTTTCCTTTACCACACACACTCCTTTAACTCACTCTCCCTCTATAGAAAACAATGTCTTGGCAAGGTAAGAAGCATCATTACAGCTACAGGAGTTTCATAAGTACAAAGGCTAACGTATGTTATAGCTTACGTTGATACCTCTCTTACCGGTACTGGCAAGATCGATAAAGCAGCTATCGTCTCTCGTGCCGGCGACAGTGTCTGGGCCATCTCTCCTAACTTCAACCTTGGCGCTGATGAGTTGAAGAGTCTCGCCGCCGGTTTCCAAGACCCCCCCAGTATGTTTGGAACTGGTATCCATCTTGCTGGTCAGAAATACATCACCATCCGTGCTGAGGGTCGTTCTATTTACGGTAAATTGCAGAAGGAGGGAATTATTTGTGTCTCTACCAAATTGGCAATTTTGATTTCTCACTATCCTGAGACGACTCTTCCTGGAGAGGCTGCCAAAATCACAGGTGCGTTGTTTTGCGGATGTAATATCGTCCCATGTGACCGTGATTCTATTGTTACTAACGAAACGCAGAGGCTTTGGCTGATTATTTGGCAGGTGCCGGATATTAGAGATTTACTATTACGGTAGTTGCAAGTTTTGCAAACTTAATGATTCATAATTAAGAGCATTTAGAAGAAGTGTTTGTTGCATGGTGAGTGGTCTTTTGTTGTGGTCTAGGGTTTATGTTGTGTGATAGTCCTGTGGTGTTCCTTTTTGTTAAGTCTTATAACAAATAATATGTATATTATTATTGGGTAGCAAAGTAATCGAGTTCCCGTGGCCAAGTTGGTTAAGGCCTCATGCTTATATGGTACACCTCTTACCAGGTATGCTACGTGAAAATCGCGAGTTCGATCCTCGCCGGGAGCACAGTTTTTTGCTATCATAATTAAAGTCTACGGAGAAACGCATTCGGGGCTCAGTTAAAAGGCTCGTAACGCTAAATCATGCTATTAGGTTATTGTCATCAACCTACTTGCTTGCTTAACGAGAAGAGATGCGACTTTGTCATTCCACCAGGTAAAACAAGATGCATTTCGATAGCCAACAGATTATTGTGGATAACGAACAAAAATAGGTCGCATAGCGTTTCTTACATTTCACGCATAGTTTCTTGGTTTAAGTTATTAATGTAGTTTTGATCTACTCAGATTTGTTTGGCACTTTGTTCAATCTTATTTGTGGAACTCGTAAGTCAAATATTCTGACATAAAAAAATCAGATCTTTGGATCGACGTGGAAGTTCAAAGCTGAGGAGGCAGTTAATTTTCTTTGCCGGGAACTACGAAGATTAAATAATTCTTCATGGATTGTTCGTAGATTGTTGTAGCACATGAATTCTATCAGAATCGTTCAATGCATTGTTAGGAATGAATTGAGTAATTACGTAGTGCCTTCCGTCGGCTTTTCGGCTTTTGGTCGCTATGCTTGCGCTTATTTTCTTTATTGGTTAAGGTGCAAACTTGAACGAAAATTTTTCGGGTCAAGCGATAATCTTAAGTCGTTAGTACAACCAATACACGTCTAGATCTTATGTAAGCAATCTGATCATTGGAACACCTCAGGGACTAAGACTTGATTTATTGCGCTTGCCCCGCGGTATTTAAGGACGCGGGTTCTCCCCTTGATTGTAGACTAATAGGGGTAACGAAAGTTCTCTTATATATTGAAAATACATAAAAACGGACTTTTCTAAATAAAAAGGGAATCTCATTGAGAAATAGGACTTGGCTTAAGTCCCTTTTATCACTTCTCGATTAAGTTAAAGAGTAAAAAGTTTGCTTTGTTCATGAATACATTTAGTTGGTGAAAAGACGGTTCTGGTTTATTCATTCTTGTTGGCATCATTGTCTGTTCACTACTTATTTCTGTGGTTGTGTTTTTAAAAAATCGCTTACTATCCAAAGTTTCTTTTTTAATCAGAACAGAAGATTCCAAAAAAAAAATATATATATATTCAATTCGTTCAGTCTCAACGCTTTATTATTCTCGTTTGATTCCCGTATCGTCTGGCATTAACGCGCTCAGCTTTCTTTCATTTTTCTCGTCTATTTTGCCCGAACCTTTATATGAATATGGAAGAATTTCGAAACTGTCCCACATCATTGAGTGATGAGGGTAAGGAAAAACAAAATGTTGAAATCTCCACAAATACCACATTGATTTCTTCGGATTCAACCGCTGACCTTGAGAAACAATTGAGTAGCGAGAAAGAGGATGTTCAGTCGGGAGGTGAAATCCCTGAAAACAATATGCCAGTCGTCATGGTTGGTATATTGATGACTGTTTTCCTTGCTGCTCTGGATAGTACTATCGTTACTACTGCAATTCCTACCATTGTGCGGGACATGGCAAGTGACATTGACTACTCTTGGATTGGTTCCTCGTACACGTTAGCTCTGACAGCCGTTCTTCCTTTCCTGGGTGTTGCCTCCGATATACTGGGTCGTAAAGTCGTTTTGTATAGCAGCATCTTCTTCTTTCTTCTGGGTAGCGCACTCTGTGGAGCTAGCAAGTCCATGATTATGCTCATTGTTTGTCGTGCTGTTCAAGGAATTGGCGGAGGTGGCATTACTTCGTTGTGTTTCATTGTTATTTCGGATATTACCACACTTGCCAACCGGTCTTTCTACATATCCTTCATCGCTTCGGTATGGGGTATCGCTTCTGTCGTCGGTCCACTCCTAGGAGGTATCATTTGTCAGCGTACAACATGGCGCTGGATTTTCTTCATTAACTTGCCAACTGGTGGTGTTTGTGTCGCACTCCTTGTATTTTTCCTCCATCTTCCCGTTCGTCCACGGACTACGTATCAACAATTTCTTAAGACTTTCGACTTCGTCGGTCTTTTTACATGTATTCTCGGAATTGTTCTCCTTTTACTTGGACTTTCAGTTGGTTCTACCAGTAACCACTGGAGCCAAGCCAATGTGATTGCTTACATTGTCGTTGGTGTGGTCTTATTAATTATATGTGCTTTTTGGGAAGCGACAACCAAAAGAAATCAAATTCTTCCACCCTTCATGTTCAATGGTTTATCCAAATGTGCATTATTGCTTACAGTTTTCCTGCACAATTACAACTACATGTTGTTTGCCTACTATTTACCGGAGTTTTATCAAAATGTTAAAGGTAACAGCCCTATTATATCCGGTGTTCATATTATAGCACCAGCATTCTTGGTATCTACATTCTCTTTTGCTACAGGAATGTTTATTAAGAGAACAAAAAACTTTATGATCCCCATGTACTTCGGTTGGGTATTTATGACCGCCGGTATGGGCGCACTCATTAATATCGTTTACACAAGTCCCGTTGGAAAAATTATCGGGCTCAGTTTGATCTTTCCGGTTGGAGCCGGATGTATGTTTTTGCCTCCCCTCCTTGCTTCACAGGCTGCAACTCCTCCGCAATATATGGCCGTTGTTACCTCGGTAGTTATGTTTGTCAGAAATGTTGGTGGAAGTGTCGGCATTATTGTCGGTAAAGTTATTTATACTCAAGACCTTACTTCGACATATAAAGGAAACAGCACTTTAGCGAAGTTATCTTCGGACCAGATTAGCGCCCTCCCTCAAACGGAGAAGACGGAGTTACTTACTAACATGGGAGAGGCTTATCGATTAAATTGGATTGTTGGCGCAGTTTTGTCGGGTATTGGACTTGTTTGTCTCCTGGCTGTCAGAAAGTTTGGCAAGAAACAAAACTAATTGTTTTATGTCGACTCATGTCATACGCATGCCTGTACTCGCGAAATATTTTATGTTCCTTCATGACCTTTGTAATTATTTTTAATTCTCAAAACTGCATCGGCACGGTTTCGGTTATTACTCCTTTTTTCGGCTACACATTGGGTTAAATTTATTGGCTGTATCTTATAAGGCTTAAAAGTGGATACTAGAATTATTAATGTAGTTATTTTCCATTCGAATCTTAACGTTATTAGCTCTTAATCTTATGGAATCGGGTGTTGCTTTCCATTCTGTCGTTGAAGTGGGATGAGGTAAACTGAAATATTGTTGACTGATTTGGCTATAATTGCATCAAATGTCAGTATATTGTTTATAAGCATCAATTGCGTAAAATTGAAAATATTTACGGAGGAAATGTTTTCGATGAGAGCATGTTCCATTCTCGTAGTCGATTATGCATAGACGTTCCTCCTTCATTATGGACACTTCCAAATACGCAATGCGTATTGGAAGCTATGAATAAAACACTAAAAGTCTGGTATCATACTTGAGTAAATTATGAGATAAAATTGGCAGCAGAACAAAGTTGCCAGTAAGCAAATAATTCTTTTTATGAACCGCTTTAACAGTGCTTAATTCTAAAAAAAGCACATAGGTAATTGTTTTAAAGGTGGTTAATCAAATCTAGCAAAGATCACATCTTCAGAAGAAACAACCAAAATATTAATTGCTCGAAAAGCAAAACTCAACGATTTAAGAAGCTTATGAAGGACTTATATTTATAACATATCATATTTGTCCCTCCGCTCATATGCAAAGTCATGGCATTAAGCAGGCTTAATTAATATTCATTAAAAAGAATAATATATCAATTTACTACAATAACTGGTCATTTCTCACAGTATTTGCATGCCCAGAATTTAACTTTAGCATAGCGATATTCATATTCACTTTATCGTATTCGAGAATTCATTTTGTTATTCCTGAAAGGATTAAAAAGAATAGAATTTTTAACACTACTTATTTATCGACTATAGATCTTTTATTTATTGTATAATGAAGACTTGATTTAGGCATAAATGTTAATGGCAGACCTTACATATCAAATTATCTGATTACTGCCAATTTCATAACAAGACTCAGTGGCTCTAGAATAACCATACCAATTATCGTTGATAAGGACATTAAAGCGTTGTTCCTACAGTTCCACAATCTCAGTAATTTTATCACGGGAGACTCAGTCAATGTTTCGGAAGTCTATTCACCGAGGCAGCAAGTATATAAGTCATACGTTGCGTATTTTTGGAACAAGGAAATTTATAATGGTTCAGCATTCGCACGTGGTGAATCGATATTGGTTAGACAACTTCGATATTAAAACTTAAACCGTTTTTATAGAATCCGAATATATGTCTGAATATATATTAAGCAATAATTGAGTATTTTAATGTTAAAAACAATTTAGAAAGCGCAATATCTCGAATAAGTTTAAACAATTAATATAGTGTTTGATATTTTATGTTAAACTTTGTCTATCCGTTCCTCGTAGATAGTCTCTTAATCTATGAATTAATTCATAAAACTTAAACGTAACAAATCCAGGTCTTCGAAAGTGGTATCAATTGCAAATCTGATCAATTCCCTTAGAATGCGAACATAAAACTGGTGCCGTATTATTCAACGTTTCCCGGAAGATACCTGCTCTACTGTTGCTGTACATATCGCGTACAACAACAACGTCAAGTGATGTCCTAGTACTTCCTATCACTTCAAATGGTGCATATCATGTTATTATTAGCATATACTGCTAACCCTATCGAACAAGACACATCTCATGGTGGACGAAACTCGTTACTCACAAGTGTTTATATATGAAGTTTAAATGACCATTGTACATACAAATATATTTGTTTACGCAGTTTATGAGTTTACGTAAACTGGGAATAACTCTTCTTCTCATTTTTAACTGTTAAATTTACTTTACTGAAGATATTGTTTTTGACTATACGTTAACAACGGTTAGTCCTCATTTTCCAAAAGCTCTCCTCAGAACGTCTGAGCATAAACAAATTACGATTTTAAGAGAACTCTTTGATGTCTCTAAAAAGGAAAGAACACTCATCTCCCCACAAAAACAATCATTTAGCTGCAGGGGCGGTAGCCGGTTTTGTTTCAAGTGCGGCACTACAACCTCTAGACTTGTTAAAAACTCGATTACAGCAAGGAAAACATGAATCCTTATTCAGAATAATAGTTAGAGTATGCAAAAGTGATGGAGGCGTCATGTCTTTATGGAGAGGAACCTTTCCTTCAATCTTGAGATCAACAACTGGAGTATCCTGTTACTTTTATACGCTGAATCTATTGCGTACCTCATTTGGTGATGGCGGGGCTCATTTTAGTGCTAAGCAAAACTTCTGGATGGGTGCTGCTGCTCGTTCAATTGTGGGGTTTTTCTTTATGCCTGTTACAGTTTTAAAAGTTCGATATGAAGTAAGGGAAACAAAACCACTTTATAGCTTGCTCTGTTTCTCAAATTACTAACCGACTTTTAGAGCAGCCATTATTCTTACAATTCGTTCCTTGAAGCAGTGAAGGACATATGGAAAAAAGAAGGAATATCAGGCTATTTCAGAGGTTTCGGCGCAACAGCTCTTCGTGATGCCCCGCATGCTGGTATTTACGTTTTCTTCTACGAGAAAGGAAAGGAAAAGTTATCAAATCTTGTGAGAGTGATGCAGCGGAATCAAGATTCGCAACTTGAATTTAAAAATACCATCAATGTAGTGTCGGGCCTTATATCAGGTACTGCAGCTACTATTCTCACAAACCCTTTTGATCTGTTGAAAACGAGAGTACAGGTTTATCCTGATCGATACCGAAATTTCGTACAAGCATCGAAAATGATTCTAAAAGAAGAAGGAATTAAAGGTTTTTTTGATGGCTTCGGACTAAGGGTGGTAAGAAAAACATTAAGTTCCACGATAGCATGGTCTATATACGAATGGGTTTTAGCTAAGTAACCATTTATGTACGATTATTTTCTTTTAAATTTCGAATGGGAGACAACTTAATATTATTTTTATATGTTAATGAGATTACGTTACACTTTTTCATCTGAACAGAAACTAGTTTTTGCCTTTTGAGTGTTTATCGTTTCTCGCTTTAACGCTTTCACGCAATTATCGAGACATAACCTCCTTCACAGAAAACATTTCCTTTTTCATTCAAATAAAATATTGATGCCAAAGGTTCATCTCTTTCTGTTACTTTGAGTGGATCTAAACACAATTTACATGAAAAAGATGAAAATAACCGAACTTTTTAAGCAAGTTCTTGGCACAAATCAAGATGCGACACTTAATGAATCACAACTGCGCGAAGATCACCTCTGTGAAAAAAACGAAAACTTTAAGGAAGCAGAAGTAATCCATGATCTGAAAACACTTACTGAAGAGACAGTCTCGCACTTAAGTGAATGGTCAAAATTCTTAAAGAAAATCACTGACTCAAAAACATCTGACATGCCAATAAGCTTAAAGTCCTCAAGAAAACTAGAAGATTTCCAACAAAGACTACGCAACATGTATGGAATTTCCACCGGAGCACTCATTTCTGGTGATTTTAAGAATCCGCAGAATTTCTTGAAGGCTTATGAACTATGCATTGGAATATTAAAGTTATGTCTCGTTGATCCATTAAGGAATTATCCAGCTTTTCGCTACATTTCATTGTTTTCATTTAAGTTTTATATCGGATTACCTGACTCATTAAGAATCCTGACACGTACATTTATTGAGTCAAGTACCCTTGCTTTCTATCGACTTTTAAATAGCGAAGATGACAGAAAAAAGTTGCTTGACATTCTTTTTCCTTCCAAATCTCGTTTGGCCTCATTGTTTCCCAAAGATGATGTTTATCATTGGACAGCTCTTCATAATGCGATTAAACGACGAAGGTCGAAAATCGAGAGAGAAAATAGAAAACCAATGCTAAAACAGCAGGAGTTTCGGCGCACTTTTCAGCGCGCAGTCTGGCTTCTTTCTCAACATAAACTTAATTTTCATCCTCCAATTTTAAAGATCGAAAAACCTATCAATGTGAAACCGATACCTAACGGAACAGTAGGAACTACTACTGATCTTAAAGACAGAATCATTGAAACATCTAATTCATCTTATTCTGAGGATGAATCATCATCAAAAAAGGACGCCGAACTTTTTGAGACTATTCTCCTTAAAGAAGAAGCCGATAAAAAAGTATCTGCGAAGCACGCCGATTCAGAAAGTGATTTGTCCACGAACTCAAGTGATGACATACTTCTTGCACATGAATGCAATTTGCCTAAAACCAAGAAACCGCGGATACAACATCCCTCTCCTATAACTGAATCCGTTCACCATTTCTGGAATAATTTAGAGGATTTGGAGCTTTTCCGCATGATCACTCTTTTCCGTGACTCTTGGTTTGATATAACGGAGTACCAAAAAGAAATTGGCGGTCCTCTTTTACATTTCACATCAGACCAAATTGCTCAAAGAGCACTATTTATTTATGAGATTTTTTGTTACGGAGGAAGGTTAAATGAATTGTTATCTTATTCCCAAAATTGGGAATTCATTCATCCATCAACATAAAATTTAAAAGACCAATTCACCAGATGATGACTTACCAACTTTTAGTTAATATCTTTCTATTGTTGCTAAATTACTTTTTTGAAGAGTAAGGGTGATACACAAACTTCGCTCATGCATTTTTGGTGACAAAACTTGTTTTTCTATTTTTTCATGAGTTCAGAATTCATTATCGTGCATGCAGGTGCAGGAGCATACTCAAATAAGAAAAGAACTCAGGCCACGACCGCCATACGCCTGTATGTTGAATTACTCAAACATCTCTAATAACCAGTAAAGCGCTTGTCAGATAGCAGTTGAGGCACTTAAAAATGGATGCGATTGCATGGAAGCAGTCGTGAAAGCTATAATGTCTATGGAAGATAATCCACATACCAATTGTGGAACAGGCTCAAATTTAAATCAACATGGCTATGTTAGTTGTGACGCTGGTTTAATGCGTTCCACGGACAACTTATGTGCTAGTATTGGTGATTGCAGAGTAGCTAAAAACCCTATACAAATATGTGAAAAACTCTTGCTTTCTCAGCACAAGTTGAGTCCCTTAGGGCTACAACCGCCCTGCTTTCTGGTTCATGATGGTGTCAAAGACTTTATGGAACAGCATGCTTTGCCAACATACCCTCCAGAAAAATTAATAACAGAAACATCTTTAAGGACATACAGGCACTGGAAAGAACGCCGCGTTGAAATTGAAAAACATATGTTTTCTGATACCGTTGGTGCAATATGCATTGATAGATATGGAAATATGGCGATCGCATGCAGCAGTGGAGGAAACATCTTAAAGCATCAAGGCAGGATTGGTCCTTCTGCTTTACCAGGTTGTGGCTTTTGGATTGAAGGAAGCAGCGATAAAAGCATGTGTGCATCTACTGTGACGGGAAGCGGAGAGCTTATTATACGTACTCAGTTTGCTTCCAGTGTCTGTCAAAGTCTATTAGATTCTTCGGAAGAATGGTCGTCATTAAAAGAGCTAACACGCAATGTACAACGTATGTGTTTGACTGCGATACTGTTATTTGTTCTAACCTTGCTAGATCATCACACGAATAAGTATGTAGCAGATCCAATGGTTGGGTCAATATTCACGAAGCTTGAACGCTTAGGAAAAGCCAATGTGCTGGTAACGTTTGGTTATGCACATACATCTCCAGGAATGGTAAGCATCATAAATTGTTTGAAAAACTTCATCCTAATGTTATTTAAAAGGTTTTGGGTTACATGAAGGGAAATTCGTCTAAAGCTACGGTTATTACTAGTGAACTTAATAATTTGGATACAGTGACTAATGTTTTTGCCTTCAAAGCAAATTCAGGCTAAATTGACCGGAAAAACTGATATAATTTCAGCTGATACATATGTTTTGGTAATTACGTTTACAAAAATAAAACCCATATTCGATAGTATATTTTTATACTAAGTCTTTTGCATTGGTCTGGTGTAGTTTCTTCATAACTTACTATTGCCTGCGTGCAGTGCCCAGCGAAGCACTGTAAGAACCACGTTCACGAAAACAGCCAAATGACTACTGTTTCTAAGGAGAAACATGGTAGTGTACGGAAAGAACATGCTTCTGCTCATTTGGGGAATCTAAAGGCAGAATATTATCGTTCCAAATTTAACGATGTTATGAGGTTTCGGATTCGCACGATTCTGTATCCAATTATTCGAGGAGAAACGCCTCTTATAAGCAGTCTTCAAGTGCGTTTGCTGTAACGAAATATGACTAACATGGGTGAAGAAGCGATTCCGTAAACCTTCTCTTGATACATACTTTGCTTTAAGTGCATTTTTTGGTACTCACTTCTTCTTTTTAATTTCATTGCCTATTAGTTTCTGGAGTGGTCATTTGAGTTTTACAATTGCGTACGTATTAACGCTATTATTTTATGGTAAACACTGACAGCAAAAAAGGATGGTTCAATTATTTGCATCGGGGTGCTATATAACCGGCTTCATTAAGGACTATTGCTGTCTTCCCCGGCCCCGTTCTCCACCTGTTAAACGTATATCCTATACCAAGGGCGCTAATTTTGAGTATGGTTTTCCCAGCACTCATACCATGAATGCCGTTTCTACAGCCACTTATTCGCTATTCACGGTGTTGCATTATTCTCGTGATGTTCCTTTATGGCAAACATTTACTCTCATTTCTGTTATCTTTCTTTATGCCTTCTCCATCATGATAGGCCGTTTGTATTGCGGCATGCACGGCTTTCTTGGTAAGTAATTATCCAATGCAAAAAACTCTCTGCTAAACAAAAACAGATATATCTTCTGGTTGTGTCATGGGAGTGATTCTTGCTTACTTCCGCTGGACTTATCGATCCTTCTTTGACGATTTGTTCTTTAGTCCCTCTATCTTAGGTATGTTGTCCTTTAAGACACATGTTAACCAATCAGTCCCCTTGATCTCTTTCGTTCTCTGTATCTTTTTGATATGGGCATTGCCAGACGCAGTTGAGAACTGTATTTGCATTGAAGATAGTATTTCTTTCGTTGCAGTAATACTCGGAATCAGTATCGGTTCATGGGCTAGTACCGCAAAAACGTACAACTACCTAAAAATGCCTGCTTCTCAATCGCTTATTGTACTTATTACTCGGATTTGCATAGGTATGGAGATTACAACTACACAAATTACGCGCGTTATTAACTATATAAATCAGGCGTTCCAGTTGTTGGGCTGTGGAAAGAATTGGGTAAATTTATTCTTCTGAAAGTTCTTATAAGGGTATTCCATTTTCTTGGAAAAGAGGATTTAGAACCAATTCGCATTAGCCAACGGGGAATTAAAACTGCTGCGGATTCTGTATTCAATCAACAAAACACGACTGGATTAGGCGTTTCCACCGCTCATCGTGATCACCCTCACCCTATTAGATTTGACCACGAAACTGTTGCTCGAATTATCATATATGCAGGCATTGGATATTTGGCGACGCACCCCCTTCCCCTTCTGTTTAAATGGCTGAAGGTTTAACATTCACTGAAGGAATAGCCCCTACTTTATCTACGCATATTATTCATCAAACTCATGATACTACACAATGCATATCTGTTGAAAGAGACAGCTTTATGGCTGTTATATTCAAATGAAGGGAAAATTAATTACAAACGCGCTTCACTTACTAAATTTGTTTGTTTATGCTCTTCTAAAATGAGTATAGCATTTTAGATTAGAATGTTGACAGACTGAACTTGTTTCACCAGAGTTTTCGGCTTCTGCTAAAAGGTTAAAAAGGATGTAGTATTAAAACGAGACAGAAACGAACAGAAACGAAAAATTTTACAAGCTAAACTGGACAATATCCGAGAAATGATCACCACTTCTGTTCTTTTTTTTTTAGAATCTTCTAACCGAAACTGAAAGCAGCATCCGTTCAATGACTTTCTGGTATTTATCGTTCGTGTGCAGAAGGCGTAGTATGTTTAGCATTTGATAAACCTCTAGTGCTTCAGAAGAAGTCGCGGAAATAAACACAGAAGCATCGAATTGTAACAGTTGGGGAACAAAAATGTAGTTTCGAAAACAGACAAGGAGCATCATATGCACATTTTTTAATGAGATTGTTTGGTCAACCGACAGGCGGGCCATTGAAGAACCAGCAGTATTATCCAACTGCATGAGTTCCGAAACCGGCACAAAAAGACTTTCCAAATATGGTAATACGTGTGTGTAAAACAACGTCCAACGCTGTAGCAAACTAGATAATGAAAAATTATTGGTTTCATCATGCAAATAACTCTGAACTGCTATCACGTCTACTCGGATATCATGCAGCATTAATTGAAGGAGTTGATCCACATCAGCCTTTGATGAACAAAGGCGTATGCATTGGTTCAGTACGTCATTACTTGTTTCTATAGTGGATTCGATACTGAATTTCTTATTTTGTTTCAGCGCTTCGATAAGAGGACGAACTGTAGCATAGAATTCATCCCAACAACTTTGAATTGTAACTGGTCCCTTCTTGTGTTCTCGTATATGCAATGAGTTTCGACATCTTGAGAGTACCTTCTGTTTCGTGCTTACTCCATTGGCATGTAATGATTGTCTCTGAACTTTTTTTTCTGAGAGGGATCCTGAATTGTTTTCTGAGCTCTTTTTCCGAGACATTGGAAAACAAAAACATGGAGATTTTCTCATACTTAAGACACTTCATGGATACGTTTTCGTGCTTTATCCATGACGGTATTGTCGCACTTGGCCTCAGGAAATTTCTGTTTACATTTAGGCATCGAGGTCATATACTAAACAGAGTGACGATATAGAGTCGCCCATTGAAAACATGCGAAAAGTCTAATATTCTAAGCGAACCTTAAGTTCAAACGAAGAGCGATAAGCAGGAATCCTTTTCGGTTAACAAAATTTGCTGCAACTGCTAAAAGAACTTTTTTTTGACAATGGCAGCTGCGGAAAAAAGTGCAATCACTTTGGAGTACAAAGAGGATAAAGTCGACGGGGTTTTCGACACTCTAGAAATCCCAGTTGAATCAGCCAAAGAAGGGAACTACGAATCTTTGTTACAAGGAATATTAAGCATGCAAAGCATCTGCAACATCAAATTCACGGATCGTATGGCCTTTGATAACGTAGACGATGTTGAAGAAGAACAAGCCATTCAGCTCTAATAACAAACGTAACACATTCTTATTTTGTCTGACTTTACGCCCTGCCGGAGTGTCTGAATGAACAAGTACGGTAATTTAGCATTGTTCTTGATTGTGGGATTTCCATTTCAACAAATTCATACGTAACTTACATGTACTCTTTAAGCTTCCGGAGACGTCTGGCACCCTCTTCCAACTCATCAAACGTTTTACAGAAGGCAAAACGCAGGTACGTGTCGGCAATGTGAGCGTCTTCGTCAGTGAAGAATTCTGTCGGAGGAATTGTAGCGATACCAATCTCCTTCATGAGCCAAAGAGCAATCTTGAAGTCACGGGGTCTGTCCTTGATTGCGTCAGGGACGGGATAGTCCTCGGGAACCTTGACCTTGGAAAAGTTAACCATGGTGTAATACGTTCCCTCAGGCTGCGAATACGGCAAGCCGAGCTCGTCGAAAACATCGGCCAAAACACGGAAACGCTTTTTGTAGCTGTCAACATACTCGCTGAAGTAATTGTACTGATCGGCGACGGCTAAGGAGTCCGCAATAGCCTGCTGCATTGGTCCGTTCGTAGCAAAACAAATACGAGTGTGTGCCGCTGAACAATACTTAATAAGATGAGCATCTCCAATTAGCCATCCAATTCGCCAACCTGTAACGCCAAAAGTTTTGCCAGCGGAACCGACAGCGATTACATGTTTGAAGAGCTCGGGACGCAATGTTGCCAAACGAGGAAACTCATCAACATAAGTTAAACGTTCGTACACCTCATCTGAGACAACCACCAAATTGTTTTCAAGGACCACGTCAGCAATTTCCAGGAGCTCTTCTCTGGAAAAGACTTTGCCCAGTGGATTGTGGGGAGTGTTAATTACAAGCATGCGAGTTTTGCTCGTTATTGCTGCACGCAAACGTTGCATGTCCAGCTTCCATTCCGAAGCTGAAACAGGCCGTTCCGAGCCAGCGGCAGGAGGAATGATTGGGACATAAACGGGAACACCGCCATACATCGTAATGTTACTGATATACTGGTCAAAAAAAGGCTCCATAACGATTACCTCATCTCCAGGGTTGAGAAAAGCAGCAAATGCGCTTAAAAAGCCTTCGTTTGCGCCAGTTGTGACAAGAATTTGGCTTTCGGGATCAAGCTCACGGTTATACAAAGGTGAGTAGGTCTTTGATAATTGTTTACGAAGATTCAAACGGCCGCGAGTGTGTTGGTACTGGTTGCAAGAAACATCATCAATGGCACGTTTTGCCGCATCCAAAATAAACTGAGGCGGATTGTAATTGAAAAAACCTTGACTAAGAGACACGGGAGGTACTTTGCATTGTGCCGCTGTCTGGTTGATAAAGGTCCAAACGTCTGGCCGATTAGCTGCCAAACGAGCGCTGGGCAACAGAGCTGGCTTTGAGCCTGACATAATTGTTCGAATAAAGCGCTTCAGCTTGAACTACGTTTAAAAAGAAAAGGAAACTTTTCTTTAATCGGAAGTGAAATCAGATCGTAAACTAGCGTCCCTTGAGTTGCGCACCGTCTATCAGCAAACAGATGTGTTTCGGTTTAATCGGTGATGTGTTTATAGCGAGACAATTATACCATATAGATATATTCGGAACGCCGGATTGTAAGTGATGAGCCAGTCATAAAGAAATAGCGCTGATAGACATTTTGTGCAAACAAGGTTGCCGCAGAACACGCGAGTATTGCGAATATACGAACACCAGTCTCCTTTAAGAGTCGCTTATTTTCTATTGGATCAGTTCAAGATAATATGAAGGCACGTTGGAATGCGTAAAGCTGGTTTGGAAGTAAGTGTCGTGAACGCGGATAATGTTAGGGCAATGAAAGCAGGCAGTTCGGTACTTGGCAGCGGAAGGGTAGGGAAATTAAAATAATGTGAAAAACATAGGAAGGGTCGGGTTAGGAGGATTGTAGACCAGAAATGAGACAGTAGTGTGAATGACGAGGGAAAGGTGTTGTCGGAAAGCTAGAACACATTTAAAAGAACCGAACCAGCGGTTGAGGAATGCCCAAAGACTCTCCATCTTTCGTACTTCGCCAGCTGATCGTAGCAAATGGTTGATACATGTAAGTCCGCTCCTTGTGTTTGACTTCAGACTGTTCACTACTGCTCGAAGTAGAGGTTCCGCGTCTTCGAGAACGGCCATTACGCCCAGTAGTAGCCTGTCGCTTCAGCAAGCGATTGATAGTTTCTTGCTTTTCTTCCTCTAACCGTTGTTCGCTCTGGTTCTTGCGTTTGCGTGCGTTCTCAATACGACGCAACGCCATCTCTTCAGGAGTCAGTTTCTTGCGTCCGGAAGTCTCTAAAGGCAGCTCAAGCAACTCATCCTCGCCTTCCTCTAAAAAGCCTTGCTTTGCACGCTGACGCTTCGTCATCCGGTGAATAGGCGTGCTAGGCTGTGCGAAAGTTTCGCTTTCAAAATCCATGTCCTCCTCTTCGTCTTCAGGCTCTTCCTCCTCTTCTTCTTCCTCGTCATCATCCACGTACGAGGCTTTCCGCTTAGAACGTGTGCGGTGTGTCCAACTGCGTGGAGTGCTTGCAACGTGTTCGCCAGATGCTTCGGAAGCAGCATAGCTGTCATAACCCTCTTCTGTTTGTGTTTCTGTCACAGGCTCCTCAACGTTTTCTTCTTCTGCTTCGCCATCATCTTCCGGAGAGCTTGTAATCGGATCCTCCGTTTCAACACGGACGGATTCTTCTTCGGTGCTCGTCTCTTCCTGCTTTTTAGAGTCCTTGAGTTCTTCAACGTCTTTCTCCTTCTTCTTAGGTTCACTCGCTTCTGAAGAAGACGACTTTACAGAATTTGCTGTAATCCATACGGAACCCTGTATCGTAGGTGTTCTTCGTGCTCTTGGTCTACTCATGATTGTTTCTTCAACAACCTCTCGACGTGAACTTTTTTTGTGGAAGAAAATTGGTGTTTTCCGTTGTTCGTCTCGGGTCACCTAGAATTTGTTCTTCATTGCTCAAACCGCCTATTTTTGGTGTCATTCCTCTGTCTATGAGACGAGATGTAACCCCGTTGATGCTTTCTGGCTCCGTAACGAATGACCAATTAAAGTGTACGCCCTCCCTATGTAAATGGTAATCAGAAATGTGATTGTATAGCAAGCTGGAACGAGCATAGTAGTGTAATTATGATAAAGGACTGCAGCATCCTCACTCCTTAGACTAAAAAAATACAAACAAGAGTTTGAGAAAAAAACATGCAATCATTATTCAATAAATAATAGAAATAATAAAATAAAAAAACTTGAGCCACCATTGAAAACAAAGACAAATATTCAGGAACAAACCCACACAGTTAGGCACCATTTATCCGGCAACAAATTGGTAAACATGAAGAGAAACAAATAGATAGAAGGAAACGAACGCGCAAACAACTTGTTTAATGGTTCTTTTGTACGAAGGACCAAAAGCTGTTTGACAAGCAGTTGCTTGCTGTCCAGATGAAACATCTAACAAAACATCCTGACGCGCAAGGAGTAATCACATAATAGTACAAGCATTTGTGTCCGCGACAACGCGGACAATGCCCAACTCCTCATCCTCGTTGTCCTGCATCTTCTCCTTAATTTCTTTGGGGAAGTACGTTTCCATAAAATTCGTAAGCGCATGATCAACGTTTAGCGAATTAGCCTTCATCACGTCCTCGGCACGACAAAGGGGACAGAACCGGTTCTTTTGTCGCTGGAGAATGATTAAACAATGAAGACAGAAAACGTGCGAGCATTTCAAACGCACGGGTTTGTACGCGATGCTGGCACACACGGGGCATTCGAAATCTTGCAGTTGCGGAACGATGGATAACAGAGAATTGGAGAGGGTGAAACAGATTGCCTTGCCGACATTGTCGGCCATAAGGAAGGGATCACTAGCAACACACTTAAAGAAAAGAGGCTGTGCAGTGAGACAAGTGCGTTTATCGAACTTTTTTAAGATCTTCGTCACTGCAAGCTTGTTCATTGTTTGGAAGGAAGTTGCTTGCAGCAAACGCATGTTCAGACTAATGAACTCTTTGTAAAGAACGACGTCTCTATGTTTGGAGGATGCGGGTAAGCACTTGGAACGACACACCTGTTCATCGAACCAGCGCAAATGCTGGGCGGCGAGTTCAGGAGACCGGATTGCATGCTTCTCGCACTCTTTGCTTGACATAAAAATGTCAGCTTCTATGTACAATTGAAAGATTTTCCGCCAGCGGTAGAGGGAATGATTGGTTGAATGATGAAGGGGCGAAGTCACTTTTGAAATCTGCTTGCTGAGCTTTTCGATTTCGTTGAACAGTGAAACGCGTTGCTGCTCCTGCAGGTTCTCGACATTCCGGAGTTCTGCCATAAGACTAGAGAAAAACTCACGGTCCTCGGACAAGGCAAGCTCCATTGTCTGCAAGTTTGCATTCTGTTCCTCGTTGTCGGAATGCTCGCAGCATTTGCAGTGTTCATCCTCCATGACTTCTGCGACTGGCTTTCCGCCTGTTGTCTTCGTTTGAAACGAAGGGTCTCGTCTGCTGACGCACAGCTGTTTCATGACAGCCTTTGCGCGCTCGTCAGACTTAACGGCATCTAGATCGATGCGGACAATAAGCCTTGGGCTAATGTTTCCTTTCCGCCCGGCCAAAGAATACTCCAAAGTAATGGGTTGCACCTTTCCCTGACCTGCAGGGGTGGCATTGGAAACAATGATGTCACGGATCGTTTCCATACTGAGCCCTAGGGACGACAGTTCACAGACGAACCGCTTAATGCATTTCTTAAGAGCCTTGTACTGAATGGCGGCACTTTGCCAGTCCTGAGGCATGTCATTCTCCAAAGCGCGTTGAAAGTTGTGGCCAAACTTCATCCTGGTTCTTGTGTAAACAGATTCCGCTATGAGCCTTTCTATATGAAAAAAAAGAGTAGTATAATAACACAGACAGCAGCGACAGTTCCACTTAATAAATTTGAAACAGTCAACTCGTAGGGGGCGTCAAAGGAAGAAGCAAATTGCGATATGCGAAGGGTAATACAACTCCGATGACTCCGATGTACAGCTTCGACGATTGAAGAAAAGTTCCTGAGACACAGAAAGACACACGCGCTTAAACGTAGGGGATTCTATGCTACCAGAAACACGTTCCGAATAGAGTTTGTGGGGGGGAAGGACGAGAATGGGTAGAATGAGACTGCTGAGACAAATAAACTCCTGAAGTAAGGACCCTAGGCACATCCAACAGCAGGGAAAGTCACTTTTATAAACAATTTTAGGCGAACGACACGAACGAAAAACCGGTTAAAATAATCGTTTGCGTGTAGTACAAGAACGGTACGTTTCAGCCCTTAATTTTGCGTTCTATCACAAACAAAGAAAAACAGGATTTGGTCTTTTCCTAAACAATTTCACGATTAAAAACAAGGTGATCGCGATTTCATAGGTTAAAGGTGATGAAAAGTCCAGCGTAGACAATGAACAAGGTCAAGCCAATAGTCGCGGCGTCTAAGGAAAAAATTGAAATTGGTCTAATAAACAAATACGGTTTTGAGAGAGACTTCACACCAAACGTTGGGTTACTATGCGTGTGAACTCATAGGTGGTTGAATTGCGAACTCAATTGATTGCACTGCTATGGACAATGCGAAGATATATGTAGAGGAGAGGTTCCTCGCGGGGGCTGCCATAAAGTATACGTTGTGGACGGGAACATGGCGGAACGACCGCGGAATGCATCTAGCCTAGAAGCGGAGGGGACAGCCCGGCAGATAGTGGGGTTAGGCACGCGGGTTAGCGATAATTGCCGAGGACGAATCGATAAGCGACACACTGCAAAATCAGCATGCATGAGTGGGCGATACTCACCACCAAAGGTGATGGGTGCCAGAACAGGTGCACGGAGAAACTAACGAGCTTGGCTCGAGTGTTTTGACAGTTTTATTGTGCATTTTTTGAATTTAGCTGTCTGTCTGTAAATGTGAATACGATATTTTATTTTTCCTTGATTATTACTGTTATATACATTTTTTTTTCCTTTTTTTTTATTTTTGAATTAGTTTTGGTTTCTTTGAATTTTTTTATGGCACAGAATATTCGGTATTTTCCACCTCTTGGCCAAACACCTGCTTATTCACGTTACACCTATTATTTGTTTTGTTGCAAGAACGTGACACTTCTCCCGTTTTCCCTTCCCTCTGTGAAATAACCATCTTCATACTCATCTCCGTTCTTTTGGTGATGGATATTTCCGAGTGTTTTAACGTGTTGCGGGTCCCGGAGGATGCTACGATCGAAGAAGTAAAGAGAAGCTACAGGTACGATTGGATTGGTTCTGGACTGGGTTCCTGTTCTTTCTAACCCGTAGGAAACTTGCCTTACGGTATCACCCTGATCGGAATCCTGGTAATGATGAGTGCCATGCCATATTCTCTCGTATAAGCACTGCCTACGATATCCTGACAAGCGACACCGAACGAAAGTGGTATGAACGAACTGCCATCCGCCAGCAATACAAGGTTCACGAAGATGATTTGAGAAGAGAGCTTGCTGTTTTAGATTCGTTACAATGGAAGAATAGTGAAACGTACAAAATCCTTAGTGGTTGGTGTTCATTCATTGAATTGTTAAAAAAGGACGAAGATGTCGCCGCTGCGTCTGCAGATCCCGCGACCGTTTCTAATTCCAGAAAGACTTTGCCGCTTTATGATCCCAATCTATTTCTGCCTTGGTCGCGAGTAAAGCAGTTTTACCAACAATGGCAGCGTTTCAACACAATCAAGACGTTCGATTGGGAACGCTTGTATAAGGAGGAAGACGAGCGAGAGAATGCAGTAAAGAAGATCATGCGGCGCGAAAACTTGCGAATTATTCAAAATGCGAAAGCATCTTACAATGACTTGGTCCGGCAACTTATTCGTCGCATGGGAGAACTTGACCCTCGCAAGCAGAATGTCGTTGTTCTGAGTGAACAAGAACGCTACGACCAACTACAGGCTTCGTCACGCCTACAAAGCATACGTGACCGTCGATTAAACCAGCAAACATTAGCCTCCGTTTCTCTACCTGAATGGACACAAGTGCGGTGTGCCGCGCCTTATTCTGATGAGGATGAGGAGAGTCTAAGCGAAAACGACAGTGTCGCCGCTGCCCAAAATGAAACCTTTTTTTGCACTCATTGTAGGAAAACATTCAAGACGCAGCAGCAATTACTTTCGCACGAAAGAAGCAAAAAGCATATCAAAGTGGTAAAACAGGAACAGAAGCTTCTGCGAAAGCAGAAACGGAAGGCTGAAAAGACTGTTTTGCAACAGACGCGAGCTGAAGAATTCGCCGATGTCGAATCGTCTGACGAGCTTACTGAATTTTATTCCGCTACTGACACCTTTTCAGGTGCAGAAGATGAGTATACAGGTTAGTCCAAATTTGAATTTACCACGTATCTATGTCCAGTTCCTTTTAAAGTTTGACAAAGCTGTGATAACAAAAAATCATGCTGCATTACCTCCGTCTTCTTCGAAGTGCAATTCCCCTCCTCAACAAAATAACATTCTGTGTGATAATACTCTCTCCCTCCGAATCATAATAGTTAAGACCGATCCTCCTATTTGCTACAACTTTATTTATAGATCCTACAATATCCAGTTCGTAAGAACTCAATGAATTTTTAAGCACACTCATCCAAAAATGGTACATTGATGGGCCCAATGTATTTGTGTTCCCTATTGCACCAACTTATAGTCAGCCTATGTTTTTGTAAAGATCCTTGCTTCAGATATAGACTTCAATAAATGTTGGTTTATGGAACAGAATTTAGCTTTCTCCTTTATTTTATTTATTCAAAGATTTTGTGACCTGCGCGTAAGGAGCGAATCAGCATTTGGAGCTTACTGTCATCAAAAATCTCGCGTTGACGAAGTTCATCCAGTTCTTCAGCATAGTCCTTTGTTAATTGATCCATGTACTCGGCAAGCGAGGGTTTTTGATCTGTGGGATTCCTTCGAAGACTATCTAGCTTCGATTTTTCGGGCACATCCCTTTCTGTCTCAGCATTGTCGTTGTCAATGAACTCGTTTGCTTCTACGTCCATCCGTGAGTCATTTTCCTCAGTAGACATTGCTTATATTTATAAAACGAAAAATATGCTTCAAATTCAGATCTGTTTCTTCTTTGAACGTTAACGAGAACGAGTTTTTGTGTTTTTTTCCTGCTCTGGTACCAATTCACAACGAGTGGTTTCCACCAATACCACTGACAGTGAAAATCTTCAAAAACAGTATAATTATACTGTAAATTTTGGCCAAAAACTTATAGAATTCCGGAGTACTATGTCTGTCGTGGAAAAGGAACTGGTTCCGGTTCAGTCTACTGAATCGGAAGCTGCAAAAGAAGGTTTGGAAGAAACCAAATCTTCAAACTCAACATCTCAAGAATCTTCATCAATTAATGCTGAGGAGCCTGTTCAAATGAGCAAATCTGCTTTGAAACGTCTTCGTCGTCAGCAAGAATGGGAAGCCGGTCGTGAAGAGCGTGCTCGGTTACGTCGTGAAAAAAAGAAAGCTCGTAAAGAGGAGAGAAAGCGTAAAAAGGAAGCTGGTGAAGAAGTTCCCAGTCAGAAGAAAAAACTGCGTCCCGGAAAGGTTGTTCCAAGTAACATGAGAGTGGTGCTTGATTGTGCTTTTGATGACCTCATGAACTATAAGGAAATAAATTCCCTGTGTCAACAAGTAACGCGCTGTTATTCAGCAAACAGAACTGCCATTCGGCCCGTACATCTGTACGCTACCAGCTTTGGTGGGCGTTTGAAAGAACGCCAAGAGTTCGTGCTGAAAGGACAGCAAAACAACTGGAAACGGATGAAGTCGGTGGAAGAGGACTATATGGAAGTCTTTAAAGAGGAAAAAGATAAGCTTGTGTACTTGTCTGCTGACTCAGAAAACGATATCACAGAGTTGGATGAGGACAAAATTTATATTATTGGTGCCATTGTTGACAAGAATCGCTATAAGAATCTTTGCAATGATAAAGCTGAAAAGCAAGGAATCAAAACTGCACGTCTTCCCATCGGACAGTATATTCAGATGTCAGACAGAAAGATTTTAACTGTTAATCAAGTCTTTGAAATTCTTTCGCTTTGGCTCGAATATCGAGACTGGGAACGTGCATTTTTGGAAATTATTCCCAAACGGAAGGGACTTCAACCGAAAAGTCATAGTACTACAGCAAGTGAGCTTGATGGGGACGAAGTTGACCGTGTGACTGACTTGGATGACGAAAAAAAATCTGCTGAGCATGTTGAAACAACTCTCAATGAAGATTCAGAAGAGTCAAAAGTAGACAATATCACATCGACTAAAGCTGATACCGACAAGCAGTAAGCATCATGTTATGCTACTCGCACTCATTAACATCATTAAAATTCCATTACTTTTTTATTTAACATTTTTGGCACAATTTGTGATTAGCAGTATGGATATTGTAACTTGAATATACCCTTTTAGAATGTCATGTCTCCCTGTTTGCGCTTTTTCCGTGAGGTCTCTGCTAGTAACTGATTACAGAACCCCCGAAAATGTGAAATATAAGAGTTAAGACTGGTTTTTTCCACATCGCCTTTCTCGTCAAGCTCCTGCAACAATGTTTGCAAAACAGGAACCTCTAATGGGTTGAAGCTACCTGCGTCCTCCATGCGGATGGGAACGCAAATTCGACCTGTTCCTGGATGCACACAGAAGGGGGATTTAAGCAAGTGATTTAGATGCTTAGACACTTCAACATCAAGTCGCGGATACATATAACTGAGTACTATGTCTTGTTTCGCGTTCTTAAGTGTCACCGGATCAAGTGTTTTTGAAACACCGGCCGATGCCACTGAATCGATATCTGCCCATTTGCTGATACTTGGCCGTTCAAGATCAACAGACCATTTTTTTCGTAATGCCGCAACAAGACCTTTGTCTGGCAGCGCCTTCAACAGTCGTTCAGCACCTTCTTCTGAACGCCACGGATCTTGTTCCCGAAGAATAGTCTGAGCAAAACTCTCGCTCAAAAGTTCTAATGATCGTGAAATGAAAGGATGTAAGGGTCGTTTGAGCCCATTCACACGAACTCCTCCTTGAACATCTCCTACCACTACTTGTAGGTATCCAGCAATCATTCTTCGTCCACGGTCATCAAGCTGTCGTGCTTTCTCATCACAAATCCAAGCATGAATGCCTCGACGACCTGAGTATACCCACAGAATGTGTTCAAAACCAAAGTCTTCTCTGAACGTTGTATCAAGAACCTTCATTGCGACCGTCATAAATAGCCAACACTTTGGACAGACATTTGCTTTGCTACAGCAAGTACGGACATCATCGTAGTCAGTCATATCAATATCAAATACCAACTCCTTCTCAAGAGGTTTAAAAGATGCTTTTTTTAATGTCTTGCGATCGCGGGGATTTGCACTGTAAACTGGCCCAATCTCAAACCGACTGGGTGTCATTTGTACAGCTTCTTTTTTCAGATCGTCAAAAGTTGGAAACGATAAGTAACGCAAATAGGCATCATTTTGTAAAGTGAACGCAAATTCCCTATGGGTAAAGTCGTTTGAAGGAATAACTCCGTGATTGAGCCATTGAAATAATAGTTTCCAAGGAAACAAATGTTTGTAGTATTGTGTCATCATTTCCTTATCTACATATTCTTTTTGGACGCTTTAAACGAAGGTTAGATCATAATTCATGTTTATCATACGCAGAACTTACAGCTCATCCAGTTGTCCGCTTGCAATTAGCTCATCCAAATTCTCGTCCTCCTCACCATCCATTACAAAAGACTCCTATCAAGTTACCAAAGGATGAATATAAAGCCAACGAAGCGGAAGACTTGAATTGGTTTGTTAGTTTGTAGACTGTTTCGTACTAAGGTATACAAAGAATTCTTGGAGTCGTTAATGAACCAACGACGAAGGTGTAAAAGCAAAAGATATAAAGTTTCGTATGAACAATAAGCTTTTTAAACTACGTTTTTGATGACAAATAGCAAAGCTTTTTTCCTTTTTTACAAATAAAACGCGTGTTTTAATGTCTTTTTTTTTTCGCGTCTTACCGTGAATTTAAGTCTATTTGTTTACATCCTCCAGCTTAAGTCCCTAACAACCTATACAAAAAGTTCAACTTTCTTTGCTTTTAGTTGCAAACTAAATTTCCCCTAGAAATCATCATATAGGATAACAGCCTACTCTGTATAACAATTATAATCTTTTGGTTATATAATAATTTACTGTTTTAATGTGGGATGCCGCCAAATTCGCCCACCGGAATAAAAAAGACAGAAATTAAAACTGAATTAAAACACTGGGAACACAACTTCTTTAAGAATAATCAGAGAAAACCCGGCAGGGAAGATGTAAAAGCAAACCCGAGAATTGGTATGTGAATGTTGAATTACAGTATTTTACAATTATCTTCTAACTTTAATGTTCAGCTCAACTGTATAAAGAATATAACCAAATCAAAAGGCGGAGTTCTCTTCCGTTGAAGCCTCCAGCCAGTCCTGATACTTCACGGAAACGACCATTTCAATCGATTGAAAATGTGACGCCAAGACACTCTGCTATTTTAAGAACTCCGGGAAGCGTAGAAAGAACCATTCTCGGCCCAACACCGCAACTCACTAGAAAACCGATTCAAATTTTTGAAGACATTTCTCCTTTAAAACCCTCTCCTTCCAAACAAGATGTGTCTCTTGTGCTTCCCTCCGACAACAGTCCAGTCCCTCCCAGTCCACTCTTTACCACGCCAACGAAAGCCAACATTCCAACGCCAAGAAAGCAAAACAAAATCATGGAAACTCCCACAACTCTGCGAATGGCCGTTCCCTCTTCACCCGACCTTTTCCATTTCGCGCCTCCAAAACGCGGGCTTTCAACGCTCCTTAAGGAGCTTAAGGCTATGGAGGATGAGTATGGAAAGGATGAGGAAGATGTATTGCACGAATTGGAAAGCGATGAAAAGTCCGCAAATGCGGATAATTATGATGAAGATCCCCTAAACCCGTTCCTACTTCTAGCCCGCGATACAGAGACAGATGAGACAACGTCAAAGGAACAAGGTTCACAGGAGCCACAAGTTCGGAAACTCAAAGTAAAACGTCAACATAGACGTGTCAAACGTAAGCCATTTTTTTTAGTCTCATTTATCTTATTTACTAACCCGCAAATCGTTACAGTACCTCCATCTGTACCCAACGCAAAGAGTCATTTGCAACCATTAGAAGCAATTGACGAAGAAGAAGAGATTGGTACTGACGAAGACGACGAAGAAGTGATGCCGAACACTACATCTATGGACGGTGTTCCAAGCGAGTCCACAATATTGCCGTCTAAAGTTACTGAGAAGCCAGCAAAAAGACGAAAAATTAAGGGCAACCTCACAATTGGTCTCCAAGTTAGCTCAAACTATACAGCATACAAATTACGAAAAGGGAAAGCTGGAGGCCGATTTCGTCGTCGTCGTCGATAGACTATACACAATTATCCATTTTTGAGATCTACTCTGATTTATCTATGGTATCAACACCTTGTTATACATACACCGACCGCTGCCAGTTTTCCGTCCGTCCCACCGTCTCACCTAATGTTGCGTCTACAAAGACAACTCCTCATACAATTCCAGTTTATTGCATATTAAAACTCTCCGAGTCCAGTCCCTCTTCATTGGGAATTCACTTACACATGTTTACGCGACGCGTCTGTTATCTTCGCGAAATAAGGTTTTGGTGTTGCTAAGGAACACGATTCACTTGATAAACCAGCTCCACAAAAAATTCCTGCCCAGAACCATCAACATGCCTGAGCCGGCAATAGTTAGTGTCAGCGTTCCTGCTGAGAATCACGGTTTATGGTCCTCATTTACCTCGTTTGTTGAGCGACACAAGAAGCTCGTGTACACCACGGGCATTCTTGCTGTCTGCGCTGGCGTCGGCGGTGTTTATTATGTTCACACACAAAAACAAAAGTCGAAGAAGTCGAAGAAGTATCGTAAGATTCCTTCGGACGAAAAGTTGAAGAAAATGCCACAGTCGGAGGAAAATGTTGATACTGCTGAAAAGCAGACATCCTCTGTAACTGAGACAAAGCAAGAGCCTGTGAGTCAGTCTGAAGCGGTCGATGCGAAGACGGACTTGGCTGCAGCGGGAGCAGCAGAGGCTGCTGCTTCCTTGAAAAAGAAAAAGAACAAAAAGAAGAAGTCCAAGAAGAAGGTGGATGATGAAAAAATTGCACTCACAGCTCAAAAGCTGAAGGAAATGTCGCAAGAAGAGCGAGAAAAACTTGCTACGGAACTGAAAACGGAAGGCAATCTTGCTTATGGCCGTAAGGACTATGTGAAAGCCATTGAGCTGTACACACAGGCTATTATTTACAACCGGGACCCAATTTACTTCTCCAACCGTGCAGCTTGTTTTGCTGCTATTGGTGATTATAACAAGGTAGTATCTGATACTTCAGAGGCTTTGAGCATGAACCCCACGTATGTGAAAGCCCTGAACCGTCGAGCAGCTGCGTACGAGCAACTGGATCGCCTGGATGAGGCTCTAATGGATTGCACTGTTTCTTGTATTTTTGATGGATTCACCAACGAGGCCTTAACCGCAAGCGTTGAACGTTTGCTGAAGAAGGTTGCCGAACGCAAAGCTGAAGCACTCATGAAGACGCGTGAACGCAAACTGCCTAGCGCAACATTTATTCGGACATATCTCGATTCTTTCAGAGCTCAACCTGCTTTGGAGTATGAAAACGGAAACGAGGGTGATGCCGCCTTGGCTGCGTCTATTGAGGCTCTTGAGCAAGGCAAGTTTGCTGAGTCTCAAGAACTGGTGAACAAGGCATGCGCTACTGGCTGCAGTTCGGATAAGCTTTCTGCTCGTGCATATAACCTTGTTGGTACATACAAGTTTGTTTCTGGTGACTCGAAGGAGTCAATTGCCGACTTTGAGAAAGCCATTGAGCTTGATCCCACTTTCATTCAACCTTATGTTCGACTTGGTGCTGCATACTTAGACGAGAACGAGCGCGACAAGATGTGGAAGACATTTGAAAAGGCCGAGTCCGTATCTACCACAGACCCTGATCTGTATTACCATCGTGCTCAAGTTCACTTCATCTCTGGTGACTTTGCTAAAGCAATCAAGGATTATCGCAAATCTAATGAATTGGACGACACGTTCATTTACGGTTACATCCAACTCGCCGTTGCGCAATACAAATCAAACGAGGTTGAAGAAGCCGTAAAGACGTTCGAGATGTGCAAGGAGCGCTTCCCTGACAGCGGAGAAGTGTACAACTACTATGGTGAAATTCTGCTTGACCAACAAAAGTTTGACGAGGCTTTGGATCACTTTGATCGCGCCATCGAGCTCGGCAAGAAGAAATCAGCACAGAATGTCATGAATGCTATGCCCCTCATCAACAAGGCTCTGACCGTTTTCCAGGCTAAGCGCGATGTGGACCAAGCTGAGAAGCTTTGTCAACAAGCCCTCGATGCCGATCCGGAGTGTGACATTGCTGTGGCCAGCATGGCTCAGTTCTTGTTGCAGCAGGGCAAGCCTGTCGAGGCACTCAAATACTTTGAGAAGTCTGCAGACCTTGCTCGCACAGAAAGCGAGATGGTAAATGCATTCTCATACTCCGAAGCTACTCGCACACAAATTGCCCTGACCGACCGCTATCCTGAGCTTGTTGGCCGTCTGAATCCGGTCGTGTAAGGCGGCTATGATAGAGACGAAGGCAAAATTGCGATTGCTACTCTGCGGCTTTCGCTAAACTGCGGCGTTCTCGTAGTTTTATTCCACGGTGTTCGTTGGACGATGCATCGCAACGGGTAAATCGTGAGAACGCAGCGCTAATTGTATATGCAATGGCATGACCAATACCCACACTGTATTCCTGCCAACAAACGTCCGGACTATTGCTAATGATGCTACGGAATGAATGAAATTTGGTTGACGAAGACAGAACCGTAATGGAGCAAGCAAGCTTTAAACCGGAAACGCCAAAGAGAACACGGGACGAATCCAGACTCCGGCACGGTCAACCGCGTTCACAAACTACTATAAAACACCCACCGCAAACCCACAAACTCAAACTACAAGCACCGCCCGCCCGGTTCAGCCCACAGAACATCCGAATAAACCAGGATGGATTAAGTGCGAGCGAGTGTTTCCTCGACTACGAATGCACGAAACAGGAAGCTAGCGACGCAAGATGTTCAAACCCAAAGAACGAAGCATAGCAAACACGCCAGCGAAATTCCAAGCGAAACATATGATAACGGTTTTGACGGAAAGCCAAACATGTTGCACAGCGGCAGCTGCGCCGAACTACATGCTAGCGGCAATTCTGCTCTAGCCGTCTAGTTTTTTCTACGGAAAGAGCAGCCCTCCATCAAACGGGCCTTACCACCAGTGGGTTGGCAGAGAACCGTGGCACAGGAACCGCAGATGACAACGGTCTGGGCATGGGAGAAGACTGTGGTGATGTTGAAACAGCCAGAGCACTTGACGTCCTGCACAAACATTAGCAAACTACTCAAAAAGGCGAGGAGCGAGAAAAAACACTTTGCAAGCGAAAAAAACGAGGCAGGCAACAACGGAGTGCGAGTAGAGGAACCCCAAGACTATCTCTGCAAAAAACGACAAAAACTTTAGAAAACATTCCAAAATTACACCATCCTACAGCTACGAATGCACCCATCGTTGCTGCCGCTGTCCAAGTTCACTAACCGCGCAGTGCCGCTCTCGTGCTTCAGTTGGTACATACCATAAAGTAGCTGCGAGGGCTCTGGACGAGCTGCTTGAGCTTGTGCTTCTTAAGCTCAGACTCGGGCGAAGGGTTCAATAAGTCAACAGCCAACTGTTTCGCGTTAGCCGACCACGACTCTAAACATCTTAGGCCACCCCAAGATTTCGAATGTTGGAGGGTCTCTCACTTACCACCATGATGTACAAGGGAAAGTCGAGGGGAAGTTTTTTGTTTATATATGTGTGTGACTGTGGCAACCTCGAACCCTACCCTAACGGTACCCCGCCTCCAGCTCAGGAGACGATCCTATGCACGGCAGTAGTGGACGCACACAGACATACATACACGCACAAACACACACGCAACGTACAAAAACAGTAAACGGTGTCTTCTACCACGCACCCATCATTCCAATTCAGCAGGCGTTACGAGACGCGTTGTCGGAATTGACTTTGTTAACGCGTCAAAGGCCTAAACGATCCCGTGTTCTGTTGCAGCGCAGGCCTGCAATCAACTCGTTCAAGATTCCGACATTAACGCTGTTGGAAGGCTCGGAGGGCTCCTCTCGTTTTGTTTCTCTTAAGTGGCAGTTTATTTGTGTGTGTGTGTGACCCAGTGTCACACTTGCTTCTTACCTACTCCTACTACAACGTCCGGCAACACACGTCAACACACGTCGTCGCACCTTCCCACCGCAGCTTTCTCCCTTCCCCTGCTGCCGCTACCGCCCGTACTACTTGAACCGTAGCACCTTATAACCCCCCACTTCTCCACCACGCTCAGGGCCAGGACCCATCTGTCTTTTCCTCTTAACTATCCCGTCTCCGCATCCCGAGCACTCCCCCGCACCCCCACTCACCATCCCACATATCCACAGAGCACGAGAATGCAAGCAACACAGGCGTCGACAGACGAGCAGACGGCGACAACGACGACGACTACGCCGGCCGTGCAAGACGAGCCGGTTGTCCTGCATCTTCGTGGTGAGACGAGTGGACGCCGTGTCCATTGGTCGCAAAATACAGTCGACAACGAACACCTTAACAAAAAAAAATCGAAGAGTATGCTGCTGAAAAGCGCGACCGATTTTCACGCGTTTTCGACCGCTCCTATGTTGCGTGTTGATTGGCTCAACTTGCGAATTAAGGTTTCGGCCGAACGCGTCAAAATCCGCGTTTGCGATAATAACACTTTTCACTTTGCTAACAGAACCAACTATAGTTTGCTGCATCTACCACAAGCTGCGTGAGTTTGATGAAAGCTCTTCCGAAGAGAGCGACAGTGACTCTGGCTCAGACAGCGACTCTTCGTGCTGCCACAAGAACGCGTACGAACGCGCATAAGTCCTGGAGTGTAATGAGTTCATGCCCGTTTTTGCCTTTTCTTGGCCTTGATGCGCGCAGACGGCCGTTTCTGGGCAGCAGCCCTTCGGGCCGTCTGCCGTTGCACTCTGTGCGTTTTTTCCACCGTTCCCGTCGCCCGCCTACTCGACGACTCGGTTTTGTATATTAATGAATGAACCAGCGTATCACCTGCGGGATCTGTAGAATAGTGCGCTCTAGCGAGATTTAGCGACAGCTAGATGACAAGGAGAGGCCGAGGTCCGTGCCGCGATGAGGTGTCCGGGGTTTTGCGCGGCACCACCACTTACCACCACCTGGTGTGTAGGCACACGCGACACGTTATGTTGTGCACCACGGTGGTATGTGATGTCTATTTACGGAGGCGTAACGCACTGTGTTAACTACCCTACCCTAATCACAAAAACAGTCACATACTATATACATACAATTTAAACCAAAATCTCCTTTCTCCAAGACATCACGACCAGTCAACATGCCAGAACAACTTGTGCTCCGTGCAACGCTCGAAGGTCATTCTGGATGGGTTACCTCCCTCTCCACTGCTCCTGAGAACCCTGACATTCTTCTTTCCGGTTCTCGTGACAAGACCATCATCTTGGTATGAACTGTGACGACCCGGCACGCCTTTGCCGCGCCGAGCCTGTCTGTGTGTTTTCACCTTTTCGCTAACAAATGCAGTGGAACCTTACCCGTGACGATGTCAACTACGGTGTCGCTCAGAGACGTTTGACTGGTCACAACCACTTCGTCTCTGACTGCTCTTTGTCCTACGACAGCCGTTACGCCTTGTCCGCTTCCTGGGACAAGACCATCCGTCTCTGGGACCTCGAGGAGGGTGTTTGCACTCACCAGTTTGTTGGTCACACCAGTGATGTCTTGTCCGTCTCCTTCTCTCCCGACAACCGTCAAGTTGTCTCTGGTTCCCGTGACAAGACCATCAAGATCTGGAACATCATCGGTAACTGCAAGTACACCATCACCGAGGGTGGTCACTCTGACTGGGTTTCTTGCGTCCGCTTCTCTCCCAACCCCGACAATGTCACCTTTGTTTCTGCTGGTTGGGACAAGGTTGTTAAGGTATGTGCAACACAGCTGTTCGTTTGTTTGAGGGCTCTGCGAAAAGTTGGGATCCGTTATGATGTTTCTACAATATTTGCTACTTCAGAGTTCTTCGGAGCGATGAGACAGAAAAACACCGCAAGTGCACTGAACTTTCTTCTTTTCGAGGCTTTTCTACAAACGAATGGTCTTCCTATCGCGTCTATTGCATGCGTACTAACCACTTGCTTAGGTCTGGGATTTGGAGTCTTTCGCTCTCCGCACCACCCACCACGGTCACACCGGCTACATCAACGCCGTCACCATCTCCCCCGATGGTTCCCTTTGCGCCTCCGGCGGTAAGGACGGTGTCTTGATGCTTTGGGACCTTAACGAGAACAAGCACTTGTACTCTTTGGAGGCCAAGACCAACATCAACGCTGTTGTCTTCTCTCCCAACCGTTACTGGTTGTGCGCTGCCACCGGCTCTTCCATCCGTATCTTCGACTTGGAGTCTCAAGAGAAGGTTGATGAGCTTACTGTCGACTTCGTCGGCGTTGGTAAGAAGAGCGCTGAGCCCGAGTGTATCTCTCTTGCCTGGTCTGCTGATGGCCAAACCTTGTTCTCTGGCTGGACTGATAACCTTATCCGTGTCTGGCAAGTCACCAAGTAAAAATGAGATTGCATTGCGAGCGCTAGCCAGCTTATTTAAGCTGCAATAAAGCATGTTCTGAGGACCATTTGTGTGAATGTTTGATGATCTTCGTAATGATGATTGGTTTAGCGGTAGTTTTGCGGGGTTCTGGAGTGGTGTTTTGGATTTGTGGGGTCAGGGTCGACGGAATTTCTGTTTTTTTCTGATTGGGCCGTCGGCCTCTTTTCGCTTGTGACGTGACGTTGAGATGTTTGATTGGTTTCCTTGTCGGCGTTCTTCGGCGGTTTCCTGCGCACACGTCGCTTTACGTGCTGATTGGCTGGTATGTGTCCCCTTCTCGCGGATTCCCGGACATACGTTTCAACGTTTGTTATAGCATGGGATAGATGACATCGATGGTCTAGCCTCAGGGACCAGGGTAATTTACTACAGTTTAACATACTAGTTGCATTCTACATGGTTAACACTTTTAACTATTTTCACTTCTAAAGTTTGTTAAAGCAACGCCTGCTCACACGACCTCGCACGTACGGCTGCACCCCTTCGATAGGTACTCTAATGACGTACCCAATTTGGGTTTCCCACTAGTCATCGTCATCGATAGCTTAAAGCTATAAATAGAAACGTGGTTTTTGTATATAAATATTGCCCCGGAGACCGTTCCATTCAGGCGACTCTAACATTCTTCTTTGCTGCGCCGGTTCACGCACACGCGGTCACACGATCATAAGAGCATTTTGTGTTTTGGATACCCTAACAGCCATTCCTTTGGTTTCTGTTTTGTTTAACTTTGTTTTGTTTTGGTAGAGCCGCTCGTCTGTTGTCGGCCGGCTTAGTTGCGAATTGCGCCATAATCGCCGTCAGTGTTTATTTGTTTACATTTGTTCAGAATTTTGGTTTATAAGAGCCACAGCTTTCTCTTCTCTTCTTCATTAACACACACTCGGACATTCACTGGCAATCATCAGTGATTGTGTGCAGCGACACAGAGGTTATTCCCGGTAAACGTGTTGATTGGATTCGCAGACAAACGCTTTGAAAGCCCGCATCCGCAGATTTGTAATTGGATCTTTGTCTAATAAAGGAAACCAAAGACAAAGACGGTTTTTTTGACGGCAGTGAACGGTGTTCCCCACACAGGCGCTGTCATTCTTTTTCATTTTTCACTGAATTTTTCATTTCCTCGCTTTCTTTCGCAAAATGTTTAAGAGTGTTTGGAAATCGCTAGGCCGTTTTCTCCTCGGTCTTAGCGTTTTAAGCTTTTCGGCTGATGCCTTGACAATTCAAAAGCGTAACAATCCTGTTTTCGATTATACGACAGAAATTATCCGCGGTGTAAACATTGGCGGCTGGCTCGTGCTGGAGCCGTGGATTACACCTAGTCTTTTTCAACAATTCGAGGGACAAGCGAACGTTGCGGTTGATGAGTGGACATTCTGCGAGTTTCTCGGTGCGGAGGAGGCTCAGAAGCAGCTGAATGAGCATTGGAGCACCTTTTACACATACGACGACTTCGCCCGCATCGCTGGTTGGGGCGTTAACGTTGTCCGTATTCCTATCGGCTACTGGGCGTTTAGCGTCGCGGATTATGAGCCTTTCGTTCAAGGACAAGAGTACTGGCTTGACCAAGCCATATCGTGGGCTCGGAGCGTTGGTCTGAAGGTGTGGATTGATTTGCACGGTGCCCCAGGCAGCCAGAACGGATTTGATAACTCTGGAAAACGTGGCGGTATCGGCTGGCAAAAAGGTGACACTGTTGCGAGAACGTACCGAGTGATCTCGACTATTATCCAAAAGTATACACAATCCGCATATGCCGATGTTGTTATTGGTATTGAGACGCTTAACGAGCCTTTGGCAGCTAACCTCGACCTTGCCTGGCTGAAGCAATACGACCGCGATGCATACAACCAAATTTCCTCGCTCTCTAGTACTGTTGCAACTGTTTTCCACGATGGTTACATTTCTCTCTCTGATTGGAATGAGGGCTTGCTCGACCCCAGTTCCTACGACTTGATTCTCGACACGCATCATTACGAGGTGTTCTCAAGCGGTCAGTGTGCCATGTCGTTTACCGACCATCTGAACTCGATCTGCAATTTCGGCAACTCGATTGCTTCTTCTCCGTTCCTTGTCGTCACTGGCGAGTGGAGTGCAGCCTTGGACGACTGTGCCAAATGGTTGAATGGTATGGACACCGGTGCTCGTTATGACGGCACGTTCACGAACTCTTACTATGTGGGAACATGCAACACTGATATTAACAATTGGACCGCCGATTTCCGTTCTCAAGTTCGTCAGTACATTGAGACTCAACTTGACCAATACGAGCGCGGTCGTGGATGGTTCTTCTGGACCGCGAAGACCGAGAAGACGGCTCCTGGTTGGGATATGGGCGAGCTTGTTGACAACGGTATCTTCCCTCAACCCTTGACGGACAGAAGCTTCGCAGCGTACTGTTCCTAAATACGGGTGTTATCCTTTGACATCTGTCCTTTTACTCTTTGGACTTTTGACATCTTCAATGACTCTTCTTCATGGATGATGTAGCGTTATCCGGGATGTCCAAAAATCCGAGTGTTGTTAACCCGCAATCTATGTTGTCGCGCTTCTTTCCTTCTGTTAGTTTTTTTCTTTTTCGTTTTTCTGTTTTGGTTCATTCATTTTATTGAAGTTGTTCTCGTTGTTTATATTGATATGATTATGTTTTCCGCGCGAAAAAAAAGGACAGTGATGATTAGTGTGTACAATTGAGTGTTTCAAAGAGTTGTTGAGTGTTGTATCAAATTATCTTTTGCTGTACAAAGTTCTTATGACTTGAAAACGGGCTTTCACGGGATTACACACTTTGAGCTTTGTGCACCAACAAGCAGCTGAATTGTATCTCGTAGATCTTCTTTGTATACGGTGGCATTCAGTTTTGAGAATAAAACCTTTGTTCTACTCATTGCTGTTCTTACTCCCTCTGTCCTATTCGTGTAACTCTAGATCTCCAGCGCGATCCCTCCCCGCCGGCACATATTCCGCTTAACGTAAACCTTTATGTTTCGCGCAACTTTATTTTTCCTTCGCTCCGCGTGCTTCTCCCCGCAATAATTAATTTTTGTATAAAACGCGTCGCGACTCAACTTCCTTCCTTTCCCTTTCCGTATACTCTGCGGTTTAATTCTCTTTTTTTCTCCTTCAGTTTTAATGGAGCTTAGTGATATTGAACAGTTTATTTCTGAAAACAATTCTTACCTCTCTGAAGTTCCTGAGCCCTCTCTTGTTTTTTCACCATACATTCATTCGAACCCTTCATTAAACGCAATTCCTCAACATGAAGGTATACTCTTCATCCCGCCTCCATCCTTACCAATTGACTCTTTAGAAGTGAAAGCAAAAACTTTAAAACGATCACGACCCTCTCAAACCATTCATGAACTACTAACCCCCATAAATTCAAACACATTAAACCAATTGCATTTTCAATATCAACAACAGCAATTACAACAACGACAACCACAAACACAGCAAACGCAGCAAACACTAGACGCGCTTGAACCACATGAAACGACTGATTTTTTTGCCTGTGGATTAAATGCAGCACCAACGTATCTCACTGACTCAGTGAATGACACGGAAAATCAATTACCGCCTGTGTATTTGGCCTCTACGCAGATAAACTCGCCGTACATACATTATGGTAAAACATGGCCGGTACCTTCAAAACCAGACGGCGGCACTCTGCAATTACAGCATTACAGAACACTACCACCCAACTTCCCGATCAATCCACTGTTCCCTCTCTTTTATGTGTCTATTCCTGCGCCCACTTCAATATACACTCCTGCTACCGACGATTCTGGTGTTGTTTATACAGAGAATCTGCCTGATTACGACCTCTATACGCCACGTTACTCTAAAGGAGCAGGTATGGAGAAGGAAGCTTTGTGCCCGGTCTGCTTTGAAGCGAAGAAGGAGGTCTGGCTTCGGACAAAGACAAGTGCCTATTGGTACCACATGAATTTCGCGCACGGTATCAACACAAAAGGTCAGCAATACCTGCCACCAACTGCATTCCGAACTGTACCACTTGGACGCCCAAAACGAACCATTGGCATACCTGACCGTAAGACCATCATCCAAGGAAAATGTCACCAATGCCGGCGTTGGATAGGATGTCAGGGTAAGCCAGACGAAGCCAGTCCGAGAAACATACTAATTAGACGAAACAGGACGAAAAAACAAAGACCCTAAAATTATGGAAATCTTCTGGTGGAAGCACGCAAACAAATGCCATAAAAGCGCACCAGATGAAACAGGATTTTTCACGAAACCCCAATGTAACGCAGTTTAAATAGTTTGAAAACATATCTTTTACATCGACACTTCATCGACCAAGTACATTCTTCTTTGGCAAAAATTTTGTTGTTGTAGATAAACTATATAGCACATAACCCCTCTAAGCCATATGTCTTCTCTTTCCAATTTGGGCTTGGTAACCAGTCTTAATAGCTTGGACAGAACGAGTAGAACCACAAGCCTGGAATAATAATTAGCATACATTTGAACAACCATGATGTACGTGGCACTTGTGAACACCACGATATCAATAAAACTTACCTCGCAAGTCATGAAATAGATTCTGTTTTCCTTCGTCAGGATGGTATCAGGCGACTTACAAGTCTTGCAAGTAACATATTCCACAATATAACGACGAAGAACGTTCTCAATTTGCTTTTGCTGGAAACGACCCTTAATAATAAGGCGAGAGGAACCGTCAACACTGCCACTGGTACCCAACTCAGCGAACAAGAATTGAATAACATGTTCCAAAGACCGGTGCATACGCTTGGAGATGTCGTTGATGTTGGCGAAAATAGTCTTTTTATTACCTTCACGGTGAACGGAGGGAGGAACAATCGTGTACTTCCGCTTCTCACCAGCAAGCTCGGGATTGTTTTGACGCAACAATGTGAAGAAACGGTTCAACAACTCGGGGTAGTAGTAGTCACGGTCGCTTTTAATCCACTCGTGTTCACCCATAGTTTCCTCGTCAAACACTTGGTTCTTAACACCAGATTCCTTCGAGGAAGAAGCTTCCAACTCCTTCTCAAAAGCAGACAAATCGGCGCTCTTCTTCTTCTTCTTTTTCTTCTTCATCGAAGAGAAGTCAAGCTCACCATCCTCAGTGGCCTTAGAGCTGCTCTCAGACGAAGAGGAAGAACTCTTCTTGGACTTCTTCTTCTTCTTCATGCTAGCAAACATATCCTTCAATTCATCGACCTCGGCCTCCGTGACGGGTTCCGTGGCAGCAGCAGCAGCTTCACTCTTGGCAGCATCGCCGTCTTCCTGGCCCTTAGAGCTCTTCTTCTCCGTCAAAGCTTCAACTTCATCGTCGAAAGCCACAGACTTTTTAGATTTTTTCTTTTTCGTCAATAAAGACGAATTGATATCGAGCGGCTGTTAAAATAATTAGTTAAACTTCTCAAAAACTCGGTTTCGCATATGTTTGCATGCAAAACTGTCACGACTAAGTTCATACCTGTTCAACCACGGTGTCTTGCTCGGTCATGGTTGTGGACAGGAAATCCACTGGCGAAGGATTGCCAAAGTGGTGAAACACAATTCTACTTACCGCATAAAAATACAATAGATTTTACACTATCATGGTACGTACAATTTTGTATACTACCTAAAGTAGTATATGCTGTATATTTAGTTACTATTGTTTTTTTTTTCAAGCCGCACGTATTGTATTCCCTGACATAATACACTTTATCGGGGAATGACAAACGCGTCGCGACGCGTTTTCTTTAATGGTAAAGTCTCTTTGTCTAGAAAATATGAATAGTATCGTTTGCTTGAGACTTGCAATGTCTCCTTTGCAAAATGCAAGTATTCGAGCAAGAACAAATAGATGTCGTTAAAGCAGAGAAGCTCATCGTCGAATGTGCTAAACGCTTGGAGCTCTTAGGTAATCTATAAACACAGACAAGCCTGATCCTTTTTCAGCTTCAAATGCTAACGAACGGAAAGACTCTAACTTAAAGCTTGACTTGGAGTTGCTGACATGTCCTTCTAATCGTGTAAACGCATGGGAAACTCGAGGATTTCTTCGAGATTATTACACGGGCAATCAATCTGAAGGTCGACCTTGGAATGCGGATGAACTTAAGAAACGTGTTACGTTATTAAGTACAGAGGGTCTTATTTCTGTTACAAAATGGTTATTTTATCGAATTCCAGGCGGAGTTGTGAGCTGGCGCTGCTATCGCCTATTTGAAGAAGCAGATTCTTACGCAAAACATCCAATGGATGGATTTACCATATTTATGAAGCTTGCAGCTCGCAATAATAGCCACTTTAATGTGATTCAAGGGTTTGTTCGGCTTCTTGCAAGCATGGCTGCTCGTCTTCCATCAGAGTCAGTCCCAAAAAAGTCAACCTCTTTGGAGGTTATCGCACAGTTGAGCAGCTGTTGGGCATTTTCATGGCCGTGCATGGATCTTGAAGATGGTTTGGCTTACTGGAATAAGTATGATATATGCGTTGAGTATAGGGTTACTAACATTATGTCTCTAGGTGCACAAATGCTTGTCTTAGATTACTCCTAGCATACTTGCGAGGTACAGACAAAAGAGATGAGCACAGTTTCTCTTTGTTGCCGATGTCCCTTCAAACACAGCTTCGAAACCACAGCTATCCTCCTGTTGCCAAAAACTTCAATACGGAGAGTTACCGTGTTATCAACATTATGACAAATCAAGGTCCGCAACCAACATCTCCGCTTGAGGTTGTTGACATTATTTCAAAAATGCAGCTTCCTAGTCATGTTCGAAGTTCATTCCCAATTGGCAGAGACCGTTTGCACAGCGAGTGTTTGCTATTGCTAAAAAGAATGTCGCGAACTAATTCTTCGCAGATTGCATTTAATGCTCAAGAATCAGCATGGTTAGGCTTCTTGGAAAATGGTTTTGACCGCCCAATTGCTTCTTCTGTCGCCAATAATGAACTTAGACTTTTCGTGAACAACGATATGATTGCTGAGGAGCCTAGTCCTCTGATACAATACCCTACGTTGGAACAGAGTCTTGTTTCTCAATATGACTTTTCTGAAGCATTTGAAGTAAATTGCAGTTCCACGATAAAATGGTTATGGTTGGAATCAAAAGCGCCGGAAATTCCTGAGCTTCGGAGAAGCATTTTTTCTACTGTTACTGTTCTGATGGATGCCAATGGTTCAATATGTCTTGTGCAACAAATTGACAAGCCCTCAACTGGCGGTACACGGTCCACAAGAAAAGGAAAGAAACGGAACTTGCTTAACCGTATACGTTCTTCGATTAAACGTGTTATAAAGGCAAACAAGTTTTCTTCAAAAAAGTCAATGCCTGTTATCAATCGCAAAAGTTGTACAAGTATATTGTTTGAGAGCAATCGAGCAGCTATTATGCACGTGGCTGAACGACTAAATGTGTTAAACGGAAGACGAGAAATGGAGAATAGTCTGAAAGCGATGAAGCTTACCAATAATCGCGATCCATCATGGGACCCTGACACGGCGGAATACGTCAATTCAATGATGGTTTGGGTCGGATCAGATAAACATGGTTCCACTAATTCAAAAGATCCTCTCGTCCTTTTACATCCGGAGAACTCTTGTCAATCGAGAACATTAACAGAAAACGGAAAATCGCTTTCTTCTTCAAGTCCGACTGTTAATTCTTCGACTGAAGGTGATTCAAGCATCCCTTCTGACGATACCTATAAAGACGCGTCAATATCTATAACAAGTATTACACAAGAAGAAGAGAAGCAGAATGAATTGGTTATTTCAACTGAGATTCAACCTTCATTGAAGCCAGAGAAAAAAATAGTACTTGAAGCGTTGACAATTCCACGACCGATTCGCAGACCATTAATTCCTGTTGATGAAATGCAAGCCGCTGATAGTGAAACGACGATCCAACAAAGTGCCTCTTCCTCTGTATTTTCAACAACTGACAGTATGCCTTCGACTCCTTTGTCTCAAACTGTCAACATTCAAAATACCCTTAGCAATATGCGCTCATTACGAAATGTATCCAAAACGACTGCGCATTCTTGCTATACACCATTATCAGCTTCCTCGGTTTGCCTCGATAACCTTACTCCTATTTCGTCCTCATCTAAGAGAAGCAGTCAATTCTCTTTAGAAAAGATGATACGGTCTTAAAATGTCTGTTCGTCAATGATCAATTTTTTAAGACGACTTCTAATATTTTGGGAACTGAGAGTCAAAACTGTCATGAATCCATTTACGATACGACACCTTTCTTAATTCTTACAAAAAATGTACTTGCAATAAGTTTTTGCGACGAGTTCGGCTACAATCTTTTCTTATTGCTTAAATGATTTAATGTTTAATGATTATGTATATCAACGCCTATGCATATTGGCAAAATGCTTCCTTTGTAGTATTCTGCTAAAAAGATATTTAAATAATATATTGGAGCTAAAACTTTATAGACTTCTAGTGCACCATTTAGTTGGATACGTATTATTTTGTCGGCAATTTGAGCACACACTTGAAGTAAGTGTGTGGATCCGTCGTAATATATATATATATTTTTTGGAAACTTCTACATATATAAAACAAATACAGCTTACTACTTCCTGAATAAGCATTGCTATTTTCGTATTTCATAATTATTTCATGCAGCTAAAACGCCAATAAAACTAAATACTAATCTTAACCTCTGACATTACAAAGACACCTCAACTCGTTATTATTAAACAACATTAGTTAGAGAGCGAGAATGCGACTTTAGAAAAGTCAAAAAAGGTGTGAGCCAATCAAAAAGCATAAATTTAGAGAGAGTTTTGTTTCTCTTGCTATAACAAAGCGTAAGATTATCCTTGAAAGCCAAGCAAAGCTTCCGATAAATGTGGTACATATAAATACATGCCATAACGCAAATGAAGGACAAGACATTTGAAGTATATTTCTCAGCGGCTTATTAGATAGGTGCAAAAAACCTAAGTTGAGGATGCCACTACTGTCCGATGCTCCTCACGCATTCCCGACGGTGTAGTTTCAGTTGGACGTTGCAACACGTAACTTTCCAAAATGCCGTCAGTAGGAGTTAAGGGTTCTCTTTGCGTATATGAACCAACGGGAGGATAAGAGGCTGCTTGCAATCCGGCCTGTGGCATTTCTCCACCTGCAGCATAATCATCGTAAGAATCCCGACGATGGCGTTTTGTCTGCTTCTTCGTGCGCTGGTATAACCGCTCATTTGCAGGAGTTGGTTGGCCAGCTTCTAAAGAACTGGTATCACCTGAGAGAGAATCGAATATCGATGATCTCCAGCCTTCTCCACTAAGAGCTTGTTGTCTGTAAAACTCCGTCCGTTGTAAGTTTCTAGACGGCAATTCAATTTCGCTCAATCTAGAGCCCTTCTCATTCATAACCAAGCGCAGAGGAGATGGGTGAGATTTCTTTTTGCGTGTCTCTCGAAGTTCGGATACACGTGAAATAACATTTTGGAAATAAACGCGGGTTCTTGATTGTTGGTCCTTCTTGGGTTTCTTTGCTTCCTTTTTCATTTCAGCCTTAGCATTTTGGTGAACGGTATACGACTCCACGCTCACTTGTTCCAACATTTTCCGTATTTGAAGTTCAGTGGATCTTTGTATAGAGTGCTTCATGTACATCATTAAAGAAGGTTTTAAGAGACTAAGAAGAATCTTGTGTCTTGACTTGTGAACCTTAAGCTTCAACGAATGAAGAGTTGTTTGCACTGTATCAACAGAGAACAAATGTCCTGTTTCTTCCATTTCTTTCGTATCCAATACTGTAATAGCCAAATCAACAACCATTCCTTGGTTTCCCATAATCAAGTCAATAATGCCAACATCGGCAAATGAAGGAAAACCACGTTTACGTTTAACGTAGTAGTTTACATTCTTAAAGTCGCATTGAACATTCGAAAGATGGAAGAAAAATACATTTCTTCTAGTAGCTGTGCCAAGATCTCTCATAGAAAAACGAAGCATGCTGTCTGTGCGAAATTCGGCAATTTTAGGTAAAATGTTAAGCGTTTGCAGATTTAAATTCTCCAAGACAACATCGAATTTTTCTTCCTGGATCTCAACTCGAGGAATTGGAAAATACTGAATCGTTTCCAGCAAATTGGGAAGAGAAGCGCGCGTGACTTCAAGCAATAAACCTGTGCGAACACTTGCCTGACCACCCTCATGTTTTATGAGCATAGAATACAATTTCTTTCCCTTGGAACTAAGTTCATTCATGTCAGCGTCATTGGAGGCGGCATCCATAACATCGTTTAACTCCGAATGAAAGCGATCCCAATGAGTTTTGTATTTCTCCTTCAACATTCTTTCGTAATCCTTCTGCAATTTATCATACGCACGATTGGAGTCTTTCGAAACAATGTACCCTTTCTGGAGTACACACTTACGGGCGAACTTATAAGCTCTTCTAAAGAGCTGAGATAGTTCCTTGTCCTTCTTTGCATCACGATTCAGCTGCTTGATAGTAGAAACAATTCCGTCCATTTTATGATTCAGAGTTTGCTCAACAAGAGCACGCAGATTCTTTACTGCGCGCTTGGAATGGCTGTTGGGATGGATTTCAAGGTCCTCAGTTGACTGATTTAAAGACTTTGTATAGTGTTCAATCATCCGCAAAATGCTTGAAGCAGCCTTCTGATACTTCGGTTGAGATTGAACTTCTGTTACCACACGACGAAGATCCTCCAAAACGTCTTCCTTTTTGTCTCCCAGAAAACTGTCCATCACTCGCTCAGCACGACGCGGCTTCTTTTCCTGAGAAGATTTTTTATCAGACTTGTCCTTTTGGTTACCGCCCTGGTCAGAACGTGATTGCTGTTTCGTCTGTTGCTTCTGCTTTGACTTTCCTTCATCCTCGGGCTGAGGTTGAAAGGCCACAGACTTCTTAGGTTGGGTCGTCTGCGATTCTGAGATAACCGTCCGAATAAACAAGTCGTGATCGGCAGGATGCTCTATGGTTGTGGTTTCCTCCATATTATCATACACACTGTCATCAATAATTTCTCTGCCGCTGCGGCCTCCGGACATGTACTGAGGAGAACCGTCACTTTCGGAAGAAGCTGATTCATCATCATCGCTTTGGTCAAGGGACAGGTCTGGGGTGTCCTCATCGCTCTCATCACCATCAGCTTGAGATTTAGAGCCATCATAGGCACCTCGTTGTTCGTCAAATTTATTATATTTGTCTTCGGCAAGGCCTGCTCCCTTGTGTCCAAGGAGACCAACAAGTTCCTTGGCCAATTTACGGAATCGACCATTATTCACAAACAAGAAGAACAAATCTTTTGCATCGTGACCAAGCTCAGTTAACTCGTCCCTACCGGGGACATCAATACCGCCTTCCTTGGAAGCGTCGATGGAAGATTCACTGAATTCGTTAAGAGCGTTTTGCAAAAGCTCACCATTGTTCTTCTTGGTAATTATCCGGTTCCAAATGGTTATAACTTGCTGAAACGTACGGAAGAAATCTTTTCCGTCCGCTGACAGTTCCTCATCTGTTGTTTTGTCTTTTGAAAACTGAAGAAGCCGATTCATAAAGCCAGTAATCTGGCGGTTTGTAGGCATTTTACCATTCCAAAGAGCAGTAGAGACAGCATACATTCTGTAGCTGTTCTCTAGCTCCTCTTCCTGGCGATCCACATTGGTCGGAACCGCAACCTTCATTGTATTTAAGAGTGAATATTAATATACTCGTTCAATTCTTGATTACAATACTCGGGAACGAGAGGTTGAAAAAAATCCAATCAAGAGTGAAGTATGGACTTCATACTCTTAAATAACTCGAAACCCTTGTGCTAATCATTATTACTTCAGAAGTGCTGTCAATGTGTTGTCAATGTGTCGTTAACAAATAAGAGACCGAGTGACTTCATTATGATTGAGCGAATATATCACATTCGCACTGATCATTTATTTTATTTTCGTTTCGATGAATTAAGTCATCGATAGAAACTTAATGCCATTTTAATTATCGGCAGGAAGGTGCTACCAGGGTTTTTTGTTGGTCATTTCTCAATGAAGTGGAGTGTCGGGATAAAGGAACAGTGATGCTTAACAAACACAAAGAGATCCCCGTTTAGTAGTTTTTGCAGTTATAGATTCTAATAACGAATAGAATCAAACAAGATGATTTGTTAACGAAGAAGTCATTTCTGCCAAAATGCATTTCTTTAAGATAAATTATGTACCCGGCATGAAGCTTTATTACTCAATACGGTATACTATTGATAGAAAAAAGAACTTTATCATTAACACGACTTTTTCTTGATATTGTCAGTTGAAAGTTCAGAGATAAGGAAAATATTATTCATAACTATATACATAAGATTACATTTAAACATGAAAAATAAGGAACAGTAACCGGATTCTACTCAAGAAAAAGGGAGGCCACACTCAAAAAAAAAAAGAAACGTTCTCTAAAGGTTTAGGGAAAATACGGGTTCGGGTTCTGTTTGTTTCGGTACGTAAGATGTTCGGAGGATGGTTGTTGATTTGGAAAAGCAGTACTTGCAGAATCCAATGAGGTTGCAGGGTTCATTCTTTGTGAAGGATGAGCACCAAATGTGGAAAACGAATAATTGGAGGGCGCTTGGGCAGGATGAGAAGAGACATTTGGTGGATGTCCTTCAAATTGGGCTGGATCAAGTTGATGAGGGATCATTGAGATGTCTGCAGGCGAACTATGGTTCAGTCCGTACGATGTATACTCTTGCCCATCAGGCGCATTTGCAGGAAATGACGAGGGGTAGGCCACAGGCTGTTCATTACCCGTGTCTCGAAATGCTGCAAGATCCTCTACATTCCATTCCGGAACCGCCAACAGATGTGCATCGGACGAGAAAGGAATTTGCGAAATAGGCAACTGTGGGGTAGATTCGTTTGGTGCTGTCGCTGTCGTTGTCGGAAAACCATCATACATGTCTTCGGCTTCTGTTCCAGTAGGAGGGACAAAAGCAGCTAAGAAAGGAGTTTCACCCATCAATGGCACTTCCATTTGAGCAAAATTCTCTTGACTAGTGGGAGGAAAAGACTGGAGTGCACCGACCGACGGCTGCTTTTGCTGACGAGCAATATTGTAATTTGGCGGCATTGCTCCCGCGTACTCATGAGGCATATAACCTTGATTTTGTGCTGCGACAGAAGCGAAGCCCCGATTTTGGGGATAACTTTTTAAATGATGATTACCATCGAATGAAACGTCGGGTTGAGCAGGAGCTGTCGTTTCTCTCATCATAGGTGCTGGTGCACTTGTTGTAGCTTCTTTATTTTGTCCAATCGGAGACATTTGTTTCGCAGATTCCCCTAAAGTACCGGTAGATATTGCATGTGAATGTAATAATGCTTTTGAATAGTAAATGACCGAACCCAGCTCTGGTGAACGCTCTTTTATGTCCTCAATTACGCGAAAAGTCGGCTGAAATTCACCATACAAAGAATGGATCAAAATACGAGATGCTTGTTGACCCTCTGTAAAGTCCATACATTGTTGCCGTTGAAAGTTAACCGTTGCAAAGAATTGCGGGGGCACAGAAAGATGGATGATAAGCTGAAGCCATAGGGGTGATTCTTGCGAAGGTGATTGCTTTAAAGCTTTTTGTTTTTCAGGATTTAGCTCTATGCTTGAAGCCATATTTACATGAATGGATTCAATTGTTGAGAAAGGTACCTTGATTCCATATTCAACTTCACGATAACGAAGTATATAAACAATAAATGCCTTTCGTGTCGAATAATAGCAAGAAATGTCATCCTGTGTAGCTTGATACCGTTTCCATTCGCCAATAAGTAATAACTTGCAGGGAAACGCTGCCAAACCATCGTCTCCTTCAAGTATTTTACCTCCACTAACCTGAACTGAAGCCGATGCTTCTTGTGGTGCACTTACCATTCTCGTTGCGGCCTCTTTATTCATGTCTCCAAAATTAGAGCCTGCGATTATTGCCAGTTTCGGATTGAGGAAAAAGTTTTCTTGTACTTTAGCCTCCTCTTGTCTTGTTCGAGCCTTTAATTTGGCTCGTTGATTTTGAAACCAAACGTCAATTGTTTTCTTGGGGAGATGGCAAAACTCAGCAAGGTACTTTCGCCTTTCCATAGAGGGATGCCTGTCAGCCTCAAATTCACGTGTGAGGATACCTGATTGCTGTGGTGTCAGTTTATGCTTTTTCTTCTTTCGCTGGCCGTCGTCAAAAGTAATTTGCTGCGACTGGAGCGGCAACTCGCTGACAAATTGTCCGCTTTTAGGATCAGGTACTTGCGTAGAACCATCTTGTAACCCATAAACATTGTGACTAGGTGAGGGAAACTGCATATTCTTCATCCAATTGTGGACCGAAAAATAAACTCAAAGCTAGTCAAAACAAGAAAATTAGTACAATTCTTCAGTTACAGTGCAGAACAGAAAAAAATTCCACTGTTATGAGATGAAGTAAGTCCAATCTTCAATGTAATCGAACAATTTAACTGAAAGAAACATGGAGTTTTGTTTTTTAATGAAGCCGCTCAAAACTCTCAAAAACCGGTCAATTCTTTTCGGATAAAATCAAAAAAACAAAAAATGCCCTGCGGACCCTGCAAACGCCTCGTTTTCAGTGTTCCGTTGATTCGTTTAGCAGCAATTGGGCGAATTTTAGTTTTGCAGTAGCGTGGTATGTTGAAACTAAGGTTTCGGCAAACGCGATTTTTTGCGACCCAAGTCCAGCAATGACATCATACTGCTCCAATGAATGACGAGAGCGAGCAAGCCGCGCGTACACCGCGGGAGCTGGCGCAGCATGGCAAAAGCACATTAGGGGCACCAAAAACAGTACTAAGACCGGCAATGAGCTTTTAACAGCTAAACGGTAGACGACTATTTTAAAAAATAATATAAAAAACATCTTTTATCTTTTAGTATTAGGTGATGGATTGCGGGAATTGTAATAGAGCTATTTCATGCACTGATGAATTCACAAATGCAGTCGACAATAGGCAACAAACGAGGTAGCAGTAATCAAACAAAAACATCGATTTCTACGATGTGTCGAGCACCAAAAAGACGAGGTAGAATGGCAATCAAAATATTAAACCACACCAAACAAGCAGTCGCAAGAAAAAGCGCTGCCGTAGTACAAAACTCAGGAAAAAGGGATATGAAATAGCAGCAACAACTGGAAAGCATCAATTCGTCACAGAGGGTATGGCTGCGAGCGTTTAGAAACGCAAATCCCAACCAATTTTGGGACCAAGCTCGGGAAGTTTTTCGGCAATGCTTTGTACATCCTTGTCACCACGACCAGACACGCAAATAACAACATCCTTGTCCTTGCCCAAAGTCTTAGCCAATTGCATACCACCGTAGATGGCATGAGATGATTCCAAAGCGGGAAGAATACCCTCGTATTGGCAAAGAGCACGGAAACCTTCCAGACATTGAGCATCAGTGACGGCAATGAACTCACCGCGACCAGTCGCCTTCAGCTCAGCGAGCTCGGGACCAACACCAGGATAATCCAAACCAGCGGAAATGGAGTAAGTGTCTTGAATTTGACCATCCTCATGCTGAAGAACATAGGTACGGACACCATGGAAAACACCGATTTGACCCTTGGAAAGAGTAGCACTGTGACGAGGAGTATCAATACCATCACCGCCGGCTTCACAACCCAAAAGACGAACAGACTTGTCCTCCTTGAAAGGTGCGAACATACCGATGGAGTTGGAACCACCGCCGACACAAGCAACAACAGCGTCGGGAAGCTTGCCAACCTTCTTCATCAGTTGTTGCTTGGTTTCCTTGCCAATGACAGATTGGAACGTCTTAACGATAGTAGGGAAGGGGTGGGGACCGATGGCAGAACCGATCAAATAATGAGTAGTGTCAATTTGCTCGACCCAGGCACGGAGAGCCTCATTAACGGCATCACGAAGAGTTTGAGTACCAGAAGTGACGGGGATAACTTCGGCACCAAGAAGGCGGATACGGAAGACATTCAGGGCTTGACGACGACAATCCTCAGCACCCATATAAATTGTACACTTCATACCCATCTTGGCAGCAACAATGGCAGTGGCGACACCGTGTTGACCAGCACCAGTCTCGGCAATAATACGATTCTTACCAAGACGCTTGGCCAAAAGAATTTGACCCATGGCATTGTTAATTTTGTGAGAGCCACCATGGTTCAAGTCCTCGCGCTTCAACCAGATGCGAGCACCTCCACAGTAATCCGTAAGACGGTCGGCAAGATCAAGAGAACTAGGACGGCCCATGTAGTCATAGTAAGAGCGGAATTCCTCCCAGAAAGACACACTATTTATGGCCTTATAGAAGCAATCCTCAAGCTCCGTAAGACATTGAACCAATGCTTCAGGAACATACATACCACCGAACTCACCGTACTTAGGGGGCAAGAAAGTCTCGCTTGCAACCTCAGGAAGGTCAGCAGCCACAGCGTCGGCAACAGCACCAAGGGCAGCAGAGTCGGTCTCAGCAGAGCTAGCAGGCAACTCCTTGACACTGTTGGCATCACGGCCAGCGAGATACAAACAGTAGGTCTTTACAGCCTCAGCAGCAGTACCGGGACCAGCGTTCTTGACGACATCAATAATCTTACTGCCAACAACAACACCGTTGGCAACACTGCCAACATACTTAAAGTGCTCGTTGGTGTTGACACCAAAGCCAACAGCCAAAGGCTTTTCTCCGGCAAATTTACGCACACGACTGCACAGCTCAGGCAGGCCCTCGCTAATCTTTCCCTTAGCAGTGGAGCCAGTCATGCCCATACGAGAGACAACGTAGATGAAAGAGTCGGCAATACCGATCAACAATTGCATACGCTTGTCAGTCGTGGAGGGAGCAACAAGAGGAACGAAACTCATTCCATGCTTGACACAAGAAGCACGGAATCCAATGGCTTCCTCGGGAGGCAAGTCAACGATAATGAAACCGTTAGCACCAGCTTCCTTAGAGAGTTGAATCGTTCTCTCGTCACCCAAGTGGTTTACAGGGTTGTAATAACCCATAAGAACAACAGGAACAGACACACCGGCAGCACGAGCCTTCTTGACCGTTTCAATTGTACTAAGCAGGGTAACGTTGTTCTTCAGAGCAACTTCATTGGCATGGCAGATGGTAGGTCCATCAGCGACGGCGTCCGAGAAGGGGACACCCAATTCAATGATATCGGCACCTCCGTCTTGGAGACCCTTCATAATTTTTACCGTTTCATCTTCAGTGGGAAAACCACAAGTAATGAATGTAACAAGAACGTTACGGTTTTCGTCTTTAGCCCTCTTAAAGGCGTTTCTAAGCTGCTGCGACATTTTTTGGCGCTGTGGTTTCTAGGAAGGAGGTGATGCTTCAGAAACACACACTTTGTAGCTTATGAAAATTTTTTATAGGGACGACGACGCCCACTCAATTTATACGATACTAAGATTTATCTTCCACAGAATCAGTAGCTGTGGAGATAGTCGCCTATATTTAGTTTAGATCACCTTTTTCGGGATCGCTTTAATTGTCGAGGTTTCTTTCTTTTTAACCTTTGATAGTTACACAGTTCTTCAAGTCCTTTTGGATGTGCTGAAGTAACAGCGACCTACGGTTTGGTTTTATGACATTGAAACAAATTTTTAATGAAAAGAAACGTCTGATGACTCGGTGTTCTGTCAATAAATGTTGGAATATAAAACTTTTTACGAGGACTTTTGTCACCGTCAAGATGCAGCTGTACTAGGTAAACAGCCAATACTTGAAAACGCTGCTTTAATGTAGATTAGCATGTTATACATCATACTTATTACACTTAAAACAAACGTAATTTTCCAGTAACTTGGTTCACAACACTGATAGGGCCTGGTCCAATACCCAAAACAGTAGCGGAACCACTAGCAATTTGGGTGCGTCCAGCATCATGGATAATGTATGCACAGAGACCAAGAGAAAGGGCCTGTGCTTGCAGCAGTTCCAATTCTTCTTCCGAATGAGCTTGCAAGGCAATTTTTGCTTGTCCAGTTCTTTCCCAGAATTGAAGCAATTTTGGATCAACACGCGTTGCCATTCTGTAACATGCCAAAGCAGCATGAGCACACTGAGCAGCAACTTTGCCCTTTGTCATTCCGAGGTCCGTTCTTACAACCAAAACCATTTTTGCCTGACCCTCAGATCGCGCTAACTCATACAGAGGCGAGGATTCATTTAATGCCTTAGCTGGCAACATTTCAAATTCATCATATTCTTCTTCTTCTTCTTCTTCTTCTTCTTCTTTGCCAATTTTTTCAGTAGTGGAGTTCTCGTTCGTGTCTTTGTTCTCCTCAATTTTGTTTTCCCTTTTTCTTGTTTTAACACAATTGTCACAGCTTGCCGTCTTAGATTGACATGAACACGTTCTTCCCATCAAGAATCCAAGCACAATGCCAGCCACAGCTGTTGTGGCCCAAGAAGAAATATCTGAAAGCTGCATTTCTTCAGATATAGTTGTTGGTTATTGGCAAGTTGTACACGTAGTTCGCGAGCCCATCATTCTATAGCAGTGTTGACGCGTTGCAAACAGTACTCCAGTTTAAATGAAATGTACAGTATTGTTTTAGCATGTTTACGGTTCAGGTATCAATTTATATGTACAATAATATCATCAACTTTTAACGTAGCATAGTAAACTATAAAAAGACATTCTCGTTAGCAGAGCTTTAGTAGTACCTACGCCTTTTAGGAGAGCTCGCTCTGTCACGTCTTTCATAACCAAGACCAGCAGTACGACTACGACGTGGTTGGCTGAAACCCCGCGGTCCATTGGATCCGGTCGAAGAATTGCTTGCTCCACGGAAGCTTCCACGGAATCCTCCTCTCCCAACGGAACTTCCTCCCCGGTAACGAGAACCACGCTCAAAACGTTTTGGTTCTGCTGTGTAGTGACGACCGCCAAGGCCGCCTCCCAAACGACGAGGATACCAGTCTTTTACAGTACGGCCCCGCTCCACATCTACAACAACCTTTCTGCCATTGATGTATAGTCGGTCACTGGCACGATATGCTGCTTTTAAATCCCGTTCACGTTCAAAAACGACAAAAGCGTATCCACGAGGTTTGTCCGAATCTTTGTCACGGACAATACGAATACGATCGATAGGACCATAACGAATAAATTCCCTTTCGATCTCGGATTCTTTTGTGTCGTAACTAAGTCTTCCTATAAAGATGGTCTTGTAAGGATCTCCGACAATATTCCTGTCTTCGTCTGGATTCCAGCGTTTTCGCATTTCTCTCAATTTTTCTACATGTTTGCGCTGTTTTTCCTCTTTTCTCAACAATCTTTGCTCTTCCAAGCTTTGTGTTGGCTTATAGTCGTTGTCATGAGTTTTTGCAAACTGCAAATAAGCAGCTATCCCAGAAACGCGAGGAGTCGCGCGTTCTCCCGGAGAAACATCTGTAGGGGGGAGATAACGAAGCTGCGGTCGAGGAGCAAAAAGCGCTAAAATATTAGGCGGCAATTTCTCAGTCATTCGTGCCACGCGCTGTTGCAGAAGCGCAGACCACACTTAATTGCTTAACCAAGTAGAATTTTGGTGGAGCAATTTTGGTGGTTATATCTGAAAGAGAAGCCACACAATATATTTGTCAAGGCTGTGAAGAAAGACGGAAGGAAGACCAATTTAGGTAGGAAAGGCTCTGGTTACATTGTAGTTTAAACTTTGCAAGTATTTTCTTGGTAAACAATTATGATATGTCAAGACGGTTAAGGGGCGCCAGTGGGATTGGTGTTTGTGACAACTGATTTTAAGTAGTCCATAAACAAGGAATCGTTAGCAGTTGTTCGAGTTTTGCTCACCGGTTCTCGTTTTAGAATCTTAACATTAGTAGGCGTCAGTTCCTTATTGCCAAAAGGAGACACCGGCTTCGGAGAAAACGTTTGCTTGCCGCCGGACAAACCGTTACGGCGTTTTGGAGTAGATACCCTTGGTGACTTTTTCTTTGTTGCGCCCTTGGAAAATTGGTTAGAAGTTTTATAAGGACTACTAACGGTGGGCTGTAATTTCGTCGATTGCGTACGAGACGCTTCAGCAACAGATTTCGACTTCACTTGTCGTTTTTCATTAAGAGAAAGCTCTGCAGCTTTGGTCAAAATGTTGAGCAGCTGCACCGAAGGGTTACTGTCTTGTTTAGACGCCTGACCTTTCGACTTTTGTTCAGCTTCACGGGAGTCATCCGTGAATGGTTTCTGCTTCTTATGCCCAACAATACGCTCTTGCGTATTATTATCAGAATTTCCTTTAGAAGCAGCATTCTTTTCCAACTTCTCAAATGTAGTTACTGCAGTCATAGAAGGTGGATGAAACACTTGATGGTACATTGTTGAAGGTGATGGTAATTCACCAGGAGTTGGTACAGAAGAATCGGACTGACTTGGCAGCGGCATTGCCTGCGGAGGAGCAGCAAAAGACCTCATTGGAGGAAGTTCAAAATTGGCGGGCTGCAAATTCGTTTTTATGATTGCTGGATCAGTGAACGGCAACGTCCCGGAAGGATCTGTTGAGTTTGACATAATTTGTTGTATATGAGGATCCAAAGGTATGGTTGATTCCATTTGCCGAGATGCCTGAGGCGTAGAGGGTCCACTCATCACCGGATACATTCCTTGTGCTGGATGAAGCTGAGCAAAATTTTGATACGGAGACATGCCAAAAAAGGGAGCAGTAGGCGCAAAATTCATCACAGGGGACTGAAACTGCGTCGTAGACGGGTGCATGTTAGGTACCGGTAACGGAGGCATGGACATAGGTGCAGCAGACTGATGAGCCGACAACCCACTATTCAACATGTTTAATATGCATGCCTTGTAATCATCGGGCGGTGGTGGTGCCTGAATAGTGGAAGCAGTGGGAGCAGCCGGACCACGAATAAGAGCTAACAGTTTTTCTTCAGAAGTTGCAGTAGGCAATGCCCGTGCCGGAGCAGCAAGTTGAGACTGTGTTTGCACCGGTGTTCTCAACATATTCAGCAATTTTTCATTTGCAGACTCTGCTACAGTTGCAGTGGATGAAGGCTCCTTCAGTAGAGAAAGCAATTGTGTGGAGGCTTTCGTTGCTTGAACCTTCGACTCCAGGGAAACCAAACGTTTTCTAATCCATTTCTTTAACGGGGCAAGAAAAGGAATCACCATATAAAATTTGTTCTTCGTTTCAGACTTCGATTGTTTGAAAGTAGGTAAATCTGCCAGCAGATGCCACTCAATTTTGCTAATTTCTTTACGAGTTTGTGACTCAAAGACCGTTTCCATAGGTAGGTCGGGGATAATGTACAGACGTATATTTTGTTCACGGATCGTAAGTTCAATAAAATCCTTTTCGTTAATCCAGTTCGTGCTGTCAAATCCTGTCTCTTCATAAACTTCACGGATGGCACAATCCACATCAGCTTCATCCTTGTTAATTTTCCCTTTAGGAAACCCCCATCCAGATGAAGCTTTCCAACCTTTAACCAAGAGACACTTGTCCATTTCCTTGTTCAACATAATTGCTCCGCGGACTGGGATACGAGTTTTGTAGCGCAAAAAATCATCAAATGCTTCTTCATGTACCTTGCTCCATTTCCAAAGTAAAGGACAATGAGAAAAAAGCTTTGCACTAAAAACGCGAAGACCTAAAGAAGGTAATTGGTCATTTTCTGCTCTAATAAAATCTTCGTAATACCAATGAGCTTGTTCAATTTGAAAACACAGACGCTCAATACTATTCTTTTCTTCACTTGGAATGTTTAGAAGGAAACGAACGGACAAGTCGTCCAAAACTTGCTCAAAAGTAGCGTTTGAAAAGGACATTGCTGTTTCAATAACTCGGAGTGTTCACGAGTTTAAGACTAAAGTTGTTTTTTTTTACAAGATGCAAACTTCTTTATAATCAACAGTTACAAAAAAATCTTCGTAAAATATTCAAGACGTCGTCCTCGGTACACGTATTCGTAATTAATCCGACGTTCATTCACAGTGTTTGCACCGCAATTTCAAGATTCGCACGTAATTCAATTTTTGGCAGACACCGGTACGAGCCGGGCAAGTTTATGGTGGTGTTGGTAGCAGTGGCCTGCAGCACCACGACCCACGCAAAAACAGTATAGGAAATGGTTCAAGGGGTCACCACAGGGCACCAAATACAATCGGATAATTAGAAATCCATCAAGAGTACTGCGAGTGTTAGGATAAGCCATAAAATTTTTTTTGAGCTAAAAATGCAAAAGAAGCTGTTAATAATTGGCAAAAGACATTCTGGCAAAATGTCATTACTGCAGCGTATGTGCAATGAAATGATTGAATTCCCCTTTTACTAACTTAACATTAAACTTAAAGAGCTGACTGGTAGCACGCCCGAGCACTTAGAAACAAACACTGAAGACTCGCACGCCGGTCTCACGCATAAATTCACCATCAAAAATTCGTACTACGAAACTGACGTGGATGTGTGGGTCGACGAGTATGAAGATATAAACAAAACGATTTCAGAATACCGGTCAGATGAAGCAAAAGAAGTGCGTGAATTTTTGGCAGCCATCATCTTCACCTTCCGTGAATTCGACGAAACAGAGTGGAAGCAGTGGGAAAATTATGTAGAGAATTTGGAAGAAGACATAAGCGTCATAGCCGTACAAACTGAAGGAGGAAGGAACCAAAACATTCCCGATAACTCTATCCTTGAATACGTGGTCCTTGAGGAAACAGGCTCGAATCAGTACAATGGTGAGTTAAACGGTCAAAACAGAAAATCCAATAACAATCATGCAGAATCGGTAGGCCATCAACGAGTGAAAGAGTGGCTACAGTGTTGCGACTGGCAGAAAGAAGACGAAGAAGAAACGACAACTCTTATAAGTTGTTCCGACAACAGCACCTCAAACGAGGATGACAGCGAAATGGAAGATCAAGAAGACGATGGTTTGCTTGCTGGTGACTTGCAGTCCTTCATTTCACGCATTCAAAACTTGCGCGGTACGAACGAACAAACATGAATGGACATCTTGCTAATATAAATAGATACTGATATGTCAAAAAGTGTCAAGCACAAAGAAGCAATCGGCATTCTGAAATCACTTTTAGGAAACGACTTTGATGAAAAGGAATTAATAAACAAGAGCGAGGATATTAATTAAGCATAGGAGACGATTAGAAAAAACTCACGTTTTCCGAACAAGAAGCGCTTTGTTGTTCTTATCATAGAAGGCTTCACGTTTAAAGGTACAGTTGAAACAAAGCATTTTTTGATACTAGTGACTGTCGGCAAGAGGGTACAGCACATTTTCGCTCCGTGCGTTTTGCGTTCTTTATAGCATCTTTGCAAAGACCACAATATACGTGGCCGCACTTTGTAGCCCAAAGCGTTGCTTTCTGGGCATTTTTTGAAGCACCAAGCTCCTCTTGACATCCTGGACACAGCAAGACTGTGGATGGATTAATTGACCGCGAGAAACCAGCTCTTGCGGGCTTTGGGGGAGTGTACTCTGCTTTTGCCCGATCAATATAGCTTTCTTCGGGCTCGACATTTGTGTCGTTGAAGTATCCTTGCTCAAACAGCATAGGATGATTAGCCAATGTGTAACGCAGCCTGTTTGAGAAAATTGTAAAAAACTGAGCAGGAATGTATCCTGGAATATTACGTTCTGTCAACGAGTTACGAGCAATTGACTCGGGCACTCTTCGAGACTGAAAGATTCGTCTCGTCAGCAATTGTGGACCAAGGTATACAATGTCCTCAAGCATTGACTGAACATTTGAACCATTTATACGCCTCCTTCTCGTTCTTGCACGACGTGTTCCATGTTGAGCAGCTCGTTGTGAGGATTCCGAGAGCGGAATCGCGTCGTCTGGGATCGCGTCGACATCAATTATAACAGGATTCGGGTCTGAAGCTTCCCTTGGCGGAGAGGACCCTGTCAAATCAATTACATTATCATTCCCTGATTCGTTTCCATTCAATTGCATGAAGTCAGTGATCGTAACTCAAAACTGAAAGGCGCCAGCGTGATGTTGGCAGAGGGCAAGTGTTTGAACCCGTACTCATGGCAAATTACAATATTCGCTTGGGATCGGTAAAGGAAATACTTCTTCATGATAGGCTTATTAAGCGAATATTCGGCTGTTGTTCGTCGCTTGCCGTGACCTAAGCAAGAATATTAGCTGTTCAAAATATTTCACAGCACATGACTCGGCTTTAAATAAGATAAGGTTTTTAAAGTTAAATAAGCAATTCGGTTAAAAGTCAAAAACTTATCAACAATTAGCCAGAATAAACAGATGTATGAATGAATGAAACTAAAACCTTATCCTACTTTTAAATAATATGGACCGTTTCTAGTACATTCATCTGAGGACAAGTCGAGTAGGTGAAGAATTGAAAACTTATTTCTACCCCAGAATTCAGTAGCAAATGCCGGATCTTGGTAACACTCTCATATGCTACTATTGATTCGATTGAATCAGTACACCTGTACTGATCTTCGTTCAAATCGTGTATAATTCCTGATTTTTTTGGCAAGATTGCATCGTCCACAAATATTTATATCATTAGCCGAGAATAAGCTTGTAAACAATGACAATAGCATTAATTCCAATCAAGGGAACTAAATAAGGTTAATCGAAAGCCGGAATTAAACTTCGTAAGTGGATCACATACAGGTCATTACTGTACGGATGGCTCGAATAAGATTTAACACACGGGATTTGACAGTATCCTTACTCTCACCAAAACCGAAATCGCTGCGGTGAGACAACCCCAGACGCCCTAAAAAGCGATCTTCTGACAGGATAGCTACTGCATTTAACAATAGCAAACAAACTGAATAAAATCATTAACAGATGCTACAAACGGAAACAGATTCCTATTACAACTTTCATACCAAACAAGGGAGTCCGGATATTAAACATTTTAAGCGGGAAACGCCAAGTTTTGCCTAATTAACGTCTGTACCGTTCTTAAACTGTGGATCGAAGTAGGTAAGAAATGTGTTGTCGCTGAGATTCGAACCAGGGTTCAATTACACCATAAGAATAAAGAAACCTGGTCAATGTGCACGACTTGTATAATTAAGTAGACATAGTAGCATAGCCCTGCTGTTAGATAAAACTGCTGCTAATCTACGTAAGACTGGTATTATTGCAGTTCAGCAAATTTTAAGATTAGGGCCCATTATTAAGAATCCATCAATTCATAACTCAACACAAGGTCTTTCATTCGTTTCCTTTCCATTCTTTCTTCATCTTGCCTACTCTTTGTTGACATGGCAAACGCAGAAGAAGAAGGCACGTTTAACGAGCGTGTTTGCTGACGGTTACCACGGCGAGTTATCATGGTGAATTTAACACTTTCCCCTTTGTCATCCCCAGGTGAAGAGGAGCCATCATCCTTCTTGGAATAGCGTAGTAAAGGAAGCGGAACCTCAAACATGGGTTTTCGTTCATATTGACGTGGTGTCATGCTTTCGTTCATCATTTTCGCAAAGGCTGTTTCAAACTCTTCATCCACAGATATGTCACTCTGTGTATGTATGGAGCCTAACTTTGAAGGCTCTTCTTCCATAGTTTCCTAGTAAATCGGTTAGTTAAGATTCAGCGGTAAATGAGAAATAAAAGACTACGTACCATGTCACCGGAAAGCAAAGATACTTCACTCGTCATACTGTCACTGTCAAACGCGTCTTCTAAATCAGAAAGCTTTGCGTGATCAGCGTCCCCTCCAACCGACGTTGTTTCGCCAACTGAACTATGATCAGTCTGGGCCTTTAGCTTGTCATTCTCTAAAGCCGATTGTACTTCGGCTAAGGTTTTGTATAACGGCAGTTTAGGACGTATAACCTTAATAGTATCGCGAATATCGAATACAACATCCAGCGGAACATTAACTTCTTTCAGACATTGACATTGAAGTAGTAGTAACAGAGTGTTCATCGGTTTTTTCTTTTTTCCTTTTCCAATACTGGGTCCACAAGCATTGAGAATGGTGCAAATTACACGGCACACAAAGTGATTTTCAATTTCCATTAAAGTGGCATTCTGACTCCCTGTATTAGAATTATTGGATGAAGTATTAACCAATTGAAGTAGAGAGAATAAAAGATTAAATATGGCAGTAGCATCAAGAACCTTGGAAGCGTATAATTCACCAAGCAACCGAGCGCGTGACATGATTTTTTGGCTTTCAGATGCCTGTCGGGTTTCCACTCCCAAAAGTATATCTTCAAATAAATCATCAATGTACTCATAACAGTCTTCGGGATGATACCGAATGAGCTCCTGTATCAAAAGAGCCAGAGCCTTTAAATTGTCAAATTGGATGTGCCATACTTCAGCAAGCACTCTAAAAAGAGTGTTTTCTTGTTCCCCCCATTTTATCTTCCGAATTCTTTCAGCAACTGCCCGATAGGTTTTCGTATTTAATTGCTTGTAAATAACGTTACAAAGATACTGTTCCAGTATTGGCCGTGTACGAACCTCGATTAAAGCACGTTTAGGCGGATTTACATGGTACAATGCGTTGTCAAGAAGTAATTGGTCTTGAGGAGCCAAAACAGAGGCATCTTTTTTGCGCTGAATCGTTTCCAACAGCGTCAGCATTTGTGCCGAGGATTCGGGTAAACGAAATAGAAATCGGCCACAATTTTCAAGCATTAATGACAATACTTCAATATTAAACGAGGTAAATTCGGTTAATGCAAGTCGAAAACAATGGAAGGTGATATGTAGAGGCATTACACGAAACTTTGTAAGCTCCGAAATGTAACGAATAGTCAATACCCGTGAGTGATACTCGTGTTTAGCCTTTTTCTTCAACATACGTTTAAAAGAACGACGGGCGTAATCAACCAGTGCATTAGCTATGTCTGGTGAAATCTGTTTTAGAATAGCAACCAGCCGGCAATAGTACGGTAGGAGATCAGACCGTGTTCGATTGACGCTCGTGAGCGTCTTAATTAATCTGTTCCTTGAAGCCTTTGAATTTATAAAACAAAATTCCACTGCAGCTTTGTCTATTGCTTCCGGGTTATTTAGGGTAGGCAAGTTAAGTAAATAAGCATTCACCTGAGCTGCAACCGAGGTAGTTGATTTGACATCTTCCGTACTTGTTTTGATTGATAGTATGCCATCTTCACTGTCATCGGAATCAGAAAGGTCGGACAACGAGTTTAATTCGGACGAAGCAGTTATTGGTAACGTTTCGATAGATGCATCTCTCATGTGTTCAACGGAGCCCGTGTCAATGTTGGAAGGAATGCTCGGCAGAAGTGATTCTGGGACCATTGTAGAAAGATTAAGAAGGTCCTCGTAAAACTTGCGTTCATCATCGTGCTCCCAAATACTGTCAGACCGTTCAAGAGGAGTGAGTTTGGAATATGAGGAACTCAGCCCGGCAACGACAGATGCATTTGCGTTAGCGGAACTATCTTCTGAGGGAATATCAGGTTTCTCCAATTGCAGAACATTGGCTATAAGCTCACAGGATGAATAAATGCGTTCTTGTACTTTTAGCATTTCTGAAAGATCGTGCATCCGCTCTTCATTAACTTCTCCTCTGTTTACAGCCAGATCATGTGTCTGTTTCTTCCGTTTCATATATTCAGCATGGTAAGTTTGTAGGTAGTTCAGTAACTTTTCATAATAATGCTGCAGAGTAGAACGGAATGATGAACGCCACTCTGGAGGACAGATCGCATCCAACAAGGCTCGGTTATCAGTCTCAATGTTACTGGACGGATCACTGAATAGAATATCGGAATAATGTTTTACGATGCCATGCACAACAGGCAAGGAAGCAAATTTCGCATCATTACGCACTATCTCAGTGAAAGCAACAAAAACAATAGGTTTGTCCATGTCATAGCTTTGGAACCAAACCTTTCTGGATCGTCTTGAAAGAGCGCTTAACGACGGTAACAAGTCGACAAAATCTTTTGCAGTATGAACAACACCTCGAAGCCACAACTCAATCAGCACACGCACAATGTTCCGTTGCCGTGTATAGAAAGCCTGACGCTCCTTTTCCTTTGGTTCAACGAAGGTACATGTTTGAGCCGCAGCGTTAAAATTACCCAAAAAGAATATGTTGAAATACAGCTGGGCCAACATTGGCGTCGAAAACTTTGTAAAAAATCTTTGATGCAAGCAGTATGCTATTTTTGCTGCTGCAGAAATGTCGGAAGAAGTTTTACATTTGGACATTCCCTCGACAATTGCTGTTGCTATCTCAGGAATATATTTTTCCAAAGACAAAGTCTTAATGTCTTTTAAAAACAGATCAATATTATCGCTGTTTAGCGATGATCTGCAACGCTTCATAAAAGCTGTGTTTTTTTTCAAGCTGGAGTCAAGAAATGCATTTGTCGTCAAAGTGTCATTTTTCCCCGTTCGGACGAGCTCGTCAATTCGTCTATCTTGCAGATAACCTTTTAACTTTTCATTTAAGCTCCCATCAGACATGTTTTTGGCGAACAAATTATCAAAAAAAGGTCTATTTTCCTTAAGTGTCCTATGTGGTGAATAATCCACCGGGATGTGGTAGAACTCGTCCTGTGAGTTTTGACTCGGAAGCGTTTACGATGTGTTTTAGGGAATAAGACTTTGTCCAAGAAGAGTTGTCGTTGATATTCTGGAAAAGCTTGGTTTTGTTGTTTTTGGTTTCATTGAAGCTAGCCGGGTTGAGTAATCCATTACAAAACAAAACAAACTAGATAACCTCCACAGAAAGACTAGTTAAACGGGGTCAGCACGAAATGAGTCCCATATTAATTTCATGAAACGTTGTAAAAATGTCGTAACCAGTATACGCTGGAAATTAATTGCACAGACAATGGTAAATTAAGTGTTGTAAGATTATAACTGCGGTTTTTAACAACTGTATACGTTATAACAATAGTATGATATAATATAAAAAAAAAAAAAACATTTGTTTTTGCTCCCGTTAATCCAAGCATTTACTAAGAGATGTTTACTCCAGTGTTAATACGAATACATATGTCGACCGTCCACTTTCGTAAAGGTATTCTTCTACGCTGAAACAAGGTAGCAATTGTTATTGGAGCATAAATAATTCATAAATCAGAGCAGTTCTGTATCAATTTTTTAAAATCGGACAAACTGATTCTGTCGTAATTGAAACTATTTCAACCAAGACAGTAATTCGTTTGTATTTATATTTTATTTCAGTTTTATTCTTTTTATTTTTCTGGAAATCCCACTTGTGGTTAATTCGCTTTTATCCGGCCAGCCATTTCATGTTACGGTTTGCCATAGTCTCAACAAGAAACAAGTGCGAGGGTCTCGGCAATTACCTTAATCGACAGACCTATAGCTTATATGGCGCATTTTTAAAACTCGCTTTCCGGTGGCGCTCATCAATTTATTGGTTCATCCGTCGCAGAGTTTGCGCTAAAGAACTGGATTTGTCAGCATAGCGACTATGCTGAAGTAAGCAGCGGCTGAAGCCCCTTGATTTAAAGGGCCCCGAAATCCAATGCTAACTTAGCACACAAGGACGATTCCACATTTGGTTGCAAATTAATTCGGTTTCTGGAGAGTTTTGGTATTTTCCTTCTTGTACATCTTCCGCCGTTAAATATCTAAATCAGCCTTTATTTATCATTTCTTTTGTTTTTTTTTTTTACGACCATGACCAAAAATATCAGTGCAGGTGCAGCCGAATCCACACCTAAAACCGTTGCATTCACTCCTTTGACTTTGAGAGGTGTGACCTTTCACAACCGTATATGGGTACCTCCCATGTGTATGTTCTGTGCTGTTGATGGCATGGCCGATGACTTCCACTTTGTCCATTATGGATCACTGGCTATTCGCGGTCCCGGCTGCATTGTCATGGAGGCTACTGCTGTGTCTCCGGAGGGTCGTATTTCCCCTGGTTGTCTAGGATTGTGGAAGGACGAACAGATCAGCCCGATGAAACGGATTGTCGACTTTGCTCATTCATACGGCCAAAAAATTGGTATCCAATTGGCTCATGCTGGCCGGAAGGCTAGCTGTACACGTGGTGTTTGTAACCATCTTGTTGACGAGTCGGAGGGCGGCTGGCCAAATAATGTATACGGTCCTACCGATGTCCCCTTTCAAGAGGGTTATGCAAAACCTAAGGCAGCCTCAAAGGCCGACCTCAAGCGCATCCATGACGACTTTGTCAGTGCAACAAAGCGCGCGGTAACCGCTGGTTTTGACTTTGTCGAGATTCATGGAGCTCATGGTTATTTCCTATCTTCTATGAGCTCTCCTGCTTCAAACACTCGTACCGATGAGTACGGTGGCAGTTTTGAAAACCGTGTCAAGTACCCTCTTGAGGTTACGAACTCTATCCGCAAGATTATTCCTGAGGACATGCCATTGTTTTACCGTATCAACGGTACCGACTGGCTTGAACCCGGCAAGGGTTGGGAGGTGACTGACTTGGTCAAAATGGCTAAATTATTGAAAGATGCCGGTGTCGATTTCTTAAATGTCAGTACTGGTGGCGCCGACTCTGCCCAACAAATTCCCGTGAAACCCTTCTTTCAAGTTCCTTTCGCCGAGGCCGTCAAGAAAGCGGTTCCTGGATTGGCTGTTGGCACCGTCGGTTTGTTCTGCGATGGAAAATCTATTGAAAGCGTTTTGAAGGAGGAAAGAGCTGACGTCGTATTCGTTGGACGCGCTCATTTGCGCAATCCTGCCGCCGTGAGTGCATTTGCTACTGAGCTTGACGAACCAATTGTTTTAGCACCCCAGTACATTAGAAGTGTGCGTAGACGTCATTAATTTTTTTTATTGCCATAATAGTATGTACTAGGTGTATTAGGACCGAAATGAACAATAACAACAGCAAGCTTGGATTTGTAGTACAGGGCACACGTTACAGCGGGTTAGTAGTTCGACTACTTAGAAGGTGCGACATGATCATCAACGCCTTGTTCTTAACATTCAACTCAATTTTGAAAGTACTCGCTTCATACCATTAACGCTGAAACGAGAAAAAAAATCAATTGTGTCGGCGCCTCTGGTATACCAAATCGTTATTTGTCTCACACAAAACAGCATTTACTACAGTGACCATCTCGTAGATCCCCACATTGTACAAACATATCCTTTCTCTGCGTGTGTATGCATGTTAAATGTTGCAAACAAGAGACTTATTAAGGTGACTTCTTGAAGACATTTCAGGAATCTGCAACCCTTCACTCGCGCACCACCGGACAGCTCAACTCACAATCCCTATACTACTGTTCCGAAGCATATCCCTTCATAAGTCTTTATTTATTTGACTACACCAAGTACGAAAAGCGCCCCAGCTTTCTATATGCTATTTCAACTAATCGAGAGCTTAAACGACACGCGATTAATTGATACTGTCCAATGGAAAGCCGAAAGTGTGACTGCTTTTCCCCACACGAAAACACTATAAAAGGGCACGGCTCGCTCCACAGAAAACCATCGACGATACTCCATAGGATCATTTCTATAGTATACGTCCGGCTTGGGTTTCCTAACCTAGCCACAGAACTCAACACGGATGATGATTGGAAGCACCGTTGCCCGAAGAGGTGAGACAATTCTTTCTTCGGGAGGGACAACAGGATCTCTTTTCAGGTTCTGTTCTCCCCCTTCAGCGATGATCTCTTACGCCTCGGGTTTCTCGTCCTCTGGACGGTCCCGTCGTGTAGGGCAGCTGGTGTATTCTGACGTGTTTGCTTTTTGTAGTCTTTTTGGTATATAGTTTAAAGTTTTGACATTTTTTTGGAATCGTTTTTTGAGTTTTTTTGGAGGGTCGAAATAGTGTGCTTGCTTGTCTGGGTAGAGTTAGTTGGGAATTAGCTTGGGCTTCTGGCTTATTTGATGCTGTTTCCCGGCTTGAAACATCCCTTACTAACTGTTTGTTTAAAGAGAGGGTTACGCGTGAGGGGAGAATTCGCTCACTACACAGAAAATACTTGTATTGGGAAGACCCGGTTTGTTTTTTCCAACCATGTCTGACACGTCTAAGATGCATACGACTTCAGCAGTAGGCTTGACCGCGTTGACTGCAGCAACACTAGGCTGTATATTCGGATCAGGCCTTGTGTTTTGGCTCTTCACTCGTTTTGGTCTTTCTTTGTTTTTGGCTCAACTGGCTTTATTTCACTTGTTGGAATACCTCATCACAGCTCGATTCCAACCATCTAAGCTCTCATTCGATTCATTTATTCTCAACAATGGTAACTCTTATTGGTACGCGATGTTGCTTGGCGTTATTGAATATTGTCTCTGCCGAGGAAACTCTGGTCCCGGGTTGCTGAGCAAGTTGTTTATGCCTAGATGGATCTGCGCTAGCATTCGTTTAATCATGCTCCTTGTCGGCTTAGTAGCAGTCGTTATTGGACAAGCATTGCGTTCTTTTGCCATGATTCACGCCGGCGAGTCGTTCTCACACGTTGTTGCTACTGAAAAAAAACAAGAACACAAGCTTGTAACCGATGGTATTTACCATTACGTGCGCCATCCTTCCTATGCTGGCTTTTTTGTGTGGGCATTGGGAACACAGTTGTGTCTGCGCAACGTTTTCAGCACTGCTATCTTTGGCTACGTTCTCTGGCGCTTCTTTGACAGTCGTATTCACTATGAAGAGCAACATTTGACTACTTTCTTTGGAGATGCTTACAAGGAGTACAAGAGCCGCGTGCCAAGTGGTTTGCCTGGCATTCACTAATGATGGCTTGGCGATTGTTTTGTGGTCGAGGAACAAATAAAAAGAGAAGTGTGGTAACACCTAACCGTCATCATCAATTGCCTGGATCTTCATGCCACGCATTTGTGCTCGTTATTTTTTTTTCTCGTGCACTTTCATAATGTTTCATTTGCCTTCTCTTGTACGTGCTGATGCCTTCTTACGCAATTTGTTGCACTGATCTGCGTCTTTGTTGACAGGCCAAATTTCATGGCGAAACGACTGTCCCATTTCTTGACGAAACCCCAACAAATATTTTGTACTTCCGCACACGAGTAATCTCCTGTTGAGAAATTCGTTCTAACGTTTGACTTTCATTTGGTCAGTCGTGGCTTGCAGATAACTCCGAAGCTGTGTTTATTCATACACTAACAACACCACCACATCCCATACACAGGATTGGAATTGTGTTAGTACTTGAGGTTTCGCGCACAACTTTTTGCACGCGCAGTAGCATATAGTTAGGTGAACGTTTTGGTCGCGTATTTCGTTGCCACACGAAGCGCACGTCTCGTGGAATCGATAAACACTCACCTATCTTGTTCACAACATTATATTTTGATATTTTTTCACTCATCAGCATCTATCTTTCTGAAATAGTTGTTACAAACTAACGTTGGCTGACTGTTCTTCGTCCAGGTCCCTGTTCTATGGATCAGCTGTCAGAATGGGCGATTCAGGCCAAGAACGCGTTATCGCAGGCACAACAGTACTGTGAAGCCGCGCACAGAATTGACGAGGAAGCAATGAACATGCTACAGCACTATCAGAAACAGCATGAGCGTCTAAAAGAGCTTTCAAAGTTGACAGCTTCCCAATGTTCGCGATTGGACGCCTCCACGGCACTTATCCAACAATTGCTCAGTTTGGTTCAGAAACATCCTACATTCAACCAGCTAAGTCAGTTGCACGAACAATTGGAGGCTGCGCTAAAACGGTTACGTGAGACATCTGTTGATCTAGCCTTTGGCTGCAATCATGACAATCTGTACGCGTTTGTTGACGACACTGCTCTAGAGGACTTAAAGACACGTCTGCGTTGCGTTACCGACAGCGTTTGGAATGCCTATGAACGTTTAGTGGGCTTACTGGACGAAGGCCTTTGCTCTCAGTACCGTACACGCCTACTTAACACTAACTTGGAGTTTGCGGTTCCTACTAACAATTCCGTAGCCGAGGAACTAGCCGATTTGCTCTTTCAAGTAGCTCAACATTATGAACAGTGCACGAAGGCGGTTGAAATTTATTCGACGTTGGATGAAGCAGCTTCCCGTGAACTTGTTGAAGTCTTACGTGAGGATAGTGAACACCTTCCTGTGGTCCTCGCCCAACTCAAATCTGGTCTAGATAGCACTCGGGCATTTCAACAGTCTGTGAACGATTATAGCTCGAATATTCAGGCTGCATCTGTTCAATTAGAACCATTGGCTGAAGAACTGAATAAAAACGAGCTTACGAACCAACGCCATGAGGCTGCCCATGAACTAATTAAAGCACAAACCGGGATCGAAATTCCCCAGCTTGCACAGGAGCTAATCCAGTTGCGCAACCATTACACCCAGTTCGCCAAGACTTACAACTCATTGTTGGATGAGGTCCGAAGGCGTAGAGCATATGAAACACGGATGCGCGGTCTTGTGCGGGACTTTGTCACGAAACTGGAAAAGGAACAAAGCGGCGAGTCTGAGGCTCGTGTTGCTTTCCTTAATCGTCATGGCGATTTTCTGCCTCAAACTCTTTGGCCCGCTGTTACAGATCCTCCTCTCCATTTTGAGATTACCGAACATCAATATTCGGAATTGCCTGATATTGAAGATCGGTCTACAAAACACTAATGATGCTTTTGGAACATGTTTCACTCCCCTATTATTATTGATGATAACAAGAACCACAAAAACTATTTTATTTTCCCGTATGACAAACAATTATTGATGTATAGTCCTCTATCAAAACCTTTTCCCTTTGTGAATTCGAGCTTTACCTTGCTGAAGTCATAATGGATTCCTTTACTTCTTGGCGCTGCTATTTTTTATGCGTCTTTTCTTTTCATATTTGGACATTTTGTTTTTCCGCTTTTCCCGCTTTTCTTCACGAACTTTTTGCTTTCGAGCACGTTTTTCTTCAGCAGTTTCAGCCTGCTTTCGGGCTTTTCCAGCTCTTGGTTTGTCACTTTCAATTTCAGACTCTTCACCAGCGCTATCAGGGTTGCTCTCACTTCCATCTTCGGTGTTGTAGGAGTTGTCTTCGTTTTCATCCTCTGACTCATGAACAGTTTGTTCGTCGTTTTGCGTCTCTGTATCTGCAGCAGTGCTTAACAAGTGGCTGTACACTAGATTACTTCCTTGTCCCTCATGTACCAGCAGTGTATCACGATCAATGTCGTAGACTTGCTCTAGCGTTTGGGGAATGTAGGACTTCAGGAACACCTTCTCGTCCTCCTCGTTCTCTTCCAGCTGGTTTTCAAACAGCTCACTTATGCGTTGCTGCATATCCGCTTTTTCAACACTACCTTCCTCTGTAATAAATTGGTACAATTGACTTAAAGGCAGTGTTGCTGCTCCCAAACGACGGAAGAAAGTTGTAACGTTCGTGATGTCCATTCTGAGGAATTCAAGACTGTGAGGATGGTCATGTTCCACAGATTGTGACACATCAATGATATAAACCTTTCCTTTATGGTAAAGCATGTTGTACTCGGACAAGTCAGCATGGACGAGATGGCAAACGTGATACAGCGTCCGCATATGGCGGGCCACCTGTCGGTACACCCTGCTAGCATCTTCAGCAGAAAGGCCTGCATCTTTAAGACGTGGATAAGGCCAACCGCTCTTGTTACCCAGAAATTTCATAAGCAGGACGTGTTGCTTCAGAGCAAGAGGTTCCGGACTCGGAATCCCAGAAGAATAAACACGTTTCAAATTTCTCATCTCCTTTTCAGCCCAAGTCTTTACCATTTTTCTGGGGTTCCGACGATTATAGCCGTGCCGAAAACGAAACTCGCCTGAGACGTAACGATCGCGATCCTTAAATACAAGAATAGATGTTTTGTAAATTTTGATAGCACGGTGTTCACCAGTTTCCGTGATGGCATGATATACATTTGCTTCCTTTCCTGTGCTAATGCAGCCATTGATTTCGTATATGGCTCCACTATTGATCATTTTCAACAATATCATGCGTGTGCGAGGATCCAGTACCTGTTCTGAAGTTGCTCTGTCACTTTTGTCCTTCGTAGATTGCAACTTGCTAGGTCCCTCAAAGCCGTCTTCGACATGAATACGAGACATGTAAGAGTTAAGTTTTTGCACAGATTCTTCATGCGCAACGCCTGGATTCAAGGTAGATACTCCTTTCGCTCCTAGCGGCGCTTGTCGATTAAAATGACGACCATTTTCTAAGACGTCGTCAACATCATCAAAGTTGTCGAAATCCTCCGAAGAATCATAATCCTCGACAAACTCATCACCCACATTAAGTTCTGTTCTTAAAGGAGCGTTGGCATCAGTGGTAAACTCTGCCATTTTTAGCAAGTTTCTGCTAGGTTGGTGTGTGGCATCAGAAAAAAATTTAGAGTAAGACCAAGTGGAACTCCCTATGAAATGTCACATTCTTATGAATTCACTTGAGAATCAACAAGAAAACAAACTGATGAATAACTCTTGTTTATAGTATAAGATGTTTATCTAATAATCATATTAATAGCAACCCTAGTCATAAACAATGCAGCAGTTGCACATGTAACAGAAATAATTACAAGAACGTGTGGATTTAGGTTATATAATAGGTGACTTCGTATATGAACAATTTTCTTTTAACAGAACATTTTTGCGACGCGTAGGCGTTGGTACGCGACGCGACATGATTTTAGGGTGGACGCGTCTCACTCCTACCATTAACACACAACCTCATCGTGTAATGCACATTAAAAAGGTATGCACTTGCTACGGTATAGCTACTAACATGTTTTCTTTTAGATTGCAATACAGGGATTTAAATCCTACAAAGATTATACCGCGATTGAACCTTTAAGTCCACATCACAATGTTGTTGTTGGAAGGAATGGATCTGGTAAAAGCAACTTTTTCGCTGCTATTCGATTTGTGTTAAGTGATGCATACACACATTTAAGTCGCGAAGAGCGGCAGGCTCTGTTACACGAAGGTCCAGGTTCGACGGTTCTAAGTGCATACGTTGAGATCACCTTCGACAATGAGGACAATCGTTTCCCCACTGGAAAGCCGGATGTTATTCTTCGCAGAACCATTGGAATGAAAAAAGACGAGTACTCACTCGATCGGAAAACAGTTACGAAAACTGAGGTCATTAATCTGCTTGAGTCTGCGGGTTTCTCGCGTTCCAATCCATATTACATTGTTCCTCAGGGTCGGGTAACCTCTCTTACGAATGCTAAGGATTCTGAAAGACTAGCTTTGCTGAAGGAGGTTGCGGGAACACAGGTTTATGATCAACGTCGAGCGGAATCGCTAAAGATTATGGACGAAACTAAGCTCAAGGCTGAGAAAATTGATGAATTACTCAGCTACATTGAGGAACGGTTGGATGAACTTGGCGAGGAAAAGAATGAACTTAATGAATTCTACAGAAAAGATAATGAGCGCCGGTGTCTCGAGTACACAATTTATTCTCGGGAAAACGAGGAAATCACTAACGCGCTGGAGACACTTGAGCAAGACCACACAAATGCTCAACAGCAAACCGATGCAAACGCTAAAAAGTTTATGGACCGTGAACGACGCTTGGAAGAGTTGCGTGCTGAAGTCGTCGAACTGAAACATGCACTTTCTTTGCATGAATTGGAAAAGGGTCAACTTGAAGAAGAATACAGCTCCTGCGTACAATCACACGCAGCAATGCAGTCAGATCGTGATCAGTTGTCACAAGCTTTAGAGGGCTCCAGTCATGAACGTGAAGATAAGCAAAAAGCGTTAGCTAGTCTTGTGAAGCTTATTGACGAAAAAGAGCAACAGTTGAGCAATATACTTCCCGTCTTTGAACAATTGTTGAGTAAAGAAACTGAAGTCCGTGCACACTTACACTCCCTTGAAAGTGAAACACGACTCCTGTCGGATAAACGTGGTCGTGGAACTCAATTTAACAGCAACGAAGAGCGTGACGCATGGCTAAACAATCAAATTAGTATCCTTGATGCCGACTTAAAAGAGCAAGAAGCTTCGGGAGACTTTGTGAGGAAGGAAATTGACGACGTTGATGCCAATATTCGTAATAAAAAGGCGCGAGAAGCAGAACTTATGGATTTACTACAGACTCGGCAGGACGTGTTTTCACAGATTTCTTCTAATCTTTCTGAGGAGCAAGAAAATCGTGATGATTTGTTGGATCAACGTAAGGAGGCCTGGCGTAATGAATCAAAGCTCAAATCGCTCATCAATACTGCACAAAATGATATGTTAAAGGCCGAGCAGAAATTATTATCTACTATGGATCGTCATATGGCAAACGGTTTAAGGGCCGTGGCAGAAATTGCCAAGCGTTTAAAAATTGAAGGTTATTTTGGTCCACTATGTGAACTGTTCACTGTTGATGATCGCTTTAAAGTTGCTGTGGAAGCGACTGCTGGAAACAGTCTTTTTCATATTGTAGTGGACTCTGACGAAACGGCGAGCAATATCCTCGAAGTCATGTACAAGGAAAATGCTGGCCGGGTAACGTTTATGCCGTTGAACAAACTTCATCCCAAGCCCGTCAATTATCCTGAAGCAAGCGATGCTCTGCCGCTCGTAAAACGACTTAAGTTTGATGCTAAATTCGAGCCAGCTTTTATGCAGGTTTTTGGAAAAACAGTTGTTTGTCCCTCGTTGGATGTCGCTTCTCAGTATGCGCGTTCGCACCACCTCAACGGCGTCACACTAAATGGTGATCGTTCAGACAAGAGGGGTGCTTTAACAGGCGGTTATCGAGATTTCCGTAACTCTCGATTGGAATCATTGGATTCGGTTAATAAGTGTCGCACTATTCACGAAAATTATGTACAACAGCTACGCCAAGTTGAAATTGATATTGCAAGATTGGATCAAGAGATCACAGCTTGCATTGACGCCATACAGAAAAAAGAAGTGGCCTTTCAACAGCATTCTGTTGATTTTGAGCCGCTTCGGAATGAAGAGTCCACTCTAGCTCGTGAGATTGTTGAACTACAGGCACTGAAAGATAAAAAAGGTCAGATGCTTGATGCTATCCAAACAGAGTGTCTGAAGATGAAACGACAACGCGATGGTTTCCTCGAGGAGTTGAAGTCACCTTTCCAGAATGTGCTGTCGAAAGAAGAACAACTTTCCTTAGCTACTAAGTTAAAAGAACTTGGTGAAGTCAAACCTTTATATGAGGACTTAAACAAGAAGCGGATTGAACTAGAGGAAAAGAAAATCGCTATTGAAACTGAGCTGCACACAAACTTATACCTGCGTCGAAAAACACTTGAGGAGAGCGTTAATCTCATTACACGTTCAAATGAAAGTGGTGAAATGAAGCGCAAGTTGTCCGCGCTTCAAAAGCTGAAAACTAGAATTGCCTCCTTAGAAGAGCAAAATGAGGCTTTGACGCAGCGTATTCAAGGTGTTAAAGCAAACTTAGATGATGTTCAGTCCAAAATACAAAAATTGGAAGACACGCAAAAGGAGACCGCTCAATCTATTGAACGAGATACCAAATTAACGGAACGGACCGCGGCGAAGAAAAGTCTGCTACTTGCTCGTCAGAAGGAATGCAATGACAATATCCGAACCCTCGGTGTACTTCCAGATGACGCATATGAAAAATATGCCTCTTCAAGCTCCAATGCGGTTGTCAAGAAATATCATAAGGTATGCGCTGATCTAAAATCATTTGGACATGTGAACAAAAAGGCATTTGAACAATATACGAGCTTTACAAAGCAGCGGGACTCACTCACTCAACGTCGTGACGAATTGAAGCGTTCGCAGGAATCTATTCAAGAATTAACCGTTGTCCTTGATCAACGAAAAGATGAAGCAATTGAACGAACGTTCAAACAAGTGGCTAAGAATTTCAGCGAGATATTCGAAAAGCTTGTTCCTGCAGGACGGGGACAACTTGTGATGAAACGTCGCATCAATCTTGAACAAAAAGCAAGCCAGGGTGATGATGACATGGATGTTGATGATAGCTCTGTTACAGGTGCATCCTTATTTTCTCAACCAAATTCTTCAGTTGACAATTACACGGGAGTTTCTATTTCTGTTTCCTTCAACAGCAAGGATGACGAACAACTTAATATCCAACAGTTAAGTGGAGGTCAAAAGTCACTTTGTGCTCTGACGCTTATCTTTGCTATTCAGCGCTGCGACCCAGCACCTTTTAATATCCTTGATGAGTGCGACGCAAACCTTGATGCCCAATATCGAACTGCTATAGCAGCAATGGTGAAGGAGCTCTCGCAAACAAGCCAATTCATTTGTACCACCTTCCGTCCAGAGATGATCAAACAAGCTGACAGCTTTTTTGGCGTTTTATTTAATCACAAAGTCTCCTCTGTTCAGCCCATCACTCGGGAGGAAGCTGCAAATTTTGTGGAAGGTTAACTCTTGTAAACTGTACTTTTCATATGCGTCGTTTCTACGCTGCTTTACACATTTATGCTAATGTGATAACTCTATGTTGTGTCGTTCTTTTCTCAATGATTTTTATTTGGCCTTCTGTTCTTTAAATGTCCATTGCACTACTCTGTCAATTTCTATTTCTAACTACCGTCTTCCGTTACAACTTTACTTTTCTGTCTTGTTATTTTGCTGCTCGTCTATGCCCCCACATTAAGTTACCCCACTTTTTCCGCTTCATCTTTATCACCACCACCGCTGCTATCACACAGGGCTGTTTTTGTGCGTTTGCTTGCCACTGTCTGCTGCTAGGAGAAACAAAAATGCAGCCTCATCACCTGGCACCTGTTGTTTCCAAATCGGAAGGTTTGTTTTGCTGCTGCTAGCTTCGCATTCATTATTTTGTCATTGTGGCTTAATTAAATTTGAATTCGTTGGAGTATTGGTTTTCATTTGACTAACGAATTGTGTCGCATACAGAAAAAAAGTACCGTCAGAAATGTAAAGATCTCAAAGCTCGAATTCAGGAGATTCAAGATGACAATGCTGCTCTGAATTCCAAATTAGAGGCCGTGAAAAGAGCAATTCGGCGGGCTCGACTTGAGCGTGCATTTTTGCTCGAACAAGTTGAGAAGGCTTCTGTGCGTAAAGCCGAACAGCTTGGCCAAGTGTTGGAAATTCCTCCCCCTCCACCGCCAGCAGAAACCATAAAGATTCGCTTCAACATGGGAGGTGCTTCTTCGGTAAAAAATACCACAGACGGAGAGTTTACTGAGTCTCAAAATGATGGTAGCAACCTAGCAGCTCAGTGAGAGGATTAGACACTCGCTACTCTCAGAAGTGCTTGCTTGGTACTGCAGCACTTTTTTCGTTTCTTGTTTTCATTACTCAAGGCGGACAGTGAGCGCACTGTAACCGCCGAATTGTTTTATCCAACCCTGCCTTATTTTCGTTTACCCATACCTCCGCAGAAAAACCGACCATCGCATTTGCCCGTTCTTCGTGCATTACCTTCATGAGTAAAAGACATTATGATTCATGTAAAAACTATTTCTTAGTACACCTTGGCTGTAACAGAGAATATTGTATGTTGCTAGGCTGTACTAGTAATAAACGTTTGCACAGACAAACTTGTGGGCTGGCTATGCTAATTGGCGAAAGGCAATAAACAGAGCGTAGACATTATTAAACTAACAGTAGGCAACTGTAGAACTTCTCAAAACTATTTAAAATAAATATTGTAACGACTCATCAATGATGACAAAAGGACCAGCAGAACTTGTACTGCTTAAAGTCTATGCACATAGCAATGAAGCGAACGAGCAACTGGCAAAACAAACCAATCTAGTCCGTGGCAGCGGGTTTTGCGTCTAAAGCCGTCTTTTCAGATTTTTCGGCGGCACCGTGCGCGTCGGCCTCTGCCAGTGTGCCCGAGGAGGTAATAACCGGTTCAGCAGCGGGAAGAGCGGACTCTGCCGTCGTTGCTTTAGTTGCTTTCTCGCCTTCAACGGCAGCAGCGCCAAGTGTCTCGTCCTTGGCAGTTGTAGCATCAGGAACAGTTTTTCCTGCCTTCAAGTCAGCCAAACGGCGTGCTTCGTTGTGGATGCCAAGAATATGGCTACGACCCTCATTGAAAGCAGATTGAACCTTTTGACCAGCATTAGTATCCATAGCTCTTTGAATATAACCATTCAAAAATGCTGCTGTCCGATGGAACCGGTTTGAAATAGACAACTTGTTATCAATTTCGTTCGCCTTCTCAGATACATGGTATCTAGCGTCCATATTTTTTACACCAGCAAGGGCTGACTCAAGCAAGCCCTTGAATCGAGAGGAAACGCCATGCTTCTGGTCCAGTTCAAGACCCTTTTCAATCGTGACATCGCTCAAGTGATATCCACGGCTGAGCAATTCTGCAAAAATAGCAGCACGGGGCTTCTCTTCCTGAGTAGTAGCTGTGTCACTAGGTGTTCCCTCCTCCGAGGAACTTACAGAACCTTTTGAAGAGTCAGCCTTTACAACTTGAATTCTGTTCGTTCCAAGCACGGCATCCTGGAGGAGCAGTGCGGTCTTCGTAGCACTAGCACGTTCAAACTCAATAGTGGCCGTCTGAGTTGTTCCTTCACTCTTTAACGAAATATCAGCAACCTTTCCGCAGAAAGAAAAGAAATCAGAGATTTGTTTCTCGGTAACTTCATTAGAAATATTATGTACTACCACGCAATTCGAGCTCATTTTGTTCAAAAAAACGTGAATGGGAAAGGAACGAACACCTGAGCACGTCGAGAATATATAAGAGTGATAGATACGTCATAGCCAATGTCATAGCACTGTCATAGCTGAAAACTATAAACTTGGCGCAGGGCATTTGCCGATTTCATTTGTTAAGCAGGCGGGGTTAGCGAGAGCGGCAAGGTAAGTCAGGCGAAGGTAAATATTTCACCATTAGCGGTAGAACAAGATACTCATGGCTGTAAGTTGGCGAGTCAAACAAAAGTTTTCATTTAGCTGTATTTGTTTATAGATACTTATTAATATACACATAACCGTTCTCTTGATTAGTTATTGGTTCCTCGATGCAACATAATAGATGTTTTTTTCGGCTGTTGAATCGAAAAAACTATATGTACTCTAGATATCAAATCTATACTGTTTGTTCACTTGAGAGACGCAAAATAAGACTCACATGGGTGCTACGTATCTTTAAGACGGAAGCATCTGATTTATTGATATAATCCACTGAAATCCTCACCATCCATCCCTACTAGTACCAATTGTGTCCCACGTCAGTCGTACCAGTGAACTCGCAAAAATGGCATCGAAAGCTGCTTACAGAAGGGTAAGATTGTATTTTTTGTTACAACTATCAACTGACACCCTGAAGTTAATGAAGGAATACATGATGATTCAGAAAAATCCGGTCGAATTTGTTGAAGCCCGTCCCGCTCCAGACAACATTCTAGAATGGCATTATATCATTACTGGCCCACCAGATACGCCATACGAGGGTGGCCAGTATCATGGTACACATTTTTGAAGCAATTTTGAATACTTACAGCTAACAATCCAAATTCTAAAGGTACTCTCACTTTTCCAAGTGAATATCCGTACAAGCCCCCAGCAATTCGTATGGTTACTCCAAGTGGTCGTTTCCGTACGAACACAAAACTTTGTTTGTCGTTTTCAGACTTCCACCCCAATTTATGGAATCCTTCATGGATGGTTTCTACTATCCTCGTAGGACTAATTTCGTTTATGACTTCGGAAGAAATGCTTACCGGTGGCCTTACCGCAACACGAGCTACAAGACAAGATTTTGCACGCGACTCTAAGCGTTTTAATGCTCAGCAAAATCCGAAATTTGCTCGAATTTTTCCTGAGCTAGTTGAAAAAAATAATGAGGATATTGCAGCAAACAATCTTCCCCCGGGAAGCTCCCTTGAAGATAATTTAAATGCTGATGGACCGATTACTCCTGCCATCGGTAATGCAGATCATGAGGAGACCACAACAAGCGAAGGAGCAAGATCGTCTGTAGGCGCAAATCAGAATCAAGAAAATGTAATAAAACGACACTGGAAGAAAATTATTACCGTGCTTGCTGTACTTGTTCTTGCGCACTACATTGGGCCTGCTTAGAATACGAATTCATTACGAAAAAAAAAAAAAGAAACTGCAGCACAGCTATTAACTCCTTCCTTTTATTTTTTACACGCTAATTTCTCTTGATGAGGAAGCGTGCATAAGTACAGTCTTTTCTATTTGCGCACATAAGAGACAGGAACAGCTTTCCCTTCTCCTTCATTGATATTTGTCAATCGTTGCTTAGCACACTAAACAACTCATTTACTCTTCTGATAGCTTATTGTTTCACAATTGAAATCGGTTCATGAACTAGACAGCTGGTGAATTATTATCGGTACTTGCGCTTTCTGTCACTATCCAGCTAGTTGCGTAGCCAGCTGCAACCAACGTTACAGGAGCGTCGAGCTTTAGTGGGACTGCCGTATAGACATCTTTACGATGTTGAAGACCAGCGTTCCCGTGTTCATTCCAACCGTAAACTATTGCTTGTCTAGTTTCCAACAATACAATGTTATGTTCACTACCGCCCGAGACCTGGTGAACTGGTTGTTCTAAACGAGAATGTGCTTTCTGTGCACGGTCGCCCCTGCCGAAGGCCAGGCAATTCCCTTTATCGGTCAGAAGCGTCAGTGTTGACCAGTTTGATGAAACATCAACAATCTGAAGCTGCCTGTTGTCTTCATTTGCAACCCACGCTGCATACTCATCTGTTATGCGCCATTTCGTGTTTCCGAGTATTTTGAGTTCACCGGAATTGAACAAAATACCAGTAAATTGCACTCCACAAACAACTTTCTTTGCGCCAGGGAATACTCCAATAAGTACAGGTTGTGATACTGTATTTATGACCTTTGAACTCAATTGCCCCTTTCGCCCGTCTCCACAACCGTATAAGCGACCAGCGCTGGTAACACAGACCCAGTGTTTAAGTCCGGCTGCCATTGAAATAATTATTTCACCAGTCTCAAGAGGAATAGGTACTTGAGAAAAGGATTTTGGTCCCTTCACACCTAGACCAAGTTCCCCATGAGGTCCAACACCGCAAGTGAATAGCATTTTTTGGGACAAATCAACGACTAAAGTGAACTCCCAACCAGCTGAAATTAAAGAGCAACAAATGCTCGTAAGTATTGGTTGAAAGCCAATGACATGATCGACTGCCTTCTTTTTATGCCAAAAGGGTTGACCACACTGAAGGCTAGAGTTTAAACCTGTCGCCCAAACCTTATTCTGTTTGTCCAGCAGTAATGTGTGATTTCCGCCACAAGCAATTGCTTTTACAGTTCCAGCAAATCCAACTTTTGTGGGAACAGCAACATCCTCGTGATGATTAAGTCCTAGTTGAAAATTTCCATTGGACCCAAAAGAGTAAAGCATTACTATGGATTTCTACGTCTTTGATTTACTGACTATTGTCTCTTATGGTGGTTTTTGTTATAACATAAATCAAAAATTAACAGCCACAAAAATTGCCGGACACAATTAATGAATTATAACTTTTCTGGTTAACTAAGAAGTTAACGAACTTGTCTTTATTTACATAAATATACAACGGTTTGCACATACTCAACATAGTAGTAAATCGGAATGAAGCATGTTACCTGTGGGTTACTTGTGGGGGTTCATCACCACCAAAACACATCCACCATAAATAGCAACCATCTACCTCACGTTTCTGTCCTCCACGTACCACCTACTTGGAGCAAGCATCAGGGGAACAGCACACGATGAAGTACGTCTTAGTATCCGGTGGTGTTATTAGTGGCATCGGCAAGGGTGTTATCGCCTCTTCTACTGGTCTTCTTTTGAAGACCTTGGGTTTAAAAGTTACCAGTATTAAAATTGATCCTTACATGAACATCGATGCTGGTACCATGTCTCCTTTGGAACATGGAGAGGTCTTCGTTTTGAACGACGGTGGCGAAGTTGATTTGGATCTCGGAAACTATGAGCGTTATTTGAACGTTACTCTTACCCGCGATAACAACATCACTACAGGCAAAGTTTATTCTCGTGTAATTGAGAAGGAGCGTCGTGGTGATTACTTGGGAAAAACCGTTCAAATTGTCCCTCATGTTACCAACGAGATTCAAGATTGGATCGAGCGTGTCGCTCGAATTCCCGTTGACGAGACAGGTGAGGAGCCCGATGTTTGTATAATTGAGCTTGGTGGTACGGTTGGCGATATCGAGTCCGCACCTTTCGTTGAAGCCATGCGTCAATTTCAGTTCCGTGTTGGTCATGAAAACTTCGTGTCTATTCATGTTTCTTTGGTGCCCGTTATCAACGGTGAACAAAAAACGAAGCCTACTCAACAAGCCATCCGTGATTTGCGTAGCTTGGGCATTTCACCCGACCTTATTGCCTGCCGTTGTAAGGAGCCTTTGGAAAAGGGCGTGATTGACAAGATCTCTCTTTTCTGTCATGTTGGTCCAGAGCAGGTCCTGGCTGTACATGATGTTTCCTCTACCTACCATGTTCCACAATTGTTGGAAGAGAAGCTCGACCGTTTTTGAATAAGCGTATGCTCTTGCAAGCCATCCGCAACAATACCGCTCGAGTCCAGGCTGGTGCTTCCATGTGGGCCTCTTGGAAGCAACTTACTTCTGGTCATGATCGTCTGTTCAAAAAGGTCTCAATTGTGCTTGTGGGCAAGTACACACATCTTCAAGATTCTTACATTTCCGTCATTAAGTCTCTTGAGCATTCGGCCATGAGATGTGGCCGTAAGCTCGACTTGCAATGGGTCGAGGCCGCGGACTTAGAAAACGAAACGAATAATACCGATCCTCTTCGGTATCACAAGGCTTGGCATTTGGTGTGTTCGGCTGATGGCATTCTTGTTCCAGGAGGTTTTGGCACTCGTGGCATTGAAGGAATGATTGCCGCTGCCAAGTGGGCCCGTGAAAACAATACCCCCTATCTCGGTATCTGCTTGGGTCTCCAAGTTGCTGTTATTGAGTATGCACGCAATGTTTGCGGTATTGAAGGTATGTATAGTTATTTGGACGACTGAACTACGTCTGCGAGATTGCATGCACCCGCACTTACTAGAGGTTGTAAACGCCATACCCAGGTTTGCAACTGTAGACAAGTGCTACATATTCGCTTTTGGCGTCATTTTTTGCATGATTTCGCATACGTCGTTTTGTGTTGATGGTCGAGAGCTAACATTTTTTAGAAGCTACATCTTCCGAGTTTGACCCTGATGCCAAGGAGCCTGTTGTTATTTACATGCCCGAAATTAGTAAGGACAAGTTGGGAGGCACTATGCGTTTGGGTCTTCGTCCTACTGTTTTCCAGGCTGGCTCTGAATGGAGTAAGCTCCGTAAGCTGTATGGTAATCGTGCTGAAGTTCTCGAACGTCATCGTCACCGTTACGAAGTTAACCCAGAATACATTGAACGTATTCAAACCGCCGGTCTTACCTTTATTGGTAAGGATGATCGCGGAGAGCGTATGGAGATTATTGAAAAGAAGGATCACCCCTATTATGTCGGTGTTCAGTATCATCCTGAATACCTTTCCAAGCCTCTTAACCCCTCGGTTCCTCTTTTTGGTCTTGTGGCTGCTAGTGCCGGTGTACTGGACCGGTTCCTTGAATCTGGTGAGCCTGTTCACTGGGAGAGCAGCTCTATCTTTAACCCTGATACCCCGCTTTCGGATTTTACAGACACGGTCGTTGTCAATTCTGCAAGCGCCTAAGTTTTTAAATACCTTAGGATAATGGGTACTATGTTTTGTTTTGTTTTTTGTACATAGGGTTGGTAAGGTGTTAAAATAGTCATTATTATTAGTCCCTAGGGATACTCTCACTCTCTGGGCTAGCTATGGTCGTGCTGCCTTTAAAGCACTTAAAAGTATTGTGGAAAAAGAGGTTCGTCAATAATCCTGTGTATGAATACCGTATTGGTTGTGTCAGTTTGTCGCTTTGCCATACGTCCTCCTCGTGTGTAGATCGCAAAATCCTGCAATATTCTGGAACGTTGCCACAAGTTGAGTCTATTCCCGTGCACCTCTTCCCGCTAATTACTGTACATTATTTATACCTTTTATGGTCAATTTTTATAGGGAATGGATGAATTAGAGCAGTTGGAGTATTTATCCGTGGTTTCAAAAGTTGCATCAGAATTATACAACCATTTTAGTATTGAAGACAAAACGTTGGCAGAATTCATTATAAATATACACGAAAACTCAAAAAATTTTGAAGAATTTAAAGAGAACGTGCATGTTGTTGGCGGGGAATTCGCAGACAGTTTTTTGAGGACGCTAGACCGACTTATAAAGGATTTGCATCCTCGATACCAAAAAAACAATGGGCATGAAAATGAGACTAGGACACATGGCCAATCTAAGGATTCTACAACAACTGAACATTCAGTTCTAACAGAATCATCAGAGCAACTTAGGAAGAAAGATCTTTTTCCTGCTCTGCAAATTCCTAACCAAATTAATTACTCTCAAAAAGAAAATGAAAGCAATGATGAATCTGCTGGTGGGTTCAACAATACTGACCGAACATATAAAACAGCCTATTCTCAGCCTTTTGGTGAGCGACAGCATTCACCTAATTTACGGAATCGCTCACATGGGGACAGAGAAAATAGGTATCTGCGTAATAATGATGAACGCTCTTTTTTATCTTCGCGCCGCAATTCGCGCTCAAGCTACTTGGAAGATAAACCAAAAATAAATGGCGTATATACTGGCGTTGTATCTGGAATTAAGGATTTTGGCGTGTTTGTCACCTTAGACGGAATTCGCCAACGCACGAGCGGACTTGTTCATATCTCAAATATACAACAGAATCGTCGAGTGGAACACCCTTCTGATGTCGTCGCCTACGGCGAACGCGTCTATGTCAAAGTCATAAAAATCGACGAGGCGATGAAGAAGTACAGTCTGTCAATGAAGGATGTGGATCAGGAAACAGGGGAGGATCTAAAACTTCCTCAAAAAAATAGCATATCAGCTAGCGGAGCAAACTCGGTGCCGCTTGGTTCATTAGCAGATGAAGCGTCACCAAGTTACCATTCCTCAAGTGAAAAAATGCCTATGCATAGGAAACGCTTGGCCTCGCCAGAGCTTTGGGAATTACAACAGTTAGCAGCTTCGGGCGCTGTTTCACTTGATACTATACCTGGGATTGAAGATGATTTTCAAACTTCAAAAGTTGCTGAGATTGACCCAGAAGAGGAAGAAGATGTTGAAATTGAGGTCCGCGAGGATGAACCAAGTTTTCTGGCTGGACAGACAAAACAATCACTTAAGCTTTCTCCTATAAAAATTGTTAAGGCTCCTGACGGATCACTTTCGAGAGCGGCTATGCAAGGTCAAGTACTAGCAAGTGAGCGTCGTGAAGCCCGTCAGCAGGCCGCAAAGGCAAAAGCAAAAGAGGAACTCTCCACGCAAGACCTGGCTCTTTCTTGGCAGGACTCAATGGCACGCCCGGAAGACCGGAAATTTGCTCAGGATGTACAAACGGCTGCAGCTAAAGAAGTAGCATCTGCTTTGCCAAGCTGGCGTAATGACTCAAAGCCCGCGTTTGTTTCCTATGGAAAACGTACCATGCTTAGTATCAATGAACAGCGCGAAAGCTTACCTGTATACAAGCTTCGTCAACAATTCTTAGAAGCTGTCGCAAGTAACCAGGTTCTTGTTCTCCTTGGTGAAACAGGTTCAGGAAAAACGACTCAAATTACTCAATACTTGGCAGAAGAAGGTTATACCCGTGGAAGCAAAAAGATTGCTTGTACGCAGCCTCGCCGTGTTGCGGCCATGTCGGTTGCAAAACGTGTTGCAGAGGAAGTCGGCTGTCGTGTTGGCGAAGAAGTTGGTTATACTATACGTTTTGAAGATCGTACTAGCAATCTCACTCGAATCAAGTATATGACAGATGGCATGTTACAACGCGAGTGTCTTGTCGATCCACTGCTACATCAATATTCTGTCGTCATTCTTGATGAAGCACACGAACGTACTGTTGCCACGGACGTTCTATTCGGATTGTTAAAAAGCGCCGTTTTAAAACGGAAGGATCTAAAGCTAATTGTAACATCCGCAACTTTGGACGCAGAAAGATTCTCAAGTTATTTCCACAAATGTCCCATCTTTACTATCCCGGGCCGTTCATATCCCGTCGAAATTCTTTACACAAAGGAGCCAGAACCAGATTACTTGGATGCTGCTTTACTCACTGTTTTGCAGATCCATTTAACTGAAGGTCCTGGTGACATACTGGTTTTTCTAACAGGTCAGGAAGAAATTGATACGAGTTGTGAAATTCTTCATGAGCGAGTAAAAGCATTAGGAAATATGATTCCAGAACTTGTTATATTGCCCGTGTACTCGGCACTTCCCTCGGAAATTCCAAAAGTCGTATTTTCGAACCTGCACCACCAGGAGGGAGAAAAGTAATTTTAGCAACTAACATTGCTGAAACAAGTTTGACTATTGATGGCATTTATTATGTTGTCGATCCTGGCTTTGTCAAACAGAGTTGCTATGACCCAAAACTGGGAATGGACTCTCTTGTTGTTACACCGATTTCACAGGCCCAAGCACGTCAACGTAGTGGTCGTGCAGGTCGTACAGGTCCCGGTAAATGCTATCGACTATATACTGAAAGTGCGTTTCGCAACGAAATGCTTGTTAGCCCGATTCCTGAGATACAGCGGCAAAATTTGTCACATACCATCCTTATGTTAAAAGCTATGGGCATAAATGATCTATTAAACTTTGATTTTATGGATCCGCCACCGGCGCAAACAATGATTGCTGCACTAGAGAATCTTTACGCGCTCTCCGCTCTAGATGATGATGGTTTGCTAACTCCGTTGGGCAGAAAGATGGCTGATTTCCCTATGGAACCGCAATTATCCAAAGTGCTGTTAAAGAGCGTTGAATATGGATGTTCAGACGAAATTCTAAGCATTATCGCCATGCTTAGTGTTCCGAATATATGGAGCCGTCCGCGTGAAAAGCAGCAAGAGGCTGATCGCCATAGAGCTCAGTTTTCGAATCCGGAGAGTGACCATCTCACACTTTTGAATGTGTACTTTGCGTGGAAAAGTAACCGATGTTCAGACAGTTGGTGTTATGACAATTACATCCAGGCTCGCGGAATGCGACGAGCGGAGGACGTCCGAAATCAACTTGCTCGTCTTATGGATCGGCATAAGCATCCGATAATATCATGCGGGCGGAATCGTGAATCCATTCTTAAAGCTTTGTGCTCCGGACACTTTACTAATGTAGCCAAAAGGGATTCTCGCGAAGGCTGCTACAAAACCTTGGTTGAGAATGCTCCTGTGTTTATGCATCCCAGTGGGGTCTTGTTTGGTAAACCAGCTGAATGGGTAATTTATCACGAACTCATACAAACATCAAAAGAATACATGCACACAGTGAGTACTATCAACCCGCGATGGTTGACTGAAGTGGCACCTAATTTTTACAAACTTGCGGATGTCAATCATGTCTCAAAAGCAAAACAAAAAGAGAAGATTATTCCCTTATTTAATCGTTTTGAGAAGCCTGATGAATGGAGAATCTCGAAACAACGTCGGGTGCGGTAGATGTTTCCACGACTACACCTTTACTCATCGCAATTTGTGCAAGCTTTTGAATTTTCAAAGGCCGTTCTAAATTTTTAAATGACAACACTCGTTATTAATTGGTACTTTGTGAACCCTTCTACGCTTATCACTTAAGGCCAAAGGACTCACCGTTATTTTGGCGGCTAGTTTGCTCCTCTTCCGTATCCCTTTATAGCTTCCTTGTTATACGTTCTCTTATTCCAATGAAACTTCCCGCACCATTTTTTAAGTGGGTTCTCACTATCATATCTACATCTGTGCCTGCCTACACTTGTATCTTTCAAAATGACTGCAATTGCTGCGTTGTGATACGAACAGCATGCTGGGGACGGCAGAGTACACGACAACACACCTGAAGGTTGGCTAATACATTCCGTGTTAGTGGTTGACGATGGATCGGGCACGCGAAATTCACCACCATGCATTCGTCTAACGTGTGTAATTAGCAACCACAATTGCGACTTCATCACGCAATCACTGGCTACCTTGATTAATAAAAGCACTACCGTTGGTCCACAGACGACAGCCAAGTGCTTTCTTTCCTTATCCATTTTCCGCATAGTCGCGAGGCAATCGAGACGTAAAGTGCAAAGAAAAAAAAAGAATCGCCAATTGAAATACAATTTGCGGGATCTATCCAAGTTGTTGACAAAACACCGCGCTTTTCACATCAGCGACTACCATTAGTCTCCATTAAAACAGGAACATTTCTGCAGTCGGTAACCATATTAAAGAAAAACGAGTTACGGTTGTGGTTTTTTCTTCCATTATTTTCAGCAATTTGTTAAAAGTAAACTTGTGCTGATCTGTCTTTCCCTGGTTCATTAACTTTGGAGGAGTCTGATCCTAAGAAACCATTTCTCCCGGCTGATCTTGTCTGTGCTTTGCATTCTTTTTCAATCGACTGAAACAATATCCAATAACCGCCTTTGGGCCATTTCATACGTTTCCTATTTTCGTTTTCTCTGTTTTTTGTTACAAGAAAAGGCCCGATAAGCAAAAATGGGTATTACTACAAAACTTACTAGTGCTCAAGAAGCTGTGGCTCGCATCGCCTATCGTTCGGCCGATTTTCTGTATGTTATTGAGTCTACAAAGACTGCGTTGACTGCCGACAGTTTAAAGGCAGTTCGGAATCTTCAGGAAAATGAAACTTTAAATGCTTCTGGCTATCGCCCTATCGTGCAAAACCTTAAAGCGCATGCTGACCCTTTCATTTATGTCGCTGACGCTTCTTCCCATCCCATCACAGCTGAAAGACCCCATCTCGACGCTGTTGTAGCCGCTTCCGACTCTCTTTTTTTTGCTACCCCTCATCTCTACACTCTAGCTAATACTCCTGTTGTCGTCCACATTGCCCTTGGTTCTACTGAAACTTTTGATTTTGCCGCAGTCCGTGACACGGGTTTTCTTATCCTGTTCTCTGGCAACAATGCAGCTGATGCTAGTGCTTCTATTGCAGACACTATTCGGACGGCGGCCCAGGCACACAAGCTTGCTTTGAAATTGAATACCGGTGTTTTGCATTTCTACACTCCTGTATCTAAGGGTGCCTATGCTCTCGAGGATGTTGCACTGCTTCCAACAAAGGACGAAATGGATTGGGCTCGTGATGCTTTTGGTGAATCCTTCAAGATTCGTGGCTCGACTCCTATTCAAACAACTTCGCAACGTTCCGCTAAAATCCAATCGGCCGTTGCAGCTATTAAAGAGCTTGGTATCTCACCATTTGATTTTAACGGCCCCGCCGATGCTTCCACTGTGCTTCTTTCGTTTGGCAGCTCTGCAGGCTTGTTGAATTCCGCTGCAACTGATAGCAAGTTGGCTACTCTTTCTGTTCGTGTCTTGCGTCCTTGGCTTTTTGATGAACTTATTCAAGTTTTGCCCGAGTCAGTTAAACGCCTTGTTGTTTTGGAGCAAGTTTCTGCTCTTCCAAAGAAGTGGGAACAGCTGTATTTGGACGTACTTGTTGAACTTAAGAGCAGAAACTCTGCTATTGAACTTTTGTCTGCTCAATATGCTCTCAGTGCGGAGACAGATGCCGTAAAATTGATTGCTTCTTTGCTTCAAGAGTTGAAGAAACCAATCCCCTCTGCCTCCGATCTTCGTTTTGTTTATGGCTCCGTCAAGGAAGAGTCGCTGGTTCCGACTCCTCCTCTTATAGAGGAGACCTATCACAAATTGTTGCAACGCGTTTTCAAAGCTCGTTTGCGTGTTGCCAACGATTCGAGTCTTGCATCTGCTAAATCTATTCCAGCACAATTGGTAATCTCTCCTCAATTTGCGTTGGGTTCTGTGCTTGAATACGAGAAGAATCGTGAACACTTTTGTTCGCGAATTGGTAAACTTTTGAAGGGAGGTGCTATTACGAACAATGAGACTCTTGAGGCTCTCTCTAATTGGCTAGTTTCTGTTAACAACGAGGATTCTACACTCGATCCTACATTGGTTATTGAAGCTTTAAAGAAGGATTCCGCACCTTCAGTACAAGAATTGCTCTCTGAATCTCACTATTTTGTGAAGAAATCTCACTGGATTATTGGATCGGATGCATGGGCGTATGATCTTGGTAACTCTGCCGTTCACCAAGCCCTTTGTGATGAGGCCAATGTAAACTTATTGGTGATTGATACGCAGCCTTACAGCACTCGTAATGATGTTCTTCAACGTAAAAAGGACATAGGTTTGTACGCTATGAACTTTGGAAACGCTTATGTGGCCTCAGTCGCCATATACAGTTCCTACACTCAAGTGTTGGCAGCGCTGTTGGAGGCTGATAAATTCAAAGGACCATCGGTTGTGCTTGGTTACCTCCCTTACTTTACTTCAGAGGATGATGCTATAACTGTTATGAAGGAGACAAAGTGTGCTGTTGACGCTGGCTATTGGCCTCTGTATCGTTGGACACCTGCATTGAAGGATGGTGAATATTCTGATTTCCAGCTTGACTCCGAACGCGTTCGTGATGAATTAAAGAAGTTCTTGGATCGTGATAATTATCTTACTCAACTTACGCTCCGTGAGCCAAGACTTGCAAAGACACTTACTGAGTCATTTGGTGCGAAGGTTCGTGAACAACAAAAGCTTGATGCGCGTGCGGCTTTGAATCGTTTATTGGAGGGTCTTTCCGGTCCACAATTGACCATTTTGTATGCCTCTGATGGAGGTGTGTCTGAAGGTGTTGCTAAGCGCTTAAATGGTCGTGCCACTGCCCGTGGATCGAAGAGTAAGGTAATGGCCATGGACGATTTTCCTCTTTCTGAACTTGAAAAGGAGGAGAATGTTGTGTTCTTGGTCAGTACCGCCGGTCAAGGTGAATTCCCTCAAAATGGTCGGGAATTTTGGAAGGAACTTAAGGGCAATGTTGATTTGTCTTTAAGCAAGCTTAACTTTGCCGTCTTTGGTTTCGGCGACTATGATTACTGGCCTCGTAAGGAGGATAAGATTTACTACAATCGTCCTTCTAAGCAACTGGATGCTCGCTTGGCTGAATTGGGTGCGCATCCTTTGATCTCACTGGGTTTGGGTAACGATCAAGATCCTGATGGTTGGGCAACTGCTTACAACGTTTGGGAGCCTGAATTATGGGCCAGCTTGGGTCTCGACAACGTTGATGTCGACATTAATGAGCCAGCACCTGTTACTGCTGAAGACATCAAGAGAACCTCTAATTATCTTCGTGGTACTATTATGGAAGGTCTTGCCGATACGACTACTGGCGCTGTTTCAGAGAGTGACAGTGTGTTGGTGAAGTTCCATGGTATGTATATGCAAGATGACCGTGATATCCGTGATGAGCGTAAAAAGCAGGGTTTGGAGCCTGCTTACACTTTCATGCTTCGTCTGCGTATGCCTGGTGGAGTTTGCTCTGCTGAACAGTATATTGCACTTGATGATATTTCTACAAAATGGGGAAACAAAACTCTGAAAATTACTACCCGGCAAACGTTCCAGAGTCATGGTGTTCTTAAGGGTAATTTGAGAAGCTCTATTCGCGCGATTGTCAAAGTTATGTTGACTACATTAGGCGCCTCAGGCGATGTTTGCCGTAATGTTACTGCCGCCTGTATTCCTACGAACACCAAACTCCATAAGCAGATTTATGATGTTGCAAAGGAGGCTAGTGAGGGTTTATTACCATCCACATCCGCCTATCACGAAATTTGGATTGAGGATCCTGAAACTGTTGAAAAGCGCAAGGTTGCTGGTGAGGCTGTTCAAGATGTTGAACCCCTTTATGGACCTACGTACCTTCCTAGAAAGTTTAAGGTTGGTATTGCTGTTCCCCCTCACAACGACATCGACGTCTATATTAACGATGTCGGTCTTGTTGCTATTACTTCAGAGGACGGAGATATTCTTGAAGGATTTAACGTTTATATTGGCGGTGGTTTAGGTACGACTCATAACAACAAGAAGACCTATCCTCGTTTAGGTGATCTTGCTGGTTATGTCCCCGTTGCCAAGACTTTGGACATTCTCAAAGCAATCCTTATTGTTCAACGTGATAATGGTGATCGCGAAAACCGTAAGCATGCTCGAATCAAATACACTGTTGATACCATGACTTTCGAGAAATTTGTCGCAGAGACCGAAAGAAATGCCGGTTTCAAGTTTGAACCGGCTCGTCCTCAGCAGCCTTTCGTTGATAATACTGATGATTTCGGTGGTTGGGCTAAAACGGATCTGGGTACTTACTCGCGCACTATCTTCATTGAAAATGGCCGCATTGAGGATACCGCTCAACTTCAGTTCAAAACTGGCATGCGTGAACTAGCTGAGAAATTGTTAGACACCGGTTCAAAGGCTGAGTTCCGCATGACTGCTAATCAGCACATGATCTTGCATAACGTTAGTGAGTCCGAGCTTCCTTGGGTAAATGCGCATCTTGCTAAGTATAAACTCGATAATACTGCGTTCACGGGTCTTCGTTTATCGTCCGCTGCTTGTGTTGCTCTTCCTACATGTGGTTACGCAATGGCTGAGAGTGAACGTTATTTGCCCAAGCTGATTACGAAGGTCGAGGATATCATTAATGAGGCAGGACTTACCAAAGACAGCATTACGATGCGTATGACTGGCTGCGGTAATGGTTGTTCAAGACCTTGGGTTGCTGAAATTGCTTGTGTTGGTAAAGCTCCTAACACTTACAATCTTCTTCTTGGCGGTGGACACTCCGGTGAGCGTCTTAACAAGTTGTATAAGGCTTCGGTCCAAGAGAAAGAAATATTGGATCTTTTGCGACCGATTATTAAACGTTATGCCCTTGAAAGGCAAGACAATGAGCCTTTTGGTGATTTTGTTATTCGTACGGGTTACGTTACTGCCACTGAACGTAATGGTGCTAACGGTGCCGTGCATGAAGGAATTTCTGCTGATGCTGCTTAGAGTCTAACGTATTACCTTCGAATTTAGACTAAAAAATTGGAGAGGATTTGGGTAAAATAATGAACTTTTTTACGGTGTTTTTATACTGAATGGATAAACGCAATTGTTAATTTTGAAGTCTTTTAGTTGCTTGTCCTCAATTTATTTTTTGAATGAGTCCGCGGTATAATTATACCGTTTCCGTCGGACACGCAAGATATGTATTTGCCTGATTATAGATAGCAGGAACGATTTTAGTCTTGTTTTGCTTGCTGAAGCGTAAGTATTAAAGTCAAATTTCAACCGCGTTTGACGTATATCGTAATTGTATCAACCCGTTTTAATCATCTATAAATGTGTCATGCACGATTGAAATTTTGTGTAACATCGACTATGGATCTAGTACTGGCAAAATTGTGGATCAAAATGGGCTTACGTTTCGTAGTTGTGTTAGTTAATAAATGTCTTATACTTGCTTTTTATTGGAGCCTGGCTATAAAAGAATGTGCAGACTTTGTTATTTATAAGAGATAATAGTTATATGCGTGAGGTTAAAAATTTATCACAAAGATTATAAAGTTAGATATACGCTTATGGTTCACTAACAGATCCTTCACTCAAAACAGCGAATCGTAATTGTTTTTTTTTCTAAGTTTCGTTGATCATTATTATCACAATGTGACAAGTTTGCACTAATTGTAAGATATCTTATACACATAATGGTAAATCTAATAATACCAATTATTGGATGTATTAGCTGTATAAAGCATTCTGATTCTTGCTGTTTATTATCACAAATAAAGTTAATGGTTTCTTAAGGTTAAAAACTAAATCGTTACGAATGTCGTATTGCAAAAGTAACTAGGCCGATTCTTTCTTGCTTAAAGGATTTTTTTTTTCTGTGATACTGTTGTGTCAGTTCTGTCGCCACACTTAAATTCATAAAAGCCTGCTTCCTACTTTCATATGCATGAATGATAGCTTAGTGTCACACATTTGTGAATTCACAGCTGTTCTTGTTCTCAATTACCAGATGATGTTATTGCGGTTGTAGATGAACCGTTTCTTTTTTGCATAGTCACGATACCGATTACTGGGTCATCGGATATATTATACGTGCTATATTCAATTACTGAATCCATTTTGGTTTTCACATTGAATAGCATTTATGAAAAAGATATTCTTATTTGTTGACGTTAAGTAAGCCTCACACATAAAATGTAACAACAAAAGCATCAGTAAAAACTAAACATAAACCGTTGAATTTCCTTTGTCGCAATAATGATATACAAACGTTTATTTAGTTGGCTTATGTATTTATCGTCATAAGCTTAACACCACAAAAGCTGTTTTAAAATATCGGGTGGTTTAAATTATTTCTTAAATTCCACTGAACGCATCGTCTCTTTTCTGCGGTTCTACCCTTTGTTGGAGTCGCTCTACGGCATCCTAAACGTGCTGTAAAACTTGAAAATTTCAACGTAAACTTCGCAAAGACTAACCTTTTACGTTTACTATAAAGATACGATATTTAAAGACAACAGTTTGTCAACAGTCTGTTACAGAAATCAATGTCTTCCTCTCATAAACGATACACAAATAATGCAAAATCAAGAAATAAAACACCGGGCTCGCCGCAGCAGCCAAAATCTTACAAAACAAATATTCTAAATTCTTCAATAAAGCAAGCAAGGATTATCGAAATGCGTCGCGAGCTTGCTAGTCTTAAGTTTAAAGTACAATGTTTTGAGGAGAAGCTAGAAAAACTCGCGGACTTGGATACTCAAAAGGCAACATCTGGACATGATCTGGAACAATTTCGATTTAATGTGGGAAAACCACAAAATTTACACAGGCAACTACGAAATTACGGTTTCAGGATTAGCAATGTGATACCTCTTTCGCTTAAGCCTAAGCCCTTCGTACCAGGAAATCGTTTTCTCGAATATCGTGAAATTATTGATCATTTAGCTCAGAAAGTTCCAAATGTTATGAATTGTGAACTTCGAAAAATTGCCTATTATGTACACCTGCTTCCTTTTGAGTGCACCGATCTTTGTCCATCGATTTTTCAGACCGTGGTAACGAATCCCGCTTTTCATAATTTCGTTAAGATCATTGAAGAGCATAACTCTTCTTCACGTTGGTTTGAACTCGTTCAAGCACTTAAAAGTGGTAACCCCAAACATGCAAAAGATAAGATATTTGGTTTTGTCAAAAGTTGTTCTAGGGACGACCTTATTAAATTTGCTGTCTCCGGGTACTTTCCTGCAGAGAACATTAATATTGCTTACTCGACAGCCCCTAGTGGCGGATTTGCAAAATTCGTAAATGCACTATGCAACAGCGTCTCAGTTGATAATGATTATACGCAACCGTTGCTAGATATCTCTAAATGCCATGATCACACTAAATCCGCATGGAACAGTTCCACAAGTGGATTAACTCAGGACGAAGATGTTGAAACTAATTCACAAAATGTGAATACCCTCCAAGATAAGTCTAGGTCAAGAATAGGATTAAAGGATCAGAATTCAACAAATTCTCTAGAAGTGAAGTACTCAAATTCAATAAGTAACGACAAAAACGATTGTAAAAATGAACACACGTTGCTCAATGAAGGGAGCGATGAAAATGATCATGAGGATGATGAGAATGATGAGAATGATGATTGGGATTCTCAAGAGAGTGACCTGAATAGGTATCAGCAAGAGTTTATATCCCGAACACTTGAAATGCACAACCTTCTCTTCACTTATGAAAAGGGCAAAAAATACTCAACCTTTCTTCAATTTCTTCCCTCTGAAGAATCGTATCCTGCTCTGATTGACAAAGATGGTGCAGATAATGTCATAACAGTTAAAATCCAGAAGGCCCTTAACTTGGTACTGAATACCTTAGATCATGAAGTGCTTTACGTTTATGTCAATGGAAAGAAAAGAAAGGTTATTGGTACAACGAATGCAAAGGTTGAATGGTTGGATGAGACGTTCATTCTTAAGTTCTCAGTTATTAATGATGATAACTGCCAACCGCCGATTTTGCTTGGTTCCAAATTTGCTCGAGACATCGACCTGCATTCTTATATTGCAGGGTCTGTTATTTTTCCTAATCCTCTTGATGATTGATGCTTTAAATTACTCCGTTGTCTACTTTTATCAATTCATTTTTACAACTCCTTACCCTTAAATTTATAAGTAAGTTCTGATTTTTCCAATAGAGGTTATGCTACAGATTACTTTTCATCAAGACATAATAGTCGTTCTTTCGTTCTTTTGGTATTATCTTATTTTGGATATCGTACTCGCTCATCTTCCATTTCAACTTTAAGCCTTTCTGAACATTATTTTAATGCCAATGGTGGAAGACTGAGCTTTGGTTTGTATAAATGCAAATGAATTAATCTCTTGGGCTGAATGTTTATTGGTAACAGATGATGTCGTTAACTGTTCTTCACATCCGAGAATAAACGTAAGTCGTAGTATATTACTTTTGGAACAGCAATTTTAACTTTCTGTAATGAGTAGAAGTCCAATTTATTTTTGTTAACCTTAAAGATCGTCGTTGGGTTTTTAAATGTTGACAGGTGCAATCTTTTTCATGTTATGTACACACCAAGTGTGATTTTGAAAAAAAGTAATTATTTGGTTGATTAAACCTGTTCTGCTTGTGTTTCTTTCCAAAACATCATCTAGATTCTGTTTCTCTTCAGTGGAGCTCTTTAACATCAAGCTTTTACCGCTTAAAGCATCGATTTTTCTGTTACTACGTAGTTTTATATAATTGGTGATAATGTCTGAAAAACGAAGCTATCGCGCTTGCCTTTTCGATATGGACGTATGTTTGTTGTTTTCTAAATTTTCTATTGTTTTTGTACTGTTACTTGAGACTTTATTGACAATAAGAAAAACAGGGCTTATTAATTGACAGCGAAGAAGTTTACACCGAGACCACAAGTACGTGTTAATATTCGATTGAGCAATCTTCAGAAAGCTAATTAGTAACAGATCAAATTTTAGCGCGCTACGGTAAAGGGCCTCTCATCCTTCCTGTCAAGGTGCAAATGATGGGTATGATTTATTCTCAATCACTTTAACATTAACATGTTAAAGGACGACCAGGACATGAAGCGGCTCGCGTTGTTATTGAATGGTCTGGTATTCCAATGACACCTCAACAATTTGTTGATGAACAACAAGTTATACGGGTACAAAAGACGCGATGAAGTTGCCGTTCCAGTAACTAACACTTTATCTCAGGCAAAGTATTGGAAAAATGTTAAGCTGATGCCAGGAGTTGAGAGCTTGATCACTAATCTTGAGAACCGCAATATTCCAATTGGTGTAAGTAAATTGAATAGTTGTGTTTGCTAATGTTTGTGTTAGTTAGCAACATCTTCCAATACCGAGAACTTTCGCATGAAGACAGAATACCTGCAGCATTTATTTCGTTGTTTTGGTTCACGTATCATCACTGGGGATGATAAAAGGATTCCCGAAGGGCGTGGTAAACCGTACCCCGATATTTGGCTCCAAACGCTTAATCTCATTAACGAGCAACTTCAAGCTAATGGCTTGGAACCAGTCAAGCCGGAAGAATGTCTTGCTTTTGAAGATAGCATTCCAGGTGTAAAAAGTGCAAAAGCTGCTGGTATGCATGTGATTTGGGTCCCTGCCGAAGCAGTCCTTCGGTTTGCAAAAGATGAAATACCAGAACTTTTGGATGAGCAATGCGAAATTCTTAATTCTTTGGAAGCTTTTGAATTTGGAAAGTATTTTCAATCTTAGTGTTCTATCACTAATAAATGTAGACAGCAAACAATTTTTGTAGGGTCTAAATATCGAAGTTTAAGCACTCAAGTACTAGCTACTGATCTTATTGTCGACCGCTTACAAATAGCATACTATAACTGAATATCATTGAAACGAGTTAGGGAATTCAGAGAATGTTGCGAACATTAATGCATTTTCAACCAGCTTCCAGCACAGTTAACTTAGCAATCGTTACATTAAGATTTATATCTTCGGAAATGGCAAATTGAGTATACGGATAACGCTGAGATGCGTATAAATACTAACAATTGCATGAGCTTTCATCTGTGTTAGGCTGTATGCTAACGTCAATCATTTGAGTATTTTGCGTATCCACATTCTCCATCCCAGGAAGCATTTGTGCAATACGTCTGAAAAGTTGTTTCACGTTATAGCCAGCTTTGGCGCTTGTTTCCATATGCATAATTCCAAGCTCTTTAGCCTTTTGTTCGCCCTCTTCCAGTGAAACTTGTCTTTAAGAGGTTAGTCAATAAAATAGTAGAACGGCTCTGGCTCAATGCTGTACATACCTTTTTTCAGCAAGATCTGTTTTGTTACCTACAAGCACAATAATAACATCATCGCTTCGTTCCGCGCGAACATCATCTATCCATTTCTCGGTGTTCACAAACGAGTTGTGATCTATGAGAGTGTTAAAACAAGCAATACTCGAACATACTTACTCGTAATATCATAAACGATAATAGCCACGGAAGAATCACGAATGTAAGAAGGAATTAAAGAACGAAAACGTTCCTGACCAGCCGTGTCCCAAAGCTGAAGACGCACCGTGCGATCCTCAAGATACATTGTTTTGCTCAGAAAATCGATACCTATTGTTGCCTTTATTTACAAACGTTAGCAATATGGAGAAACACAATAACCGTCTTTTACAACATACTTGGTATGTATTGTCAAACTGGTCATACATAAAACGCGTAATTAATGATGTTTTTCCGACCGACTGCTCGCCCAAAAAAACAAGCTTGAACTTTCTTAAGGAAAAGGAATACGGATCTCCCATGTTTTTAGACATTTAGAATATCGATTTATGTAGGATTTTCCTGTAAAGGACTGGATTTGAATGAATTCTATGACAATTTCTGCCGAGCAAGTGGTGTACGGTGTGAAGCGTGACCCCAACCTCGGACTCACCATATTTACTTCGTAAATACTCATAGAGTGGAGATGGGACGGCATGTCACCTAAACGAGTAATCGGAAAGTAAGGACATTGTTAAGCATGTATAAAAAAAATTATTTCTGTTTATGTTAACAAATTACGGTGTCATTCTGCCACTCAAATAAATTTTTCCATGGCGATTCTCGCATTCATGGAACATAAAATAAATGAGAGACAACATTATTGAAAATAGCTGAGCATTTAGAGAACTCATATTTATTAATTTACTACTTCTAAACATATATGAGTAATAATTAATTCGTATAAGAACTTCAGCTTGCAAAACGACATACTGAAGTCAAATAATGCGCTATTAATGTGACCAGTTTATTTAGAAACCGCCGCACGTAGACAGAGCAAAAATGCGCTTTCGTTCATTCAGTCGGAGCAGGAGCCCGTTTTCTTTTTTATGAACGACAACAGTAACCTCTACGCAGTTTGAAACGTGTACAATAGTCTATACTTATTAGCTTCTGCATGCCATCGAAAGATATAAATTCCTTCAAACAAAGCTTGATAAATCATAATCGACAAAGGTGGCTTGCTAAATAGTGACAATTATAAGATGAAAATACACAGAATATAGGTATTTGAAAGACACTTTGCTCCTTAGATAATACACATACTTGTCTAACATTTATCTTTTAAGCCTCAGTAGATGTGTTTACTATAGATTAAGTGATCATTGACGTAGCACGCAGCTAAACCTCCCTATAACAAATATCGTAAAACGACGTACGAAAAACACTTTTTTGTACGAGATTATACTGGAAAAGGAGGACAATATTGGTTTTCCTACTACACTCACGAATTGTTGCGAAATTGTTTAAGGAACGACTAGTAAAGGAGTATCTTATTCTATTTGTAAGAGCAAAGTATTTGACTTTGGAAACAATTCGATACGGGTCTGATTAAACACACACAGTTAAAATACTAGTGGGGGCTATGTTTTCAGAGAATGGACAATTCTCAGTGTTTGAAGAGGAACCATTTTGTCCTTCCTCTTCTTTCACTAGTTTTATATCCGCGTGCGCATTAATCATTGGAATGTTTTATTCATATATGTTACAGGTATCTCGGATAATTCGTCTTGGTTCATCTCGTGGCCTTAGTTTTACCTACTTGACTTTAGGTTTTCTAGGAGTCGTGCATACGCTAGACAACATTGTGACTTTAGAGGTCGGACCATTGCGCTACTGTTGCACGCATGAATACGATCATTTTCAATGTATAGCTAATTCTGTTGGTATCATACAAGTTGCCGTTCAGGTATTTTCAATTTCTTGTATTGTCTTCTCGTATTGGATGTTCCTCCCTCGTCCCATTCACTTTGTTTCTGCCGCCACTGAAGATGGGTTTCCAGTTGCACAACCTCTCTCTATAACAAAAAGCAAGCTGTGGCGCCAAGTAACATTTGTACTCGTGCTAAACGTTATTTGGGCCTTATCCAGTTTTCTCGTATCGTTGACTGTTCTTCGTGGAAATATCGCATGGGCCAGTGTTTTGGGAACTACTGCATCATTATTCGCTGTTATTCAGTATGTTCCGCAGATCGTCCAAGTTTTTATACAGAAATCTCATGGGGCTCTTAGTATACCGATGATGTTAGTTCAAACACCTGGAGGTTTCTTAATTACGTACATTATTTCTCAACTTCCAGGGACGAATTGGTCTTCTTACATAATGTACCTTATAAGCGCGTCTTTACAGGGAACCTTATTAATGCTTTGTCTTTACTACGTGAGACAAGAAAGACACTTCGGTTATTCTCAACTTAATCAAGATGCTATAGAAGCTGAAACGGAACGTGAGGCGGTGGAGACACTCGAGGCAGAAACTCGAACTGCATCCTAGCTCTCAATTGGCTTTTATTCATGCCCGTGAAGTCTCATTTATCGCTTTCTCTGTTGAATAAGTTATAACTTCTCGTATCACTTTTATAGCACATTCGTCCATGAAACACTTTTTAATACAATTTTTGTTCCGAAGCAGTATAAGATTACATTGGTTCAAGTAGATGACTGGCTTGCTCTTTTGTAGTAGAACTCGTAGAACGGACCTGCTGAATAGAATAGCAACATAGGAAGGGTAGTGCACGAATAGCAGTGCAACTGAGGAAGTAAACCAACAAATCTTAAATTGAGAGTAACGAATAGAAACTGCAAACACTTAACAGAAAGAAGCATGGAGGCAGACGAGGTTGCTTTATATGATAGACAGATTCGGCTATGGGGGTTTAGTGCTCAGGAAGCGTAAGTCAAATTCATGATTATCTCCTAACAGAATAGTATTAAACGTGCTCGGGTGTTGCTACTGACAGTGAGTCCATTAGCAAATGAAATTGCAAAAAATATAGTTCTCGCTGGAGTCGGAGAACTTTGTTTTCAAGATGAAAACTTAGTGACGGATGAAGATGTTGCTACACAATTTCTGTTAGATAAATCCGATATCGGATGCGGTAGGGCCCATGCCGCTGCCAAAAAAATTGCATCTTACAATCCACTTGTAAAAGTTACTGTTAACGAAAAAAGTGCATCTACTCTTTCCCAAGATGAATTGGCCGAATACAGTGTAATTATCGCTACCCAATTACCGTTACAAACGGTGTTAACTGTGAATGACATGTCACATAAAGCTGCAGTACCATTCTACTTTGTCTCAGTCTTTGGAATGTATGGTTTCGCATTTACCGACTTGAGAAAACACACATTTATCATGTACGCGATTTGTCATACTTGCAATATTTCCGTACACTGCTAACAAAACAAAACATAGAGAACGCACTCAAGAAAATAAGAAAGTACAAGAAGAAAAGTCTGTAAGACAAAAACCACTTTCGGAGGCAATCCTTTGCGTAATCGGTGACAAAATCTCCAAACGCAAGGCAGCACGAATAAGTCCTTGTCTTCCTGCTTTGCTGGGTACGCCTTCTTCCATTGACCAACTATATAATCTACTACTAACGTTACCTTAGCCAAACTAAAAAGCCCATGTGCTGGTACAGAGGCCATCGTTAACGAAGCTATTCGCCTGCACTTAGAACCGGACAAACTCTTTCCCAATACATTCTTCGAGTATGTCTCAATCATATTCTACTAAAAACTAACAGAAGCAGGAGGTTTATGCGGAATTGTGAATTTGAATGGGCGCCCATAGCTTCTGTTGTTGGCGGAATCATATCCCAAGATGCTCTTAATGTTCTCGGAAATCGTGAATATCCAATGGATAACATTTGGATATATGATGGAGAAACGGGTTCTGGCCCTATATATAAATTTGATTAATATTGATTTTACGATTTCTCATTTTTGAAATAACACGTTGCAAACAATATGCTTCCACTGCGTACGGGTGCGTTATTTGTCAAATTTCATATCCTTTATAGCGAGTATAATAGCGAGTATAATCGCGAATTACGCTCGTTTCGATTAAGCAGTCACAAAATTGCATATAAACACAACCTCTCACACACTTCGCACCGTGTCTAGTGTGCAGGCCTAAAAGTGGTTTAGGAAGTCGCCTGGATTTCGCTAGTTGTAAGTCTGCGTTCCTTTGATGACGAGGTGCATTAGATGATGACAGAACGACAAACATTCCAGAGTCCATCCGTGCGGAATTTGTTCGTATTTTTAAGTTTCAGCCTTGTCTGATTTTGCCAGTCGCATCTCGCTCATTCTTTCTTTTTTTCAATCGCTAACAATTCTAGGTAGTTATGTACGTTTGAATGCTGTGTCTTAATAGGTATGTCTCTCACAGGGTCTGGGATGATGATTTTGAGACGTAACGGGCGGACTTATAATGACCTACATACTCCAACTGTACACTGGGGATGGTTTTTAGTTGCTGATTTCGAGTCTTGCTGACCAGTGCCTTTTCACCGGCCGTCGAAAATATTCTAACATTGCAGTTACGTCTTTTTCTTTTGTTGAAGTTGGAGTGCGGGAGTGTTATTTTTCGTTGTGTCCATCGATGATGATAATATTTTTCAAATTGTATTCACACTGTCTGAAGTACTGAAGAAATATCTATTCTGAGCTGCTCACACGTCTGGTGGTGTCTATGTCATAGATTTCATGAATAATAGTCTTAACAAACGTGGTTATAGTTTCGTTCGGACACTGTGTATTGACTCAATGTGGTGTGTTGTATCGGTCGACGTGTGTGGTTTCATTTAATAAATGGCGGTGCGTGTTATGGTTTCGAGAAGGCGGCTGTTCGTAGGAGGATTAGTGGAGGCACTTTTGCTTGCTAAAATGAGTTATCGGGAAGGCGCAAGGAATAGTTTTTTTGACTATGCGGTTTATTGCCGGTAGTCGATCGGATATTGATATACCGGCTTACGTAAGCTTGTACTAGCAGTTGAAATTTGATTTATGTTCGACAACAAACGCACCACCTCTTCTTGCAATAAAAAGGAACTTCGCAGGAGACAGTACAAAAAATACCCAACTTGCTTTCCTCAGTAAATTTCATTCAGTAAAAATGCCCGCCATCCCAAATAATATTGAGGCTACCAGTGTCATGGACTTATTCAGTCTAAAAGGAAAGATAACTCTGGTTTTGGGCGGTAGTCGTGGTATCGGTGCTGCTGTTGTCCGTGCGTTTGCTGAAGCGGGAGCCACCGTGTACTTTACATACAAATCGAGCAACAACTGCAAGAAGATGGCGAAGGATCTAGCTGAAAAATATGATGTCCCTGTTTTTGCAGTTCATTGTGATGCTACCGATGAAAAAAGCATACAAGACGTTATTAGTAACATAGCGATGTCGGGAAATCTGGATGTTGTTGTATCTAATGCAGGTATCTGCATATCTAAATCTGGCATTGACATGACGACTGAAGAGTTTAACCGAACTTTTGCCTTGAATGTTAATGGTGTATTTCTCGCTGCAAGGGCTGCGGGCAAAGTCTTTAAGCGTCAGGGTTTCGGCAGCTTCATTGCTACTGCTTCCATGTCTGGAAGCATTGTTAACGTACCTCAGAAACAATGTGCGTATAATGCGTCTAAAGCTGCTGTCATCCAACTATGCAAATCTTTGGCGATCGAATGGGCTGATTTTGCTCGTGTGAATACAGTTTCCCCCGGCTATATTATAACGGATATGTCAGAGAGCAGCTTAAGAGAGGAGTGGATAAGAACATCTCCTTTCAAACGTATGGCTAAACCAGACGAATTGAAGGGCGCGTACGTATATCTAGCCAGCGACGCATCCAGCTTTACTTCAGGTTCGGATTTACTTGTTGATGGAGCTTACTCATGCCTGTAATGAGACTTGGCTCGAATGTTGATACCCTTTTTCACTATTAATATTTAATTTCTCGCTATCACACCCGGCTGTAACTGCTTTCTATTGCTACCGGTTGGTCGCTAGTTCGATTCTGGCTCAGGAGACTTTTTTTGGCCTGTATCGTTAGCTAGGCTGACTAAAGGAGGCTAAGGGGTAAAACATGGGTAACCAGTGTGTCGTTTTAAGATTAAGCACTCAAAATAGAAGTGCACGTGTGTATTAAGCGAAAAATAGCCAATCATAGCAATAGAAAGGGTGTGTCAGTTACCTAGATGAAGGCAATTTAATAGTGAATCATATTATTGTACATACTGTCCTACGTTACTACATAATATCAAGACCGTTCAAGGAAAACTAGCGTTGCAAGAAATCGAAAAGGCTCAACTCTCCTTCTTTATGCAATGGCTACTTTCCATTCTTTAGTGCAGTTTTATCCGCTTTTTGTTTTATTTTTCTCAAATTTGCTTACATGTTCTGATGGTATATGAGAAGTAAACAACATAAGAGAATCAATAAAGAAAAAGAAACGGTACTACAAAGAAGCAAAAAAGAAAAACACACACACAAAAAAAATTAGGAGGAAGAAAACAAGCACAATATCATAACTAACTCTAATGCAATTTCGGCATATCTATCAAACAGCGGAAAAAACCGTAGTAAGTTTAACGAACGCGTGAACACCATGTAATTGATAATAGTGCGATAGAGGAAAATACTTAGCAGTGATTGGTGCTTAGATAACGGCGTCTTGGAAATGCATCATGCCACGCTTAACTAGCTTACACGGAACGAGCATGTTAAATCGGGGGCTGGTTGGTAACTATATTGTTGAGTTCTCTCTTCAAATCACGTGCCTAAGCTTAAAACATTAATGTGAAACAATATTTCCAAGGATTTTATTACGGCGAAATCTACCGTGATCAGGCTAATATACAGCGAACACGCTGCTTGCCCTAGTGTCATTAATAAATTAATTATAAATCGTAGGTTGTCGAGTTATTTTTGTTTTAATTTGTTAAATCTATAGAGTCTAAGAACATGAGTACAGCCATATTATTTGCTTCAAATAATGCAGAAAACAAAGTCATCTGTGAAAATACTAAAAACCAAGCCGTATAAATAAACAGGGATAGAGAAGTAATTTGTAAGCTAAACATAACTTTGAGCAAAATCTAAGAAATAATTTGAAATAAGTAAGTAATATTTCCCCTTAGGGTGTAAAGGGCATGTGGTGTAGATGGTTATCACGCTTCCTTAGCATTTCGCTTGAATTGGAAGAGGTCCCAGATTCGAGTTCTGGCTTGTCCACTTTTTACAAATCCCATATCTATGTATATATATATTCTAGTTCTTGCCCACTGGTTATATCAATTCACCAATTGCCTATCCACACCTAATGAACCATATTTATCTTTGTTACTCCTCAAAAAAATGCATCAAGACTATGCAAAATATGTTACAGTGATCAATGAACAATAGTCGCCAAGCAACTGGTTGTGTGGTTTAGATGGTTATAATTCTGCTTAACATCAACGTGTTCGCAGACGGTCCCAGGTTCAGTCCTGGCACAATCAACTTTTTCCTTTTGAGTCTGCTGTTGGCTACGTTAAGCTATCGAACTCTGCTCATGATGAAGAATAATTGACTTCTCACACACTGAGTAGTATTTAAAATTTTTCTTGTAGCCACAGCAACTTACACATAAAAAGACAACCAAATTATTGATAATCCCAGCTTACAAGCGTTCCCAAGCAGCAACAGTAAGTCGAAAAAAACGACACCAGCAGCAGGATTTGAACCTGCGCGCGGAAACAGATTTCTAGTCTGTCCTTTAACCACTCAGGCATAGTGCCTTAATTGCAGCCTCGGTGTTTAACGATATATAAAGTCAAGCATACAAACATCAAACATAAAACTTCTCTCCTCCGGGATTCGAACCCGGGCTGCCAGCGTGACAGGCTGGTGTATACCCCTATACTAAAGGAGATTTGCTGTAACCTTAGCGTTTTACAAATATATAAAGGCAGTTTTATGTCATTGTTGGAATAAGCTATGTTATTACACCCACACAGTTGACACTGGAGGTTGTTCTTGGTTCTGTAATTGAGATTTGGGATTATCGAAATACCCACACGTTGTTGTCAGTAGTAAGATTGTTAAAACTTGCTCCAACAGTGACTCGAACACTGGGCCTCTTGCTTACTAGGCAAGCGCTCTACCACTGAGCTATAAGAGCTACACCAGCACCTGCGTATATGTAAATATTATCACATTCTTTAACTGTATAAAAACACGCAAGACGTTCATTAATGAAATTCAAGCTTTTACTTATGTGATGAAAGTCACTAAGCTCATTATTATTGACGGGAGCAAGTAAGGGCATACTATTATAGTCACACATATGTTATTAAGCATATATTGCTTGCGTCTCCAAGACGAGAAAGGTGCTTCTGTAGCTCAGTTGTGGTAGCATCCCTCTCATACCGTGCTGTGTGACAGGGGAAGTCGTGAGTTCGAGCCTCACCAGGAGCAAATGCGAACTATCTCGCAAATAGGGTCGGTAGCATAGTTGGTTATTGCGCACGACTGTTAATCGTGAGGTCGAGGGTTCGAGTCCCTCCCTGACCGGGTCTTTTAACATTGTGTTCGCCAATGCACATATATGGTATTCTAATCGACTGGTTAATATGGCATCTCTCCCAAATCAGCAACCGGTAATTACACCTTTTCAAGCTTGCATCATTTACCTAAGTTGCTGAGTATAATATATTATGTCATGTAGTCCAACGAACTTAATAAGGCCAGTTGGCCGAGCGGTCTATGCGCAGCACTCAAGCTATCCTTGGACTTGTCCAACAAGTCTTGCTGTATCGTAAGATGCAGGGTTCGAATCCCTCACTGGTCATTATAAGTTTTACAATTTACAATTACATAGTGCATACTTCTTAAAGTCCTAAATACTAGGGTGATATGGATAATCCGTCATGGTCCAGTGGCTAGGATTCATCGCTCTCACCGATGCGCGGGGGTTCGATTCCCCCTGACGGAGACACTACTTTAATTTTAGCTTATTCATTGTAAGTTGATTCTTGCGTCTTTATTGACTATTCAGTAGTAATAAGAAAGATACGGGAAACAAATGAGCATAAATCTATAAGTGATATATTCATTGAAAAAAGATAAAGGAAAAACAAGATAATAATGAACAAGCAGCATCACTAGACACTAGACAAGATAGATTAGAGAGGAAAAATGAGCAAAAGTGAAAAAACCTATTCCCGCGTTGTCTCCAACCGCAGTACTAACGAGCCCTCAGACGCTTAACTGCAGTGATCGGACGGGAACTGGTGTTTCGCCTAGGTATCTTTTTTCAGCAACACCCAAAAAACAGTAACGCTTGGTTTTGTACAGTACTTAATTAGAGCAGCATCACTAGACAAGATAGCAGTGAAGGTAAAACGGGAATGACAATAAGTTAAGTAAGAATAACAAGCATAAAATGCAACCGCAGTACTAACGAGCCCTCAGACGCTTAACTGCAGTGATCGGACGGGAACTGGTGTTTCGCCTAGGTATGGCCGTAGATGTCTTCTTAGTTTGCCAAAAATTATATAGTATATGAAATAAGACAGAATCACTATAGGAACTTAAAACAAAAAAGAAATTTTTCTACGCACTTGCTTAGGTAAAAAAGTTAAAACGAGAAGAGCGGATAATGAAGTAAAACCAAAAGAAAAAACCTACAGCACCCCGGATTCCCGCGTTGTCTCCAACCGCAGTACTAACGAGCCCTCAGACGCTTAACTGCAGTGATCGGACGGGAACTGGTGTTTCGCCTAGGTATGGCCGTAGATGTCTGTTTCATATTATAAAAGTTATATAATTTATAAGACCGCACAGCTTTAATAAAAACTTAAAACAAAAAGAAAAACCTACAGCACTTCGAACAATTTATTGTTCACAATATCATTCTTATGAATGTATTTTGCTGATAACCTAGCCATAGCGTTGTATGGTGTAATGGTTAGCACGTAGGATTTGATTGCTCGCGCTGAGCAGGAAACTTTCCTGAGACCTGGGTTCGATTCCCAGTACGACCTGAACTATTGCCGCTATTTACTCTTATAGACTGGGATTTGGCGTATTTTTATCTTTAAACCAAAACGGCAAAGCTTAAGAGGAACACAACATCTTGAAATCATAAACACTGATATCATGACTGCAGCTATGCAAAATGGTCACAGCCGGGCTCGAACCGGCGACATTCGACTGACAGCTAAAGCTATTAGATCGACATGATAACCGATACATCATGCGACCACAAGTTAACACTTGCACTGAATAAATTCCTATAGCAGAAACTTTTGCCTACGCCATTCTTTTAATAGCCTGTCTTACTAATAAGACACATATTTATAAACTTCGACAGAAGGGGTACTCAACATGCTATAAAGCGACCAACTATTCTGTTTGCTGCAGCTCTTGGCGAATAGAAAGGGATTTGTATTTCAAATCTAACCGAAAGTCAAATACTAAATTTCAAGTATACTAGAAACAGTAGCTCCCTTATGTGCATAGAGGCTTTGGTGTTTAGTGGTATAATGATTCGTTGCCATCGAATCGACCCGGGTTCGATTCCCGGCAATTCAGTGACAGGTTATTCATCTTCTATGTAGAATTTATGGCCCTTAGACCAAAAAGGAGAAAAGTACCTCCCATGGCGAGACTCGAACTCGCAACCTTCTGATTGATCTGCGTAAGAGTCAGACGCTCTAAACCGATTGAGCCACACGGGACTTGCTTACTCACAGTAGACACATAAATCTCTATAAACTTATTCTGTTTATCTACTAAGTTATAAATACCTTAGAAAGCAAAGTTTAGCGAAATCAATAATCCCTTCATTTATAACGTACTTTCATTCGAAAAATAACATTATAACTTCTCATGCTTCAGTAAAGGTTTACAAACTGCGATTATCATAATTGATTCAAGTGAATAATAAAACACTCTTTATAATATGCATCATAAGTCTGGTGATAATGAGGTCTCGTGGCCAATGGTTAAGGCGCTTGACTACGGTTACGTGCAATCAAGAGATTCCAGGTTCGACTCCTGGCGGGATCGTTTTGATTGTTTAATAGCACAGTGTTGAAGTAATTAATATGTATCATGAAAAGAGTATCGTATTTTTTAAATCATAATTATAACTTCTAGTTAAAGTATTTTATTAACCTTGGTCGCAATGGTGTAGTTGGAGCATGACAGACTGAAGATCTGTTGGTCACCGGTTCGATCCCGGTTTGTGACACTTTTACATAAAATTAGTGCAATAATAGCTGATCAAGTTACTATTGTACACATGAAGACTAGGTGCATCCGTTGTGGTCCAACGGCTAGGATCCGTCGCTTTCACCGACGTGTCGGGGTTCGACTCCCCGCAACGGAGTTACGTACAAACCTTTTTAACTTAATAAGCGCAGTCGTTTTTGACGAACAAGGCATGTTATGAGCAAGTAATTAGATTGACTTCCGTAAACTTACAAATACTGATTACTACCGGGGCTTAAGGAGAGCAAGTACGTTAACACCATGGTATTAAGAATGTATTGAGAACGAAGGTAGTGCCATCAAATCTTTACGAATGTTGTAATTATTCAGTAAGCATAAAGTGGCACTGAAACGAAAGCTTATCATAAATGTATGTGATCAATGGTAATTTTAGTGTGTCATATGTCATGCAACAGCAAAACCAGTTATTTTGGCATTCTCAATAACATCTATATGAAAGTCTAATATTGGATACACTATGCTATAAGGAAGGTGTCCGAGTGGTTATGGAGCTAGTTAAGGTTTGACCAACAAGGTTGTATCGTTCACTAGTGCGAAAGCTCGTGGGTTCGAGTCCCACCCTTTCAGTATTCGTTTTTATGAATTTATCTTCAAATATATAGACTTACTTTTCAGGTAAAGTCGAAGTAGCTCCTGATGGTGTAGTTGGCTATCACACCCGGCTGTAACTGCTTTCTATTGCTACCGGTTGGTCGCTAGTTCGATTCTGGCTCAGGAGACTTTTTTGGCCTGTATCAATGCTACGTTAGCTAGGCTGACTAAGGAGGCTAAGGGGTAAAACATGGGTAACCAGTGTGTCGTTTTAAGATTAAGCACTCAAATAGAAGTGCACGTGTGTATTAAGCGAAAATAGCCAATCATAGCAATAGAAAGGGTGTGTCAGTTACCTAGATGAAGGCAATTTAATAGTGAATCATATTATTGTACATACTGTCCTACGTTACTACATAATATCAAGACCGTTCAAGGAAAACTAGCGTTGCAAGAAAAGGACTCAACTCTCCTTCTTTATTATGCAATGGCTACTTTTCCATTTCTTTTTTTTATTCCGCTTTTTTTTTTTTGTTTTTATTTTTTCTCAAGAAAGTAAACAAGTTCTGATGGTATATGAGAAAGTAACAACATAAAAAAAAAATGTGTATTATTAATAAAGAAATGAATCAAGCAAAGAAAAAAAACAACAAAAAAAAAAAAAATTGGAGGAAGAAACAAGCACAATATCATAACTAACTCTAATGCAATTTCGGCATATCTATCAAACAGCGGAAAAACCGTAGTAAGTTTAACGAACGCGTGAACACCATGTAATTGATAATAGTGCGATAGAGGAAAATACTTAGCAGTGATTGGTGCTTAGATAACGGCGTCTTGGAAATGCATCATGCCACGCTTAACTAGCTTACACGGAACGAGCATGTTAAATCGGGGGCTGGTTGGTAACTATATTGTTGGAGTTCTCTCTTCAAATCACGTGCCTAAGCTTAAAACATTAATGTGAAACAATATTTCCAAGGATTTTATTACGGCGAAATCTACCGTGATCAGGCTAATATACAGCGAACACGCTGCTTGCCCCTAGTGTCATTAATAAAATTAAATTATAAATCGTAGGTTGTCGAGTTATTTTTTGTTTTTATTTTGTTAAATCTATAGAGTCTAAGAACATGAGTACAGCCATATTTATTTGCTTCAAATAATGCAGAAAAACAAAGTCATCTGTGAAAAATACTAAAAAACCAAGCCGTATAAATAAAACAGGGATAGAGAAGTAATTTGTAAGCTAAACATAACTTTTGAGCAAAATCTAAGAAATAATTTGAAAATAAGTAAGTAATACTTTCCCCTTAGGGTGTAAAGGGCATGTGGTGTAGATGGTTATCACGCTTCCTTAGCATTTCGCTTGAATTGGAAGAGGTCCCAGTTCTGGCTTGTCCACTTTTTTTTACAAATCCCATATCTATGGTATATATATATTCTAGTTCTTGCCACTGGTTATATCAATTCACCAATTGCCTATCCACACCTAATGAACCATATTTATCTTTGTTACTCCTCAAAAATGCATCAAGACTATGCAAATAATGTTACAGTGATCAATGACAATAGTCGCCAAGCAACTGGTTGTGTGGTTTAGATGGTTATAATTTCTGCTTAACATCAACGTGTTCGCAGAGGTCCCAGGTTCGAGTCCTGGCACAATCAACTTTTTCCTTTTTGAGTCTGCTGTTGGCTACGTTAAGCTATCGAACTACTGCTCATGATGAAGAATAATTGACTTCTCACAACACTGAGTAGTATTTAAAATTAATCAAATCAACTTCAGTTTAGTGCCAAAAGTCAACTTACACATAAAAGAGCAACCAAATTATTGATAATCACATCATGGTTACTTAAACTCACTAATATTACTAAATACTATAAAAAAACGACACCAGCAGGATTTGAACCTGCGCGCGGAGACCGCAACAGATTCTAGTCTGTCCCTTTAACCACTCAGGCATAGTGCCTTAACTGCAAGCCTCGGTTGTTTACGATATATAAAGTCAAGCATACAAACATCAAACAATAAAACTTCTCTCCCTCCGGGATCCGGGCTGCCAGCGTGACAGGCTGGTGTATACCCCTATACTAAAGGAGATTTGCTGTAACCTTAGCGTTTACTAAATATATAAAGGCAGTTTATGTCATTTGTTGGAATAAGCTATGTTATTACACCCACACAGTTGACACTGGAGGTTGTTCTTGGTTCTGTAATTGAGATTTGGGATTATCGAAATACCCACACGTTGTTGTCAGTAGTAAGATTGTTAAAACTTGCTCCAACAGTGACTCGAACACTGGGCCTCTTGCTTACTAGGCAAGCGCTCTACCACTGAGCTATAAGAGCTACACCAGCACCTGGCGTATATGTAATATTATCACATTCTTTAACTGTATAAAACACGCAAGACGTTCATTAATGAATTCAAGCTTTTACTATGTGATGAAAGTCACTAAGCTCATTATTATTGACGGGGAGCAAGTAAGGCATACTATTATAGTCACACATATGTTATTAAGCATATATTGCTTGCGTCTCCAAGACGAGAAAGGTGCTTCTGTAGCTCAGTTGTGGTAGCATCCCTCTCATACCGTGCTGTGTGACAGGGGAAGGTCGTGAGTTCGAGCCTCACCAGGAGCAAATGCGAACTATCTCGCAATAGGGTCGGGTAGCATAGTTGGTTATTGCGCACGACTGTTAATCGTGAGGTCGAGGGTTCGAGTCCTCCCTGACCGGGTCTTTTAACATTGTGTTCGCCAAATGCACATATATGGTATTCTAATCGACTGGTTAATATGGCATTCTCTCCCAAATCAGCAACCGGTAATTACACCTTTTCAAGCTTGCATCATTTAACCTAAGTTGCTGAGTATAATATATTATGTTCATGTAGTCCAACGAACTTAATAAGGCCAGTTGGCCGAGCGGTCTATGGCGCAGCACTCAAGCTATCCTTGGACTTGTCCAAACAGTCTTGCTGTATCGTAAGATGCGAGGGTTCAATCCCTCACTGGTCATTATAAGTTTTACAATTTACAATTACATAGTGCATACTTACTTAAAGTCCTAAATACTAGGTGGATATGGATAATCGTCATGGTCCAGTGGCTAGGATTCATCGCTCTCACCGATGCGGCGGGGTTCGATTCCACGGAGACACTTACTTTTAAACTGGTGTTTTCGCCTAGGTATTTCGCCTCTTTATTGACTATTCAGTAGTAATAAGAAAGATAACGGGAAACCGCACAGCTTTAATAAAAGAATTTCCTTATATGAGAAACGAGTTACATAAAGAAGGAAAACAAGATAATAAGGTGGCAGTGAATGGGGAAATAGATTAGAGAGGAAAATGAGCAGCAAAAGTGAAAAAACCTACAGCACCCCGGAGTACTAACGAAGCCCTCAGACGCTTAACTGCAGTGATCGGACGGGAACTGGTGTTTTCGCCTAGGTATGGCCGTAGATGTCTCTTTAGTTTTTAAAATCTTATTTATTCTATGATACATTTCAATCTCTTGTATCACCTGTGAACGTAATAAGGTTTTTCTACGCACTTGCTTAGGTAAAAAAGTTAATTCGGGAATGACAATAAGTAAGAATAACAAGCATAGGTTGTATGGTGTAATGGTTAGCACGTAGGATTTTGATTGCTCGCGCTGAGCAGGAAAACTTTCCTGAGACCTGGGTTCGATTCCCAGTACGACCTGAACTAATTGCCGCTATTTTACTCTTATAGACTGGGATTTGGCGTTATTTTATCTTTAACCAAAAACGGCAAAAGCTTAAGAGGAACACAAACATCTTGAAATCATAAACACTGATATCATGACTGCAGCTATGCAAAATGGTCACAGCCGGGCTCGAACCGGCGACATTCGACTGACAGCTAAAGCTATTAGATCGACATGATAACCGACTACATCATGCGACCACAAGTTACACTTGCACTGAATAAATTCCTATAGCAGAAACTTTTGCCTACGCCATTCTTTTAATAGCCTGTCTTACTAAATAAGACACATATTTATAAACTTCGACAGAAGGGGGTACTCAACATGCTATAAAGCGACCAACTATTCTGTTTGCTGCAGCTCTTGGCGGAATAGAAAGGGATTTGTATTTCAAATCTAACCGAAAGTCAAATACTAAATTTCAAGTATACTAGAAACAGTAGCTCCCTTATGTGCATAAGAGGCTTTGGTGGTTTAGTGGTATAATGATTCGTTGCCATCGAATCGACCGGGTTCGATTCCCGGCCAAAGCATGTTCTTTGTTTTCCTTACAAACTATGTAGAATTTATGGCCCTTAGACCAAAAAGGAGAAAAGTACCTCCATGGCGAGACTCGAACTCGCAACCTTCTGATTGATCTGCGTAAGAGTCAGACGCTCTAAACCGATTGAGCCACACGGGACTTGCTTACTCACAGTAGACACATAAATCTCTATAAACTTATTTCTGTTTATCTACTAAGTTATAAATACCTTAGAAAGCAAAGTTTAGCGAAAATCAATAATCCCTTCATTTATAACGTACTTTCATTACGAAAATAACATTATAACTTCTCATGCTTCAGTAAAGGTTTAACAAACTGCGATTATCATAATTGATTCAAGTGAAATAATAAAACACTCTTTATAATATGCATCATAAGTCTGGTGGATAATGAGGTCTCGTGGCCCAATGGTTAAGGCGCTTGACTACGGTTACGTGCAATCAAGAGATTCCAGGTTCGACTCCTGCGGGATCGTTTTTGATTGTTTTAATAGCACAGTGTTGAAGTAATTAATATGCTTTGGGGTAAAGCTCACGAGTATCGATTTTAAATCATAATTATAACTTCTAGTTAAAGTATTTTATTAACCTTGACTTGGTCGCAATGGTGTAGTTGGAGCATGACAGACTGAAGATCTGTTGGTCACCGGTTCGATCCCGGTTTGTGACACTTTTACATAAAAATTGCAATTATATCTACTGCTTATATAAATCTTAACACATGAGGATCTGATGCATCCGTTGTGGTCCAACGGCTAGGATCCGTCGCTTCACCGACGTGGTCGGGTTCGACTCCCGCAACGGAGTTACGTACAAACCTTTTTTAACTTAATAAGCGCAGTCGTTTTGTACGAACAAGGCATGTATTGAGCAAGTAATTAGATTGACTTTCCGTAAACTTACAATACTGATTACTACCGGGGCTTAAGGAGAGCAAGTACGTTAACACCATGGTATTTAAGAATGTATTGAGAACGAAGGTAGTGCCATACAAATCTTTACGAATGTTGTAATTATTCAGTAAGCATAAAGTGGCACTGAAACGAAGCTTTATCATAAATGTATGTGATCAATGGTAATTTTAGTGTGTCATATGTCATGCAACAGCAAAACCAGTTATTTTGGCATTCTCAATAACATCTATATGAAAGTCTAATATTGGATACACTATGCTATAGAAGGGTGTCCGAGTGGTTATGGAGCTAGTTAAGGTTTGTAAAGGTCGTATCGTTCACTAGTGCGAAAGCTCGTGGGTTCAGTCCCACCCCTTTCAGTATTCGTTTTATTGAATTTATCTTCAAATATATAGACTTACTTTTTCAGGTAAGTCGAAGTAGCTCCTGATGGTGTAGTTGGCTATCACACCGGCTGTAACTGCTTTCTATTGCTACCGGTTGTCGCTAGTTCGATTCTGGCTCAGGAGACTTTTTTGGCCTGTATCAATGCTACGTTAGCTAGGCTGACTAAGGAGGCTAAGGGGTAAAACATGGGTAACCAGTGTGCGTTTTTAAGATTAAGCACTCAAAATGAAGTGCACGTGTGTATTAAGCGAAAAATAGCCAATCATAGCAATAGAAAGGGTGTGTCAGTTACCTAGATGAAGGCAATTTAATAGTGAATCATATTATGTACATACTGTCCTACGTTACTACATAATATCAAGACCGTTCAGGAAAAACTAGCGTTGCAGAAATCGAAAAGGCTCAACTCTCCTTCTTATGCAATGGCTACTTTTCCATTTCTTTTTAGTGCAGTTTATCCGCTTTTTTTGTTTTATTTTTTCTCAAATTTGCTTACATGTTCTGATGGTATATGAGAAAGTAAACAACATAAGAGAATCAATATAAAAAAATGTGTATTAATAAAGAAATGAACGGTCTCAAGCAAAAGAAAAAAAACACACACAAAAAAAAAAAATTGAGGAAGAAAACAAGCACAATATCTAACTCTAATGCAATTTCGGCATATCTATCAAACAGCGGAAAAACCGTAGTAAGTTTAACGAACGCGTGAACACCATGTAATTGATAATAGTGCGATAGAGGAAAAATACTTAGCAGTGATTGGTGCTTAGATAACGGCGTCTTGGAAAATGCATCATGCCACGCTTAACTAGCTTACACGGAACGAGCATGTTAAATCGGGGGGCTGGTTGGTAACTATATTGTTGGAGTTCTCTCTTCAAATCACGTGCCTAAGCTTAAAAACATTAATGTGAAACAATATTTCCAAGGATTTTATTTACGGCGAAATCTACCGTGATCAGGCTAATATACAGCGAACACGCTGCTTGCCCCTAGTGTCATTAAATAAAATTAAATTATAAATCGTAGGTTGTCGAGTTTATTTTTTTTGTTTTTAATTTTGTTAAATCTAT